>NW_016814144.1:101943-143720 GCF_001698545.2 Rhinopithecus bieti
TTCCTTGAGCTGCTGTGAGCTCCACCCAGTTCGAGCTTCCCAGCGGCTTTGTTTACCTACTTAAGCCTCAGCAATGGCGGTGCCCCTCCCCCAGCCTCGCTGCTGCCTTGCGGTTAGATCACAGACTGCTGTGCTAGCAATGAGGGAGGCTCCGTGGGCGTGGGACCCTCCTGGCCAAGTGTGGGATATCTCCTGGTGTGCCCGTTTGCTTAAAGCGCAGTATTGGGGTGGGAGTTACCTGATTTTCCAGGTGTTGTGTGTCTCAGTTCCCCTGGCTAGGAAAAGGGATTCCCTTCCCCCTTGCGCTTCCCAGGTGAGGGGATGCCTCGCCCTGCTTCAGCTCTTGCTGGTTGGGCTGCAGCAGCTGACCAGCACCGATTGCCCGGCACTCCCTAGTGAGATGAACCCAGTACCTCAGTTGAAAATGCAGAAATCAACGGTCTTCTGTGTCGCTCGTGCTGGGATTTGGAGACTGAAGCTGTTCCTATTCGGCCATCTTGCTCCGCCCCCCCCGTAAGGTGCGTTCTAAAGTGTGGGGAGGGACAGCAGCATGTCAGCCACATCAACAAGGACAACTGGCCAGCAGAGTATGTTGGTGCCCAAGCAGGGTAAGGATGGTGTGTGTGGAGGTCAACCTAAGATGGGGGTCGGGGTCTGAGTAGGAGGAGGAAGGTGTCCATGCATAGGAGGGCCAGGGCAGAATGTGCATGGCTTCTGGGACAGGGTAAGCATGGCGCCCACATGGCAGCTGGGGCTGGGACATGGGAAATTAGTTACAGACTGGGGGACTGATCAAGCAATTAAATGTATTAACCATAAGCCAGGTTTCTCCCTGTTGGAAAAGGAGTTAAAAGTATAGAAGGTATAGTAGATCTGGACCTCTGTGATATGGGATTGAAATTGGAGATATGGGTATAAATGTCTGGTTTTCAACGTGTAAAGATAGATATAGAAATAAATAGAGAGGCCTACGTGTATGTGTACATATGTGAATGCACACACAATACAAATACATTTTTTCCATGTAGTTCTTTCTACTGAGAGAAATTGGGAACAGCAACACCCCAGGAACAATGAGCACATCCTATGCATACCAAGGGGCTCTCAGATCTTGTTTTTTAATGTCATTTTTTACAAAAAGGAACCAGGATCCTTGGAAAAATGGCTGATTCCAAGGGTGATGCAAGGCTAGTACCAGATGAATCCGAAATATCTTGTTCCAAAAAGCAAGGAAATGCTGAAAGAATGATGGGGCATGTCACAAGGACACAGCAGCCAGCTTTAATGAACTCCCATTGGCCAAATGAAGGGCAAATTGAGGATCTAAGTAAATTATGATAGTAACAAATTATAAACCATTGAATGAAATAGAAAAACAAGAGTCCATTCTTATGTAAGCAAATAAAAAAAGAAATGGGGCTAGGCATGGTGGCTCACGCCCATAATCCCAGCACTTTGGTAGGCCGAGGCAGACAGATCACGAGGTCAAGAGATTGAGACCATCCTGGCCAATATGGTGAAACCCGTCTCTACTAAAAATACGAAAATTAGCTGGGTGTGGTGGCACACACCTGTAGTCCCAGCTACTGGGGAGGCTGAGGCAGGAGAATTGCTTGAACCCGGGAGGTGGAGATTGCAGTGAGCCGATATCGCACCACTGCACTCCAGCCTGGCGACAGAGTGAGACTCCGTCTCAAAAAAAAAAAAAAAAAAAAAAAAAGGAAATGGAAAGTTTGAAGAGATGGGGTATTAACATGGTTTCAAAGTACCTCTCCACAAAATAATGTTACAATGGGGAGGCTTGACCCACCCCAACAGTATCATGTGATAGATATGACTGTCATCAATAAAAGGACAAATTGATAGGATTCAATGAGAACAAGGCAACGCCACTTTTGTTATTTCTCCCAAAGATGTCTGAATTTAATCCTAAACCACAACTGAGGAACATTCTACAAAACAACTAGGCTGTAATTTACAGAAGTGTGAAGGTCATAAAAGATAAGGGAAGACTGAAGAAGACTAAAGAGACATGAAAACCAAATGTAATTGTGGTTCTAAATTAGATCCTTTTGGTAGAAGGGGTATTATTGAGACTAATGGAAAAACCAATGGGGTCTGAGAATTAGGTGGTTGCAATGTATCAATGTAATCTCTTCATTTTAATGGCTGTGTTGTGTTTAGGTAGGAGAACGTCCTTGTTTGTAGGAAATATCCATTAATATATTCTGGAGCAGTGAGGCATCTGGTTAGCAACTGAGTATCAAATGGGTCAGAAGAAAAGTTCTTTGTACTGTACCTTCAACTCTTCTGTAAACGTGTGTTATAAATTTCTTTTTTTTTTTTTTTTTGAGACGGAGTCTCGCTCTGTCCACCAGGCTGGAAGTGCAGTGGCGCTATCTCGTCACCGTAAGCTCCGCCTCACTGGGTTCCGCATTCTCCTCCTGCCTCAGCCTCCCGAGTAGCTGGGACTGACAGGCGCCCGCCCCCACGGCGCCCGGCTTTTTTTTTGTATTTTTAAGTAGAGACGGGATTTCACTGTGGTTACCAGGATGGTCTCGATCTCCTGACCTTGTGATCCGCCCGCCTACGGCTCCCGAAGTGCTGGGATTACAGGCGTGAGCCACCCGTGCCCGGCCATAAAATTTTTTAAAAAGGAAAATGTGAATAAATTTTGTTTAATAATTTAGAAGATATTTTACTTTTGCGTTTTTTTTTAATCTACTCTAAGAACAAACTTTATGTTTGTAGTCATGGACATTTTTTCTTTTTGAAAGTAGTGATACAATTTAGTATACTGTTAATATACAGACTTATCTTAAATGAAATATTTTCCCCCTAACTATTCTTCAATTGAAAATATGATTATTTATAATCCTTAATTCACATCCACAAATTCTTAATTCTGTTTCCTTTGAAAAGGTAAAGTTGATACATAAAAGCTAGGCAAGTATAAACATTTATAGAACTTTTTAATTAGTTTAGTCTGTTTTAATTTTGGATCTGGAGGTATGATCTTTTCATAAACAAATTAGGTGCATCTATAATATACATAGTTTAAAACATTTATCATTTCTATGTTTGGTTTTGTCTCAAAGTACAGATAACTTTAGCACTGGGGAGAAATGAGACAATCGTTTAAAAAATATTTTCTTGCTTGGGAATACCAACTGTGGAAAGACATCAAAACAGAATTTTAAAATGTGATGGATGGAACAATGGAATCTATACTCTCAAAAGCCTTCTTTTCTATTTGTCAACTTCTTATAATTTTAGAAAATGTTACATAATTCTTAATACCTTAAACTCCGATCATAAATATTAAACATTCAGTACAGTTTTTATTATAAGTATGTATTAACATATTATTTAAAATATTTAAAACCATCAGTGGAAAGAAGCAGAGAAGGTAAATTATTTGATTATGACTGAAATAATAATTCTAATAGTTTATACATAAGTACTTATAGTAAATAATTAATATTCCTCATCATTGAAATATTTTCAACATGAGACTGCTCTCTGTTGTAGTTAAATTGAACATGTTTTAATAAAAAGGTTGAAGTCAGTTTGTAAGTTCATTTTATTATTATTTGTTTTGAGATGGGGTCTCGCTGTGTCACCCAGGCTGGAGTGCAGTGGCACGATCTTGGCTCACCGCAACCTCTGCCTCCCAGGTTCAAGCGATTCTTCTGCCTCAGCCTCCCAAGCAGCTGGGTCTACAGGTGGGCATCACCACATCTGGCTAATTTTTGTATTTTTAGCAGAGACGGGATTTCACCATATTGGCCAGGCTGGACCTGAACTCCTAACCTCATGATCCGCCCACCTCGTCCTCCCAAAGCACTGGGATGACAGGCATGAGCCACCATGCCCGGCTATTAGTTCATTTTTCACATTGCCATAAACTACTTATGCTATACTTTCTATAGCATGTTTTAATTCATAAAAAGTATGACTCAATCTATTGCATTAATCACAATTGTAATTAAATGAATATTTGTGTAACAATTGACTTTATTTTCTCCTTGATAGTTTGTGTATTCCATAAGGGCAGAGACTATTGACTTGTCCATATTTTATTTCTACCTCTTAGCACAGTCTATCAGATCACTTTCTCATGTGTTTTATATTTTTTATTGTGAGCTCATTTTTCGGGCAGGGGGCAGTTACAGAAGTGCAGAGTGGTTTTGGTTTGCTTCTGACAGGCACCCTAGTGGAATTACCAGTCTGAGATCTACTTTTATATTAATTTCACAGCTTGGGAATTCTATACCTGCTGCACAATGTAAATTTGTACCCAAGTCTGCTCATGAGACAGGCTTGGAATTTTTCATTTCTTATAAGAGCTTTTTATTGTTTTCACTTTTATGGGGATACTTTTTTTAGTCTTTTCCTTGGGCTAAGTGGAGCTTTCTGACTTCCCTTTCACTGACAATGTAGCATTGTGAAAGTCCCGGATTTATTTAAGGTTCTCATTTCTAGCTCCTAACCTAGGCCTTTTCTCAGGTCTCTTTCTTGGCATTCAAACCCCAGACCCCAGCTCCTAGTCTGACATCCAAGAAAATTTCTCTCCCTCACCCTAATTATTTCCCTCTAACCCTAATTTCCAGGATGTCTTAGCCTCAACTTTTACACTTCCTGTTCTGGCTTTCAGTTTCCCCTTCTTTTCTTGCTCCTAGAAATTCCTCTCTCTTTCTTTTGACTGCAGCTATGTATTTAAACCAGCATGAAGAGTAGTTGAAACCATGGATGGTTCCATTTGAAAGAAGAATGTGTCAGGAGGGGAGGAAAGTGACCCTTTCCAGAGTCAGGCACTTTTATACTCCGGACATTCCCTAAACCCTGGGAGATAGGGCTGTTTATTTGGCTTCAGAATTGTAATAGCAGTTTCAATTAGGATCCCCCTGGATGGTCTATAAAAGTATTGGGAAGCATTCTGTATTTGGTAGCATTCTAATGATTTTAAGTTATGAAAACCTCTTAGAACTGGCTAAACCAAAGAAGGTGATTTTATCTTAGGCTTATTTGGTGTCTCACAGATCCTAAGGGCAGGAAAGCAGGCAGGTACCAGGAGGGACTAGAATTTGGAGGTAGAAGGCTGGTGGGAATTAATGGAAGATAACAAGCTTAATTATGGGCATCAAGGTACACAGATGAGATGCAGCATGCCTGTGATCTTTGTTTCTGAATCCGGATGTTGTAAAACCCTTATCCAGTTAAGGCTATTGGGATCATTTCTCCTCTCCCTTTATCCTTCCCATTTTTGGGAGACTGATTCCCTTCATGTCTCTCACTGCTTCTGTCTCCTGCTTTTTTACATAGGAAATTATTACTCATTGTAGAGAGATTGTCTTTCCCTGGCCATTTTTGTCTCTGTTTGTTCCCTCTTCCTCCAGGAAGGCCCAATTGAGTTTGCAAGAGTTTAACTTCCTTCTTAATTTAGTCATTTCCCATCTACATTTTCTGTAGGTTCAGTACTCTTTGCTGGGTTTGCTTTTAGTTTCTCTTTGCTTTCTGGCCATGATCTTTTTCCAGCTTGCTCTTCTAGACTTCCTTTGTGAAGTCTCCCATAGTGAGAAATATCAGATCAGTAGATTCTGGGTCTGCCGAAAGCTTTCATGTTCAAGTAAATCCTGTCTACCATTATCCTCCTGAGTTGGCTAATTCCTACCCAGAAGGTGTTCTCCTCTCAAATCCACATCTAACCTAGGCTTGGACTCAAATCTATTATGGGTTGCGCAGCTCCCTTTTAAATATTTTTCATTTGTGCTATGTCTTCTCTTTTTCCTAATTCCATAAATTTTCTATTATATTACACATACAGTTCTTATGTATTCACCTATGATAATTGTGTCAGGCTGAAACTTGATGCTTCTTGATGCTTAAGAATTATCAGATAATTTTATGTCGATTTTCCAGATCTTACCCTGTCCAATACATCCAGATTTCCAATACCTGCTTGGCATAGTTGTCCAATCTTTTTTTTTTTTTTTGACAGCGTCTTGCTCTGTCACCTAGGCTGGAGTGCAGTGGTGTGATTATAGCTCACTGCAACCTTCACTTCCTGGGCTCCAGTGATCCTCCCACCTCAACCTCCCAAGTAGCTGGGACCACAGGAGTGCACCACCACACCTGGCTAATTTTTGCATTTTTGTTAGAGATTGGTTTTTGCCATGTTGCCCAGGCTGGTCCTGAACTCCTGAGCTCAAGTGATCCACACTCCTTGGCCTCCCAAAGTGCTGGGATTACAGGTGTGAGCCACCGTGCCTGGCCAGTTTTCCAATCTTTTAGGCGTGGTTCCTTGGTTGTTCTTACAATCAAATGTCTATCTGCAGCTTTTAAAAAACTGCCTTTTAGTAATTTATCATATCCTTGACCTTTTGGGGACAGTCAATTCATTTGTTTTCTGAGATCTTGTCTTTCTTCCTCTGTTTGATTTATTTGAGTTCCAGCCATACTTTATTGTCTAGTAGCTCTCAGAAGCCTCTCTCTCTTTCCAATAAACTCTTTAAGCATATTAGACCTGGGCGCAACTCTGCTCGTTTCTATCTATCCGTACAGACCTTCAGAGTCTCACTTTTTCCTTCTCATCTGCTCAGCCTATCTGCTCAAAACTCAAACTTTCTCTTAAGGAAAACTATCTCTTCCTCTAATTTAGTAGTTTAGTCAACTCTTTTTCAGAAAATAAGACTAAACTATGTTTTTCAAACCATTCCAGATATTTTTTGACCTCCTGAGATAAACATTCTGTAGAGACAGGATGTTTAATGGACAGACCTTTGAATTGCCTTTTTAGCCTTTGCATTTGTGTTCCTACTTCACCCCAAGAAGAAGGAATACATGATGATAAAGCCTTGTATTTTTTTTGTTTTCAAATGAAATCTACCACCTGTAGAAGGGTAAATCTACAGCTGAATCCATGAATTAGGTCTACCAAATCTAGAGACCAGGTCAGAGATTATTTGTTTAACAAATCCAGAGTGAGGATCATGTGATGGAGAGTGGCTAGAACCTGTGAACAAACTCTGCATCTTAAGGATTGAGGTCTCCGCTTGTCTGTTTCTTTCCATGGCCCTGAATATAGCTTAAAACAACATAACGAGGAATATAATTTGGGGCAGACTTTCTTCAGTTTAACACTTATATTAAGACTGGCACAAATAGTCAAAACTAGAAGCTCACATCTACTTCTTGAGAACCAAAGGATCTCAGCTGTTTTGTAGTTTCCAGGCAGCACCTTTTGTCCTGTTCACCTCCAGAAGCTAAAAACTTGATCCTATCTCAGCCACAGCTGAAACATTCGGTCTGTTTTTTGAGGGAACTGGCATAGGCTGCAGAGACTGTCCACAGTCTAAAATCTTACAAGGACCATGTTTGGTATGGGTCCACCAAGGCTTAAAGCCTCATACTCTGCCAGCCCAAGAAATAATTGCTCCATGTGTGTTTTTCCCCCCAGTACCACTCCATACTGTCTTAAGACTCCTGGTTCAAGAGTAGTATATGTTAGGTTTTAAAGGACTTAATACATTCTGTCACTTATTTTTGATTGACATTCGATTGATGTTGACATTCAAATTCTGTGTTCTTTGTGTTCCAGGTAGGGTGATGGTCACACACAATTAAGAGACATAATGGTTATTATTATTATTATTTTTTATACTTTAAGTTCTAGGGTACATATGCATAACGTGCAGGTTTGTTACATATGTATACTTGTGCCATGTTGGTGTGCTGCACCCATCAACTCGTCAGCACCCATCAATTCATCATTTATATCAGGTATAACTCCCAATGCAATCCCTCCCCCCACCCCCCTCCCCATGATAGGCCCCGATGTGTGATGTTCCCCTTCCCGAGTCCAAGTGATCTCATTGTTCAGTTCCCACCTATGAGTGAGAACATGCGGTGTTTGGTTTTCTGTTCTTGTGATAGTTTGCTAAGAATGATGGTTTCAATGGTTATTTTTTTTAATGTAGCATACCTCTGTGGAAAAAAGACGTAAGCCTTAGTGCTTACCTAAAGACCTAGTGTTTATTAATTGCCTATAGGAAGGGGAACAGTTTGCTTACTGAGGGCTGTGTCTTGTATCCAGGGAGTCAAGCTGACCACACCATACTGGCTCAATAGATGATTGCTGAATGACCCAAATGGTTCTCAACTAGGGAAGGTGGTACTCTAAAGAACATTTGGAAATAAAGTAGGAGCTATTTGTTGGTCACAATGTGTGTGTTTGTGTGTGCATGTGCTATGGCTGGCATTTATTAGGTGGTGGCCAGGGATGCCAAATGTCCTGCAATATGCGAGAGAGTCCATCAGTGAAAAATTGTCCTCAGAATATCAATTACATTGCTTCTCTTTGGCCCCCCTCCTCCTTCAACCAACAGATATGTGCTTTGAGGCTCACTGGAATGAACGCTCAAGAAATACTGTTGTTTCGGTGCAAAAGTTCACTCTGCACCTATGGTTGATTTGTTGTTGTACTTTTTACATGTCTGCATTACGCTAGTCACAGGGTATTGAAGTCACCTGTGAAGCTGTATATCTTCTTGGAGGTGAGCTGTTAACTCCCTGAGGACAGGGACTATGTTTTCTTCATCTTTATAGTCCTATAACAGAGAATAGATGTTACATAAGCATTTGTGGAATAAACCAAATTAGTGGGATTTTAACATGTCATGTAGACGTGTTTTGTAATGGAAACCTCAACACAGAATTTCTCATTTTTCAACTAGAATATTTGTGGAAATATAGCAAAAGATATAATGAATGTTAAGCTTGGAATTCATCTTTTGCTTTAGGTGTTCAGAAAGAAATTGCTGCTTCATCTAATGCATGACATCATTACTTGTATTTTTTCACTGCAGGATTCCTTTTCAGCAGGTAGGTTCAGTAGGTTGTTTTGAACATCTGTTTATGTTTTACTTTGCATTGAAATGCCTGAAATGAATTGTGGTAGAGCGTAAAATCCATTTTGTCTTGTATGCTTTGCCTGATTATTTTCAGCTGTAGAAAGTCCGTATTTTAATTCTCTACTCACTTTGACAATCTGTTTCAAGTTTTAAAAGTCACAACATTTCCCTTGTTATAGGATCAGTGAGTCAATTAAGTTTCTAAGATTTGCACAAATTCAGGAGCCTCCTTAGTGCTAAATGAATGTGGGTTTGGCTTTATGCTAAATGTTAGATTCCTTTGGATTTTACCATAGCTTTCTTAGAAACGTAGTATCAAATAATCAAGATGTGAAATTTAAAACATTTTATCAATAAATATCAAATATTTAATTTCCCAAGAAATGGATAACCCAACCCTCTTTCCCCACTGTAGTCTCTATTGTTTTAAAAAATATAGATTGAAAAACTGACCTTTAAGATTCTCCAATATATGCAAAAAGAGTTCTGATATCTACCCTAAAAGGAAACTTTACTACTTTAAAGTTTGTGTCTTTCATAAAATGACAGTATTGGCAAGTTTGAGATTGAGGGCAAAGTCATCTCCAAAAAGGACACAGGATCCTATTTATCTATCTTGTCTGGAAAATGAGGAGCCTACTGTTTCTTCCCAAAATCATCATCTGTAACTGTTACACAAATATGACCCTCTACAGTACACTGAAGAAAATAGGATTTACTAAAAGGCTAAGCTATTCCCTTATTGCCTCTGAGGATCTCTCCTTATTTAAATAGGGATTATAACTTTCCTGCAAATAATCCCTATTAAATAGGGATTATAACTTGCAAACTAAATTGAGCAAACTCTGAACTATGTGTTAAAAAACAAAAAAAAACAAAACAAAAAAAAAACAAAAAAAAAAAAAACAAAAAAAAAAACCCAAAAAACAGCACTCTTGAGTTTTCTGAACTTGAAAGACACTTTTTTTTTTTCATTTTCTTTTACTTTACTAATTTCACTTTACTTTTGGGATATTTGTGGTTGGAGAAAGACCTTTTTATGCCTTATTTGCAGATATGGAGATACGGTTAAGAATGGAAGATGACTTTATAAGGTCACATAGATTTTCAGTGGCGGAGACAATATTGTACAAGTTGCCTTTGAAACATTCCAGTCTCCTCTCTCACAGTTCAGACTTCAGCTAAACAATGTATCCTCAAAACAGAAACGCTAATGTGATATGGTGCCTGGGTACTGGGTTATTATTATCTAGTCTCTTTGATAGGACACATATTTTGCTGGTATTTAGTCTCCATATTGAATCTACATTCTGAGATATGTGATTCTGAAATTTGGGAGAGGACTATATGGTGCTGTTATTTGGTTAATTTTCAAATGGAAAATGTGGGCAGGGTTGGCTTGCAGTACCATGTGTTCTGGTGTGAACTGAGTAATTTCATTTTGAGAGATGGCATGAGTTATTTGAACTTCATATGCTTCAATTACATGCCAGAAAATGGGATGAAAAGACTTACTGAAAACCAGATGCTTGTTCTTTATGTCTCCTGGGATATTAAAAACAAACATCACAACAAAAGATATTTGGGTTTGGAATAATTCACTGATGGATGATTTTGGAGGCATTTTGCTTGTTGGTTGAGGGAGAGCTATTATTGTAGAGAATTGACAGATGCCTGGCTTGAGAACTATACATATTATTAATCTGTTACTCAACAAATCTACTTTTAATTCATGTGAGGGTCACTTTCATAATTTTAAAGAACAGAGTAGGAAGCATCTAGCACTGTCCATTTTTCATCTTAAATGAGGGGGTAACAAGTGACTTGTGTTTGCTCTATGGACAGAGTGGAGATGGATTGGCAAAACTCCATCTCTAAGACTGAAAAAAGAACACGAATCACATTTTGGCATAATGATTGTGCAGGACAAAGTTCCAAGTTGAATATCTAGCAGCAAGTGGAGTCTCAGTGTCTGCATTTCTTTAGATTCGTGAGTATATTAATATGTGACAGTGTAATGCCCCCACAGTGTTTAGAGGGAGCTTCCGTGTCCAGTTTAGGATAACCCAGTAGGAGTGACTTTATTATCCTTGAGGCTGGTCCTTGCTTTTCTGAAAAGGAAGAGTACATTTGCAGTTTATCATCTTCCTACCTAAAGAATTAAGGTACTACATTTGTCTCAAACCAATACATAGTGTTGATTTTGGATGATTTTTTCTTTTTAGTTGTTTTTTTAACATTGTAAGCAAATATTTTGTGATAAGACAAGTGGTCATTGAATTCTGCCATAATTTTGCATACAGTTCCATCTATTAAAATGAACACTCTTATTTTGGTTTGAGAACAGTTTGACATTTTGGCTTGGTAATATCATAAACTTCAAACAATAAATAAAATTTTAGCTAAATCCACCAGATTAGCATATGAATTAGGATAACCTCTAGTAAATACTGTTTGTGCATCTAAATAAAGTTAACAGACTGTAATGACTAACCATCTTGTATTAACTAAGTCTACATAATTTTATTTAAGAATATTTTGGTATTTAATTTTGGTAAGAATAATTTTGGTATTTAATAAAATCCGTGATATAATGTCACATTAGGCAGATAGAATTAATCTTCACATTTCAAAATATTCTGCCTATCAGAAACAGTTTAAATGCTGCCTCAAGCCTGATCTTTGATGGCAATTTAAACAAATCTTGTTTAAAATAAAAATATCAACATATCTCTGTCTGATGATGTACCTTAAGAAACAGCAAGCTGATGTTAATCTCTTTGTAGACAATTTCTCTGAGTGCATATTATTGCTTTCAGAGCTAAAGACAGCATATGTTTGGCAAAACCTTGGAATGGTCAAGGGATAGGTTTTGTTTTGTTTGTTTTTAAATTAGGCATTGGGAGAAATAACTAACCAAGCACTTGGACTATGGTTTCCAAACTGTGTGCTCTTGTACTCCAGGTTGCTAAAGTGACTCAAGGGACTTTGCTGGATATTTTTAATTTTTGAAGTAAATGCAGCAATACTTGACATCGTTGGTCATCGAATGAAATACTAGCTTGAGGTAGCTCACAGTTTCAACATTAGATTGTGCGATATTCCTTTTGATGTTGTCCTATCTCCACAAAGCTGGGTTCTTGGCGGTTGCTATGCAAAAGTCGTGTTATGAAAGAATCCATGTGGAGCAGGCAATGAGGGGTGGCAGTGTCTGATCTGATTCCAAGGTGTGAGGAGTTGTGTGGTAGTCAACAGGTGCATACATCGTATTAGTATGCAATTGTGGTTATTATTTATATTTTTGCTTCTTGCCAAATACATTTTCTACTTGAAGGGTTTTTGGATGATTTAGGAATAGACTCTGTAAGAAGTAGTTATTTGCATAATTATGTACAAGGTAATTTTTGTTTAGGAAATTTAATTCATTCATTTATTCAGTAAGTGTTTATCCACTCACTCCTGACTGTGTTCAGGTGCTGTTCTAGATACAGAGCATTCACGGATGAGAAAAGGGCAGTATTTGCATATATAGCAAGAAATATACTGAATTGGTATGACTTATGCTATGACTGTGTTTTTAAAGAATCAGGAATTTGTACTTTCTAACTCTAAAATCTTATGAGTATTTGTTGGTTCCTATAATCTGTGATGCAGGTTGCGGTACTATTTCAGCTTGAATGTTTCTGAAACTAGTGCTTTCCTTTCTCCTAATGTAGCGCATATAGTATGTATGTATGTATGTATGTATTTATTTATTTATTTATTTATTGGATACAGAGTCTCGTTCTGTCTCCCAGGCTGCAGTACAGTGGTACGATCTTGGCTCACTGCAACCTCAGTCTCATGGGTTCAAGCAGTCTTCCCACCTCAGCCTCCTAAGTAGCTGGGACTACAGGCAACCACCACCATGCTTGGCTAACATTAATTTTTTTTCTTTTTGTAGTGACGAGGTCTCACTATATTGTCCAGTTTGGTCTTGAACTCCTGGGTTCAAACGATCCTACTGCCTCAGCCTCCCAAAGTGCTGGTGTTATAAGTATGAGCCATTGTGCCCAGCCACATATATAGTCTTGATAATTTTTTTTTCTACTTTGAAGATTATTTTTCTTCTTTATGGATTTTATATTCTAATGAGGGAAATAGATAATAAGTAAGATAAACAAGCAAAACGCCTAATTTATTACATAATGATAAAGAGCTAAGCAGAATGAATACAGCAGGGAAAGGGGATACAGGTAACTGGAAGAGCAGATTGGCTTTTTGATATATTGGCCATTGCCAGTATTACCAAGTAGGTAATTTTGAGTAAGGACCTGAAGAAAGAGAGGTTGCCATCTATGTGGACACTTGAAACAGCATTCTTGGAAGAAGGAAGAACATGCTGAATCCAGTGGTCAGTTCTCAATTCTCATATTACTTGTGCTTCTTAGCAGCTCTTGTTACAGTAGATCACTCTGCTACCACAGGGCCACTCTCCAGCTTTCCTCTTCTTTTGCTGATAGCTCCTTTACTGGTTTCTCCTTCTCTTTATTTCCAAATGTTGGAGAACTCTAGAGCTCAAGTCTCATAATTCTTTTTTCCTCACTCTCTTCCCTGTTCAGCTCATCCTATCCTGTGGCCAAACATACTTCAATTTATATTTCCTACCTTGACTTCTCTGAAATCTAGATCTGTATATCCAATTGCTCACTTACCATTTCATCTACACAGTCAAATACTCATCTTAAATTTAATATATCCAAAATCAATTCTTAGCCTCACTACCAACACATGCTTCACATTCTTCTCCACCCCAGGAAATGGCATCATTATTCACATAGTTGCTCAAGCTAACACTTAGAATTCCTCCACGAGCCCTCTTTTGCTCTTCCATCCCACAGAAAATCCATTGGCAAATCCTATTGGGTCTAACTTCAAAATATTTACCTCAAATGAGTATTTCTCCTTCTACAACTACACTTTCCTACTCTAAACCATCTTCACCATCATTTTTCTAAGAATATAAAAGTAAAAACAACAATAGATATAATAGATATAGCATTATTATACAATTATAAAATGCATTATAACATATACATACAATATTAATATAATATTTTTGGAATATAGCAACATGGCATATGATTATATAGCAACATATTATGCTATATATGTGATTTACATAATTATAAATATAAATATAGAAACATAAGTTATCATATAACATATCCCATACTGTAATTCTATAACTGAAAATATTTGTGCATATTACCATAAATATAGAAACTATCTCCTAATTTCCACCCTGCTTAACTGTTGCTCTCTGCCTCTTCATTTTCCATATGGCATCTAGAATGGTCTTTTAAAAATAAAAATTTGATCATATCATTCTCTTGCTCAAAACTCTTCTGTTACTTTGCGTCCTTCAGAAGCAAACCGTGCCTCCTTACCATGTCCAGCAAAAGCCTATATAATCTAGCCCCTGGGTCCCTTTCCCACCTCATCTCAAGACATAACCTTCCCTGGCACTTTGCACACCCATCAAAGCAGCTCCTGCCTCAGGGCCTTTTCTCTAGGTATTCTCTCTGCCTTGGATATCCTAAATGCTCCTTTACTTTATCCATGTCTCTGCCCAAATGTCACATACAGCAGAGGCCATCTTTGACTACTCTATCTAAATATAATTCTCTACCAGTGTATAGTCCCTTGTTCTATTTCATCTTTTTTGATAGTCTTCCTCACCACATAAAAGTGTAGTGTATATTTATATTTATTTTTTGATTTTTTTTGAGATGAAGTCTTGCTCTGTCACCCAGGCTGCAGTGCAATGGTACAATCTTGGCTCACTGCAACCTCCGCCTCCTGGATTCAAGCAATTCTCTGCCTCAGCCTCCTGAGTAGTGGGGATTACAGGCGCCCACCACCATGCCCGACTAATTTTTATTTTAGTAGAGATGAGGTTTCACCATGTTGGTCAGGCTGATCTCGAACTCCTGATCTGGTGATCTGCTCGCCTCGGCCTTCCAAAGTGCTGGTATTACAGGCGTGAGCCACTGCGCCTGGCCATATTTATTTTATTCTTTGTTTATCTTTCTGTTGCCTATCTCGGGCAGGATTTTTTTTTTTACTTTTATTTTTCACTGCTGTATTCATCCTGTTTCTTAGAATGGTGCCTGGCATATATTGAGTTCTTGATAATTATTTGTAGAATGAATGAATGAAGATCTCTCTTTTGAGCTTCATACCCCTCCCTATTTAAAAACATATCATAGCACTTAAAATTTTATCTAATGAGAAGTTATTTTTCTGACTCATGTAACTATGAGCCTCTGGAGGAGAAAGAATTAGTATTAATGTCCGATTTTCCAGTGCTCATAAAAGACTTGGATGCATAGATGTGTTTTGTAAAATGATACTTAATGAAATTAACAATTGCTTGGACTCATCCTTCCCTAAAGAGGCAATTCAGGGAACCTCTGGTGTTTCCTCAATGCATTAGGCTAGTCAGAGGCATCATGATCATCAACTACCTTGCTCTGGATACAATACAGCCCATTTCTGGTTTAGAAAATAGTTAAGTGACATTCAGGAAGCATCTGAAATTTTAGATTATGGTTTTTATAGCTAAAAAATGCTAAGATAACATTAGAGCATCTTAGATTTCATAGAGTTCAACATTAGTGGTCATCTAGTCAAATGCCTTATATTACCCATGATGAAGCTGAGGGCCAGAGAGGTGGTGCTATTTTCCCAAGTGATGACAAAGTCAGAACTAGCTTTAGGATACCTGATTGCAGTCTGATTCTTTCTCCACCATACAATTTTCCATATGTTACTCAATTTATTTGATCTTGGTCATCATCTCTCCAGTTGTAACCTCAGAAGACTGTATCTAGGTAACATCTTAATTCTACTCTGTTTTCACATACAGATTTTCTTTCTATATATTTAGAAGCCTCAATGGTCCAAGTCAGTGAGTCACACTTTTATGACAAGAATATTAACAGTGCAGAAACATTAGATCAGTCTTTTAGACAAATTCTAAGCTGTATCTTGACTCCAGATACCACCAGCATTATTGAACGTTATCCTAACTTGAATTATTTCTGGTAGTGACTGGGTTTTCTAGTAGCAATTTAAATAGATTTATGTAGTAGTGTGTAATCTATGGATTATTGGGAATCATTTTAATGTAAGCATTTTAGCAATGAAAATTGCATTATGCTTAGAACATATAGGGACAATAAAAGTCACAACCCTCTTGAGCTTTTTAGAACCCCTGATGCTTTGAAATGTGTGTTAAAGCATGATTCATGACTATTTCTTTCCTAAAACGATGGCAACTGTGTTTCCTATCTTGTGATGAATATTCTTAAGATCACCATACAGAAAAGAGCAAGAATATATTTAGAGCACATGTCGGGTTTATATGGTGCAGTTTTGGCAAAAATAAAACAAAGAACAAAAACTTTGTGAGTAGATTCTTTGATAGAAAGAGTTCATAATTAATAAGTACTTAGAAAACTGAAAACTAGAATCACCTCCAATAGAATCGCAGTGTTTTTAACAATGGCAAACTGATACAACATATTTAAAAGTTTTGTGGATTGTTTATAAAGGTAAAATGCTAGTAGATTTATTGGTTTATGATCCTAGAAAATGGATTTTGTTATTTTAAGCCTTTTCCATGATCCTCTTTCCTTACCCAGCTGGTTACACAAACGTTCCTCCTTTTCCACTTATAACACCTCAAGCAAATCATTCTGTTTTCCTCATTGAACTGAAATGGCATGTTTATACTCTGGTTTTTCTTAAATATAGCTTAAGGTCCCTGAAGGCAGAGAGATCTGATATTCAATTCCTGTTAACGGTGCCAGCATTTTCCCAAACAGGCTCAAACATGCTCTCTACATACAAGTTTTCAAAATCCTGTTGGTTCAGCCTGAAACTTCTCTTCTGCAAGGCTTGACTGACACTGAGAAACATCATCAACTAACTAACAGGGTTATTCAGACTGAGGCTACTATTAGGCAGGGAGATGGATGTGTTCAGGCTCCAGAGATGATGACAACCTTCCCTGTCTCCTCATTCCCGAAGTACTTGAGGATTGCACACTATCCTCACTTTGCACAGTCTTGTGATTAAAGGCAGGAACTATGGAGTCAAGCTACCTGGAGTGGATCTCTGCTCTGCCGTTTACTAGCTCTGCCCCTTTTAGCTCTTTAACCTTGGACAAGTTTCCTCACCTCTCTCTGCCTCAGTTTCCTCATCTGTAAAATGAGGATAATAATAGAACCTATATCATCTGGTTGCCATAAGGATGAGATTAAATGAGTTAATAACATAAAGTGCTTAGAACAGTGCCTGGCACAGAGCAAGTGCTAAAAATGTTACTTGTAATTATTATTATCATTACTATTCAGTAACGCTGGTTCTCTGGATAGTGATGGGAGAGAGAAATGGCAGAATCTCTATGAGAATAAGGTGGTAGTTTCTAAAAGATTGCCTCCCCAAAGCCTTTGTTCAGGGACACTGCTGTAGGCTAGAAATCCAATGATGTCCCAGGTTTCAGATCCAAAGAGTAGGAAGGTATCCAGTGATAATCCATTGCTCTCTAGGCCAAGGATTGTAAACAGTTTGATTTATTGGTCTACACAGTTCTTTAAAAACACATGTAACTGTGATGTTTAATTTTCTGTGTCAACTTAATTAGGCTAAGGGATGCCCAGATAGCTAGTAAAATGCTGTTTCTGAGTATGTCTGTGAGGGTGTTTCTAGAAGAAATTGGCGTTTGAATTGGTGGACCGAGTAAAGAGTATTGCCCTTACTAAGGTGGGTGGGAGTCATCCAATATGTTGAGGGCCTGATTGGAACACAAATGCAGAAGAAGGCAGAATTTGTTTCTGTTTGAGCTCGGATATCCATCCTCTTCTGCCCTCAGACATTGGAGCTCCTGGTTCTCCAGTTTTTGGAGTTGGATTGGGACTCATGCCTTTGGCTTCCCTGGTTCTCAGACCTCTGGGCTTGGGCTGAATTATACCATCGGTTTTGCAGAAGGCAGATCATGGGACTTTTTGGCTTTCATAAGTTGTGTGAGCCAATTCCTATAATAAATCTCCTTGTATATATATCCAATTGATTCTGTTTCTCTGGAGACTGCTGATTAATACGGTAACTATACAGATGCTAGGCTTCTTTAAAATTCATGAATGAAATGACACTACACTCATATAATTGCTCTGTTCATAGAGGTAAATCTCTCTGAGTTGTAAGTAAAGAACTAGAAAGGCATCTTAGAAATATTTTTAGAGGCTAGGCATGGTGGCTTACACCTGTAATCTCAGCACTTTGGGAGGCCGAGGCGGGTGGATCACAAGGTCAGGAGTTCGAGACCAGCCTGACCAACATGGTGAAACCCTGTCTCTACTAAAATACAAAATTAGCCGGGCGTGGTGGTGTGCACCTGTAATTCCAGCTACTCAGGAGGCTGAGGCAGAGAATTGCTTGAACCCGGAGGCAGAGGTTGTGGTGAGTCAAGATGGCACCACTGGACTCCAGCCTGGGCAACAGAACAAGACTCCATCTCAAAAAAAAAAGTGTTATTTAGAATATGTAAATTTTGCTGAAGAATGGTCTTTAAAAGCAAGATTCCATGATTTTGGTTAAAATTAGCACATTACTGGTCTACTCTACTGCATTTACTCCCACCTTCCGCCTTAAATGTAAAAACAGGAAAATATGAAAAGCCACAATAGGAACGAAAATGAGGATTGCTTATTTACTTCTGCTAGATTACAAGGATTTTTCATTCATTGAAAGGCCATGTAAATAAGACTGCAAAAGGCAATGGGTAGTCCTCATGGACAAAAAGAAAAATCCTGCTTTTCTGAGAGTAGCAATGAAGACTTTTTATTCTTTTCTCACTCCAAGCCCTTGACAGAATTAAAGATCTGTCAAGAGATCTTATCAGAACAGTTTTTTCTATATCCATGAAAAGACTGACTCTCTGTTGAGACAGAATCAGTGATGACAACAGCATCAATAATTCTGGTAACAATCCTTGTCATCATCATTAATATTTACTGGGTTCTTGTGCAAGCTGCTGTACAAAGGACTTTTCACTTTAGGTCTTGTTTATAATAAATGTAATAACCTATGAGGCTGGTAGTATTATTCCTTTTCTACAGACAAGGAAACTGAGGCACAGAGCTCTGTGGAAGAAGTATTTCCAAAATACAGGGAGAAAGGACAATGAAATGATGACATAGAAGCTGATAGCTATGAAAATCAGGGAACATAACTCCAACCAACCACATAATGGAAGTTATTCAGAGGAATAAATGAAAACAACTGAGATGAATCAACTTTCCCGGGCAAGGAATGGACTGAGCATGCGCAGCTCTCTGCTAAGGAAGGAGAGGTAGCAGAATGGAGCCTCTAGAGTCAGGCTTGCCGGATGCAAGCTCTTCCTCTACCACAGCTTTGTGTCCTTGGGCAAATTACTTAACTCTTCTAAGCCTTTGTTTTTTTGTTTGTAAAATGGAGATAATAACAATAGTATGTTCCTCATATAGTTTTTGTGAGGATTCAGTAAGTATTGCATTACATGTGAAAGGATATATGAAACTGTCTGATACATAGTAAATGCTCAATAAATAGTAACTATTATTATTAAATGATTGAAAAAAGAAAGGAGGAGGATTCGTGCTCAAATAATTTGTGAGGTGCTGATTAATTGGGTGTCTTTATTATGAGGCTTCTCATAACCTTTAATATGCTAACCTAGATTGTAAAACTTCAAGAACATTCTCAGGTTTATTTGACTTGAAACCCCCCCTTTTCCCACATGGAGCACAGATAACATCTCATGGGACACTGGTGTTCTACAGATCACAGTGTAGGAAATATTCTTCATTTCACACACTGCGTATACAAGAATAGAAAAACAGATGTGAAAATGTCTTATATTGATAACCTGCACTGCAAGCAACCATCAAAGGGCTTTTTAGCTTTACAAAGCATCATGAATACACTTCTTAGTCCATTTTATAAAACCAGGTAATCCAGGCAGTCAAACCTGATGAACACTCTCTTTTGTCAGCATCATCACCTGGAACATTGAAAGTGTTCTCAGCACTTTACCAAATGCTGTAAAAAATGAGTTAACATTGGCACAGCTGCAGCCTTCTGGGAAGTTTATTTTACTAGATTATAAATCCTTCAAAGTGTTTGGAGTTCATCATGTCTTATCATGTTGTAAGGACACTGTTCTCTTGTGTGTTGAAATTACATTTCTCCCATGTGCCCTATTTTGGTATTGGAGTGCTGCTGAATTAACATTAAAAGAACACACTAGTTAGAAGTTTTGTGTCTCTGCTGCCCAGCACTGCTGGTAGATTATATTGATCAGCTTTGTTTTATTTAATCTTCTTGTGTCAAATGACATATTCTACATGGTTTCCCAGATGAGTTTTGCTTTATTCAGTCTTCCTGTGTTGAGTGACGTATTCTACATGGCTTTCCAGAACTGGGCCAGGGCTTATTCAGAGAGAGGAGAATTAGCTTCTATAGGAATTATACCCATTATACCCCATTACTACTAAGCTGGATTAAGGAAATATAATTACAAATAAAATCTCCTGCTAAACTGGTGAATCCTTTTTATAAAAATGTAGAAAAGAACAAAATAGTGTTTTTATTGAATAAGCATTAAATCAGACTGTGATGCACATTACAGACGATCTGCTAAGGCGATGACAAAGGGAGAATGAAATCTCTCTCTTCTATACAGCCAAGCAGATACAACCTATTACATGCATGTTCACTGTCTTTACCAAAGTATAAAATAAAACCTCTTGTATCTTAATGATAAGCAGGAACTTACATCACGGAGCATGTTCCTAGGCTTTGATTCCACAGAGATAGGGAAACAAGGGGACTTCCCTCCTCTTGGATGTTCCCATTTCAAAGAAATGCCTCTGACGCCTCAGGAAATACATTCCTAGGATGCAGAACTAGCAAGAGGTTTTGTAAGCTTTTAAAAAAGATTTATAAACGCCTCAGAGAGACAGATAAAGCATTTAAAACTTCAAATTTCCTAAGGGAGGGTGGGGAGAATACTCTTTCCCCTCTTGGCACCAGGGAAAATTTTAAATTAAATGTTTGTTTTCCTCCAAAATCTGTATTTATCTTTACAAGTTTCCTTTTCTGTTACTATTTCGTAGTTGCAGTATAATTTTTTAAATGATCTCCATTGGCGTTTCTACTTTTTCTGGCTGATTTGCAGTTGACTAAATATCCAGCAAGTCCATAATACAGTTACGAAACAAGCAATTATCAGAATTACAATAGGATGAATTAAAAAATTAAACACAATATTTGCCTGTGGGAATAACCTTTAATATCATAACAATAGTATGATTCTCCATTAGAATTCTGAATTCTTGATTAGCCATGCATAAACATTATCCATTACACATTAAATTCACAAAACGTTGTGGAGATTTCTGCTTGTGCATTCAAATGATTCGCTATTTGAATATTGTTTTGTAGTTTCTTATGAAATCTTACCCAATGTTAGGCCGGGCGCGGTGGCTCAAGCCTGTAATCCCAGCACTGTTCGAGGCCTCTGATGTTTATGTGTTTTTTTTTTTTGCGCGATCACGAGGTCAGGAGATTGAACCAATCCTGGCTAACACGCGTGAAACCCCGTCTCTACTAAAAATACTTATATATATTCTGTCCGGCCTGTATTTGGTGTGGCGGCCGTAGTTCCCCAGCCTACTCGGGAGTCTGTATTGTCAGTGATGTTTTTTAATGGCGCTGAACCCGGGAGGCGGACGCTTGCAGTGAGCCTGAGATTCCGGCCATGCACTCCAGCCTGGCGCGACAGTGTGAGCGAGAACTCCCGTTCTCTCTTCTATATAAAAAAAAAAAATATATATATATATAAAAAAAAAAAAAAAAAAAAAAAAAAAGATCTACAATATAAGCCTGAGCCAACAACTTATCTCTATAATCAGATCAATCTAAGTCTATTAGAGTTGAAAGGCCAATAAATTTCTCCAGAGTTCTTATCTGTCACCTAAGTAATGCAGCATTTACATTTTAATCTAGTCCCTTCAATAATTATTCTGTCTTCTTAAAATTTTCCCAGTTGTGAAACACAAAGATAGCCATGGCCTTTATCTAATATAAAAGTCTTATTAAAAGTCATCCATTAAAAATTACAGATTGAAATTCCAGTGTTTGATTTGCAATAGGTTGTCTTAAGGACAAACCCAAACTATGGGCCATTTTTTTTTTTTTTTTTTTTGCATCAGTCGAATCAATAGTTTTATTGTTATAACACTCAATTAAGTCTCCACGAATAATAGACATCTACCTTTGTTGACTGTCAATCCCGAGACTAGCAAAAACTTGTGTTCTGGGCAAATGGGACATGCCTTGAAAGACTGTGTGCTCTTCCTCAAGGAGCTAACATTCCAGTGGAATTTCCTTTCCCTTTAACTTACTGTCTCAAACACCAGCTCAACAAGCTTCATTCCTGTTCAAAGAGTGGTCTGTGAACCACATTTTCAGGAGCAAGCCTTAGGGACACTGCTCTTCTGAGATTTTATTTTATTTTATTTCAAGGGAGTCTTGCTCTGTCACCCAGACTAGAGTGCAGTGACGCGATCTCAGCTCACTGCAACCTCTGCCTTCCGGGTACAAACTATTCTCCTGCCTCAGTCTCCCAAGTAGGTGGCATTACAGGTGTGCACCACCACACCCAGTTAATTTTTTGTACTTTCAGTAGAGATGGGGTTTCACCATGTTGGCCTGGCTGGTCTCAAACTCCTAACCTCAGGTGATCTGCCTGCCTCCTAAAGTGCTGGGATTACAGGCCTGAGCCACCGCACCTGGCCCTCTGAGACTTTAGAAACTGGATCATGGGATATTGGTATTAGGATAAACACAGCATGGTTGCGGTTAGTTGCAAATAACAGAAACCGACATTTTATTTATTTATGTATCTGTTTATTATTTATATTTTTGTTTTTCAGCTTTTATTTTAGATTCAGGGGGTTCATGTGCAGGTTTGTCACAGGTATATGCTGACGTTTGGGATATGAATGAACCTGTTACCCAGGTAGTGAGCATTGTGCTCTATAGGTAGTTTTCCAACCCTTGCCTCCCTTTTTCTCCTTCCCCTAGTAGTCCCCAGCGTCTGTTGTTCCCATCTCTATGTCCATGTGTATCCCGTGTTTAGCTCCCACTGGTAAGTGAGAACACAAGGCATTTGGTTTCGGTTTCTGTGTTAATTCACTTAGGATAATGGCCTCTGGTTGCATCTATGTTGCTGCAAAGGACACAATTTTGTTCTTTTTTTTTATGGCTTCATAGTATTCCATGGTATATATATGCCACATTTTCTTTAGCCAATCCGCTGTTGATGGTCACCTAGGTTGATTCCATGTCCTTGCTGTTGTGAATAGTATTGCAGCAAACAAATGAGTGTGTGTGTCTTTTTGGTAGAAAGATTTGTTTTCCTCTGGGTATATACCCAGTAATGGGATAACTGGGTTAAATGGTTGTTCTATCTTTAGTTTTTTGAGAAATCTCTAAGCTGCTTTCCACATTGGCTGAACTAATTTACATTCCCTCCAATGGGGTATGAGTTCCCATTTCTTCGCAGTCTTGCCTGCATCTGTTATTTCTTGGCTTTTTAGTAATAGCCATTCTGACTGGCATGAGATGGTATCTCACTGTGGTTTTGATTTGCATTTCTCTGATGATTAGTGCTGTGGAGCATTTTTTTCTTATGTTTGTTGGCCACTTGTATGTCTTCTTTGGAGAAGTCTCTGTTCATGTCCTTTGCCCACTTTTTCATGGCGTTGTTTGTTTTTCGCTTGTTAGTTTGTTTAAATTCTTGAGAGATTCTGGACCTTTGTCAAATGCATAGTTTGTGAATTTTCTCCACTTTTGTAAGCTTTCTGTTTACTCTGTTGATAGTTTCTTTTGCTTCTGCAGCTCTTTCATTAGGTCCCACTTGTCAATTTTTATTTTTGTTGCAACGCTTTTGAGGACTTAGCCACACATTGTTTGCCAAGGCTGATGTCAAGAAAGGTATTTCCTAGGTTTTCTTCTAGGATTTTTATAGTTTGAAGTCTTACATTTAAGTCTTTAATCCATTTTGAGTTAATTTATTAACTTAAGCAATAAAGAGATTTGTTGGAAGAGCATATGATGGCTCACAGAGCTGCAGGAGCACTGGAAATCCAGGGTTGGAAGATGGGCAGGAAACAAAAAAGGTAGGCAGAGAAACGCACAGTCTGATTTACACTTGGGGGGAGTGTGGCTCGAATGCTGGAGTGAGGAATTTTCTGCTTCCTTGATTCTGCTAATTTGCCCCTTCACTCATTATCCTTTCAGGAATCAAAATTCCAATCAGGAGTGCTTCATTAGTTGAGCCACCCTCCAGTAATGTCAGTTTCATTGCAGCAAGAGAGTCAAGGGAGGGAAACAGCTGTCCCACTTTGTTTCTGAAGTAAAAGACATTACTCTGCCTTCAACTATTCTGGTGTTTCTGTCAAATGGTACTCACACTGGGCACACACTGCTCTACCATATGCTTTGCATATATTAACTCATTTATTTTTACACCAACTCTATGTGGCAGATATTATTCTTCCTGTTTGTACCATAAAGAAACTGGCCACTGAAAATTAATTTAATTGTCCCAAATCACACAGTAAATGCTAGAAATAGAATCTGAAGCCAGGCTCTCAGGCTGCAGGATGTGCATACTTCTCTATCTGCTCAACCTTGACTAAGGTAAGTGATCAGAGGCTTAGAAGATAAAAAAGAAAAGAAAAAAAGATATCAAAGAGAAGACAACAAATTAATAAGACAGCAATCAAATGTTTTGTATGATGATAAAATGTGCACATTTCTGTTTTTCTCCATATACTGTGTGTACTTTCAAAACTTAATTTTGTGATAATATTAGACTTACAGAAAATTTACGAAGATAATATGAACAGTTCCCATACATGGTCTTCACCCAGCTTCCCCAAAGGTTAAGACTTTACATAACCGGCTGGGCGCGGTGGCTCAAGCCTGTAATCCCAGCACTTTGGGAGGCCGAGACGGGCGGATCACGAGGTCAGGAGATCGAGACCATCCTGGCTAACCCGGTGAAACCCCGTCTCTACTAAAAAATTAAAAAAAACTAGCCGGGCGAGGTGGCGGGCGCCTGTAGTCCCAGCTACCCGGGAGGCTGAGGCACGAGAATGACGTAAACCCGGGAGGCGGAGCTTGCAGTGAGCTGAGATCCGGCCACTGCACTCCAGCCTGGGCGACAGAGCGAGACTCCGTCTCAAAACAAACAAACAAACAAACAAACAAACAAACAAACAAACAAACAAAAAGACTTTACATAACCATGGTACAGAGAGCCAAAAAAGAAATGAACATTGAGACATTACTATTAACAAATGATGAACTTTTACATATTTTCCCACCAATGTCCTCTCTCTCTTTCAAGATTCGATCCAGAATCCCACATTGTGTTTATTTACCATGTCCTTAATCCCCTCCAATCTGTGGTAATAAGTCCTTTGTCTTTCTTTGTCTCTTGTGACTTTTAAAGTTTGGTCAGGTATTTTGTAAACCATCCTTCCATTTGGACTTGTCTTAATGTTTTCTTATGATTGATCGAGGTTATGAATTTGGGGAAGGACTTTTCTGTGTATGCTATCAGGGAGTACATAACATTGATATGTCATATTACTAGTGATGTTAACATTGATCACTCAGTTAAGGTGACTATATGTTTATTCTTTTATCATTTATTTTTAGTTTTTAAAAGATTGCTAGGTTAATGCTTCTTGTTTGAAACTTCAGTTGATTTAACATTTCTAATATTTAGTAAATTTTATTCATTTTTTTACTAGTGGGTTTTGCTGTATTTCAGAACCTTCAATTCATATAGATCCCTGAACTAGACATAACTCCTTTTGCCTTTTAATCACTTACTGTGATTCAGAACGTATTTCCTTAAACTACACATAACTAAATGTTCTATATGATGTATAATAAGCTAAGGTGAAGATGAGTGCTCCACTATGTCCATATTTTGGAGTAGACTCCATGGCCAAAGGCAATCCTTATTCTAATACAAAATGTACAGGACACTAGGGAGTTAGTGAATTAGAATCAATTCTGTCTACTTGATGGGTATCCAGGCCATTTCTTTTGTTGTTTTTGAAAGCTACTTTGTTAGTAAGACCTTCAGGCCAATTTGGCTATTAGCCTAGGCTTTATGTGAAACAATTTTGCATATGTAAGATTGTATGTCTGTCTTTTGATATGAGTAAAACATGCCAAAACAGTGATGTAGACAAACTATTGTTATAGAAAACCCTTTAGCAATTGTCCTTGTGTAAGCCCATCCTCTTTTGTAATTTGTATGTTTTACTTATAACTGAAGTACATATTTAAAAACATCATGATGTTATACTTTGTGATATATATCTGAAATTTCTCCTTAATTTTTTACATCCTTGGCAGTAGTGTTCCATGTTTGTGTGTATTTGTTTTTTCTATGAAATAAGTGGTAATATCTACTCCAGGCCTTCAACAGATAGCATAGATTATTAATGTTTGGTAAACCATTTGTTAACAAAATTAAATTTAGATGGTTGATAGTGGAGATGTGGCTAAGGGTAGGAAAATAATACAATTACATACTCATAATAAGCCAATGTTTGGTGTGCCACCATCCTGGCAATGCTTTTAGATTTATCAACTAGAAACAAGTGACACTGGTTATTAAGCATCTTATTCTGTATACTTTGCTTGCAAATATAACTTAACAGTTAAAAAAAGTTACAGTCTTCTTAACCATCTAGTCACATAAGCATTAGTTTTTATCTAAATACTTAGGCATTTTAACAAGTAATCCAAGCATCAAATTTAAGCTTGTTATATTAGCTTTTAAACAATTTTATTGGATTATCACTGCTAAGTGCTAACATGGAACTCTGGAGCCCTGGATTTTAATTTTAACATTAATATATTAGAAATCACAAAATAAAAGAACTCAGTTTTCTCCCCAGGATATGCCATAGATGATGTCTACAAACCACTATTTCCTTTTATTGTTTTTTCCTCCCCGGTGGGTAATAGGGAAGTAGGAGAGAAGCCATTAGGCAGCAGGGAGCAAAAGGCAAAATTAAATGTTTTGTAGACACTTTTGCACTTTTGGTTTCTGGGCAGATTAAAGAGCCCTCACTCAGAGAAAGCATGCAGCAATGGTGTGCTGGAGATGGCTTGTACCAGCTTGAAAGAACCAATTGTAAAATTCTAAATAGTTTTGTCAATCAGTTGTTAAATACAGCCATTATTAAACATTAAATCATATAAATCCACAATTAAATAAATACTATTAAAAGAAAAATAACAAAACTCGAGACTGATCACTTGCTCATTTTTTCTTACATGTTACTATTGCTATCATTTTGTTAATGCTCTTGAGTTGTTTACTTCTGTGGTATCTGTATTGTTGAGATACTACATAATGGTGTGTCACTGTGCATCTTCTCCCAACTGTGCACACAAGGAGTTCATGGTGGTAGCTTGATGAGCTGATGGTTAAAATTATGAGTATGTATTTTCTTAAAGAAAATAGAATTAAATATGGTGGGAGACTATGTGATTTAAAATTATGTCTCTCCTTCCATTACTGACATTCTTTCTGTCATTCAAACCTACTATCTTTTTATCTCAGGCTGTTTGAGTTTGCCGTTCTCTATACCTAGAATACTTTTTCTTCTACTACATGCTTAACTATCTTTTTCTCATTAGAATAGAACATCCTTTCAGATCAACTTTGTTTGATTATCCTGTTGAAAATAGCCCACCATATTCTGTCCACTCCCTGACCTGGCAACCGTTGCCACTCCATCACCCTGTTTTTATTTTTGTTATAATGTTTACTACTCTCTGAAAGTGGTTTATTTGTTCATATGTTTACTGTCTTTCTCCTTCCCTAGAATGTAAGCTCCCTGAGGGGAGGAATTTTCTACAACATTTTCATTTCTGTTTTTTCAATACTTAAAACAGGGTCAGGCACACAGTAGATAACAAGTACATTTTTGTTTTGAAAAATTATTTAATATTTGAATAGACTGTATCAGTGAAGGGCATCTAAATTAAAATAGAGGTTGAGAAATAGTTGAAGTAATTTGAATATGAAGTAAAATAAAGTTTGTCAAAGTCCCACCACTTGAAGAAAGAGGCTCTAAGATGCTGTTATAAGCTATGTCAAACAAAGCGCTGTTGTGTGTGTGTATATATGTGTGTAATTTATATAAATATAAATATTGAACTTTTATTAAGTTTCTTAGGAGATGGAATTTGGGAATAGATTATGTCAAAATTCTAGTTAGAGATGGGACTTGTACATTGCATTAATTATGCTGTACGCATCTGTGAAAATAATGCTTCTAAAGCAACACTAATTACATGAAAGAGAAAGAATGTTTTATTTTAAGGAATAGCAGCATATTCAGATTTTTTTGTGGCATTTCTCCAGCTACAGAAGCTAGCTGTCAAAAACTACTTTCTTTCCCAGAAGATTTTATAAGGTGAAAGCTGAAGCTGCAATTCTATTCCAAGCCAAACTTTGTACAATATGAGCAAATAAAATGCAAAAAAGCATTTTCAGTGACTTTGATGAGGGTAGTTATTTCTAATATTTAGAAGCCTAGTCAATGTTATTACTGACTTTTTAAAAGTATGATTGGGGATTCTGGTAGATTAACTATAATCTGTAAGGTTCTGTAATGTATGGTTCATAAACTGAGGAATACAAAGTAATGAGGATATTGCTTAATATGAGTGGTGTGAGGATTGACAAGTATCGGGGAATACATTTTTATTTGTTATTTCATTCATTTACTCAACAAATATGTTAAGCTCTAACTATGTGTCAGGCATTGTTTTAGGTGCTAGGGATACAATGAAAGAAATATTCACCATCCTTAAACAATCTAAGGAGGGAATAAAAACAAGTAAACAGGCTATTGTGATACAGCATGATGGGATGAGGAGGTTCAAGGCCTTCCAAGAATACATAAAAAAGACAACTAGCCCAGATTTACAAGGTTTGAAAAGTTCATCACATGGTCATAATTAGCCACGTGGATTAAGACAATTTCTGACAGGTCTGCGAAGAATGGATTTCAGAGTGGTATGCTAGCAACTGTTTAAAAACTACCTCTTTGGGGAGACCAAAAAAACAACACCCTGATTTGTGGTGTTTGCCCATTTTTGTGGTGTGAATATGTCCACCATAGTGGTTTAAAGCTACCAGTAAGATGTTGCTGAATGTGAAGATGAAAGAGATGGTTGGCCGGGTGTGGTGGCTCATGCCTGTAGTCCCAGCAGTTTGGGAGGCCGAGGCGGGCGGATCACGAGGTCACACGAGGTCAGGAGATCAAGACCGTCCTGGCCAACATGGTGAAACCCCATCTCTACTAAAAATACAAAATTTAGGTGGGCATAGTGGCACGTGCCTGTAATCCCAGCTACTCGGAAGACTGAGGCAGGAGAATCGCTTGAACCAGGGAGTCGGAGGTTGCAGTGAGCCAAGATCACACCACTGCACTCCAGCCCGGCAACAGAGCCAGACTCTGTCTCAAAAAAAAAAAAAAAAAAAAAAAAGATGGTCACAGTTGGTGCTAGAGAGCTGATATGAGCAGGATCCAGCGTATTTCTGGTTGGAGAGGAGAGAGTAGCGGCTTAGAGACAAGTAAGAGGACACTCTTCAAACAGGAAAGAGATGATGTGGTCTCAACTCTATTGGTGAGATTTGAGCAACTTCCAGAGATGTAGAAGTTATAGATAAAGAAGCAGTTTATAGCAATGGTTGAGAGTTAAGACCATACATAGACTCATAGACAGACTTTGAGTTCAAATCCTGATGCTGCAACTTAACTAGCATTGTGATGCAGGGTTGTTTATTAGCCTTTCTAGGCTTCAGTATCTCATTTCTAAATTGGTGATAATGATAGAACCAGACACTCATGGTTGTCGTGAGGAAAAAAGGAGTCAATACACTTGAAGTGCTTCAATCAGTAAAAAACACAGTGTATGTTATCTTTAGCAATGCAGAGGATATACTGATAATTAATCATTAACGTGTTGATGGGTGGGCAAGGAAGTAGAAAGAGGAGTCAAGATTGGCTTGTGATTTTTTGGACTGTCCAAACAAGTAGCTAGAAATGTATCTAATTTTGATAATCTTCCCAGTGACTGCTTATCTATCTTTGCACTATTCTGTCAGAAGCAAACAAGCATGTATCTTTTTTTTTGAACAGTGGGTTTTAGGGCCTCTTTATTATAGCAGTTTAAACTATAGATATGGTGGGCTAGTACAGATGGATTCTATTTTCTCTGTGAGTGATGAGATGGAAAGGTTTTCTGAGAAACGAAAATTAGTGGGAAAGAGCGTAAGGTTCTAAAAGAGTGAAATTAATTTGAAACAGTTAGTGGTTAGGGGCCATGATAGTAAAGATAGGTACTAGGAAAATATAGAAACATTGTGTGATAATCTTGAGGAAGTAGAAGAGCACAGATTCATGGAGAAAGGAAACAATATAAATATGAATTAAATAAATAAACCCAACAAAACAGAAACAGAAAACTAAAAATATAGACCACAGAATTTCTACTGGAAATATTTACAATTTTCAGAGTTAGTGTTAAAAATGTTTCAGGACAGTGAAGATCAAAAGTATGTTTTCAGTTTTACAATACTTATTAAACAACTTGTGGATTCTACTATTAATATAAGAATTTACAAAGTTTAGGGAGACATGGCTGCTATTCATGTACAGCCTTATAGACTTGCACGACTTTAAAGACGTAAAATAGGCATTGACTGACAGCAATATTTAAATACCAAATCAAATATAAATAAACTGCTGGAAACATTGAGATTAAATAAGATGGAACAATGTTTTAGCCTTATTATGGGAAGCTTCCTGAAAGAGGTGGTTTTTAAACTAAAACTCAAAATGGACATATCTTTACACTTCGGAAACTAGAACACATATTATTGGTTGTATGCTTCTATTTTCATACATATTTTCTAGTGGTAGTAGGTGGGTGTAAAAGTACTTGTGGTTTTATTTGGCCATGAAAAGTTATAGGAAAAACCAAAATTATGTTTGCACCAACCTAATAAGATCATATTTGACTTTAGGATCTTTAGGCTGGGACAGATGTAACACTACACTCTTTTTTCATAGGCTGGTGAAACTTTCTCTGATATTTGCTGTCTTTTGGGTCTTCCACATTGATAAAATATGATTTTATGTTAATGTTCCTGGTATGAACCATATAGAATTAAGTATCTGGGGTCATTCCCTAGAAGTGTACTACATCATTTCCTTGTCACAGTTTTACTTTTATCTAATCTGAAAATTATATAGGTTATTTTGAGTTGAGACCTTCTTTACACTGTAGCAAGGAAACGTCTAGTGACCTTGCATTTTACACAACATTAGCTACAATCTTTTTTCCTAAGTAGATGTTGAGACAGTGTTTTTCACATTTTTGCTTATGTATTAGGCAGTATAAAATATAATTGGAAGAATTCTTTTAAGAGCCCATCATGAACAGAATTGCATATTTATCTTGTGAATAAACTTGTGCATGTTATACATTTAATGACTGCACAAAGTCATTGTCACTGGCTTAATTTTCTTTATTTTAATCAAGATCATTTATTTTGGTAGTGAAGACAGTTTATTCATGCCAGTGAATGAGGTTCTGAAGATGAGTAAGTGTGCTTGTACATGTAAAGCCTTAGAGAGGCTTTGTTTTCACTGGGAAAATGTTTTAATTTGGGAGACAGAGCCCTAAGCCAAATTCCTTGTTATCTTCGATTTAATTGAGAAAATTGCTTAACCTCAGTCTTTCTGTCAAGTCTGATTGACAGGTAACTGTTAGCTGTGAGGTGACTGGAATTATGAGTACCTTAAAATATCTTGAGACTTCTTGAAGAGAGGTGATATGTGTGTAACAGGGGCAGAAATTATTAATGTGTGAGGAGACATACTTTCCTCTGTTCCTCTGCCTAACCAGTTTACCATGCAGATTGGCATCATCTTTAGAGGCTGAACAATAGAATTAAGGATGGATAAATGCATGGGGATTTTATCTTGAGAAAAAATGAGAATAGCAGAGGATAGAAAGGAAGAGGGAAAAGAAAGTAAAGTCCCATCAGGATACAAGGAAGATAGGAAAGGAGGTTTAGGGAAAAGGGTTGAAAGTGAGAGGCGAGAAAGCTGAGGTGTGGGGAAAATTGGCAATCAATTGGAATGGGGAAAAAAAAAAGATTATACATTGGATATCTTTTAACATTTTCCAAGAGATGCACCTAGGAATTAGAATTACTTTAAATTACTTCTGGTTGCTGAATTTTATTTCTTTGTCTGTATCACTTTGAATCAGATATTTGAATTTCCTGGAAAAAAAGTCACACAAATGATAAATTAGCTCCTTATTCTGAAATACTTTAGAATAACGTTGTATCAAAATCCAGTGTGGTAAAGGTAAAAATATTTTCGTATGCCATTAACAGCTTATTACTCAGAAAGTTAATTTATATGAAGGTCTTGGGGATATTAATAGATTTATCTCCAGCTAAAACTCAGATTATTGTAACTTAAACATTTTCAGCTTAAGACAAATTCAGTTTTATGAAGACTAGTGTTTTCCCCTTACTTTTCTAACTTATAATTCTTGTGAAATATATTTTACCCTTTAATAGCGAAATCAATAAAATCCATTTTAAGTGAACTATTTTCAAGCAAGAATTTTCATAGTATTGATTCAAGATGAGAATATCACATTGTGATAAAATCAGTAAAACTAGTAGCTCTCTAAATGCTGACTTTTCTAATTTGAAACTTAGAGATTCATCATGCTTAGAATGCTAAAGTTTTCTAATGTTCTTCTCTTTAATATGTAAGACACAAAGCCTCTTGAACATAAATTGCAACTCACAACTATAAGGAAAAGCATCAACACTTGACCCCCTAAGTTATTTTAATAGAAAGGAGTATGAGGGAGGGGTATTAATGAAAAGCAATGGCACAGTAGACAAATCAAAAATTGTGCCTACTGCTCATTGAATTTAATCAGTAAGGCTGTTTGATAATTAGAGAAGTGGAATAAAAAAGCAGACCTGGATGCTACCAGGCCGTTTTTATGTATTATGGTAAGTTAGACTGAGTGGCTCTTGGTGGTAAATACATTCTCTGGAGATAATAGGCACCACTGCAAAATTTTGTATTGGTTTCTCCTAAAATACCTTATTGACTTCTGTGAGGCCATGACCTAGTTAATATCCATGCTAATATGAAACATGTTTATTATTATTTCCCAGTTGATTTTATTTACAGGATTTTAGAGAAGGAGGGGGTATGAACCATTTTGAGGATTTTTGGATTTAGCTAATTAGGTGTGGCTTTTCTCTTGGCTTTGTTAACTGGTCGGAATAATTGCCTTTCTTTTGTTAGGCTTTTGCTTTGGGCAAGATAAAATTATTCTCTCACACAGCCTTTATATTTTTATTACATCAGACTTCGTGATCTTCCTAAAGCAAGAATGCTGATGTGTATCCTGTATTAAAAAGAAATTGCAGATTTTGAAAGAAATTGGTAAAATAGTGAGATTCCATAATTAAACGTTATCACCTTTGTTTTTCCTTATTTTATTTTGTAGCATTTTAAAAAGTGCTGCAAAATAGCATTGTGGTATATTTATTAAAAAGAAGGCTGATATCTGTGCCATAGACTTGCCATGCAGAATGGGCAGCTGTACATTTGCAGATGACTGCTAATGTGGATGTCTGGATAGAAGATCAAATTATTTGCCTAGCCTAGTGCATTTTACAAGAGCAGCAGATGATGTAATTAGCTCATCATGCATGCAGACTCCAGGATGTGTGAGGTCTTCCTATGAGACCTCCTATGGCTTGGGGTACCAGCAAATCTCCTGGAAAAGGTGAAATTTGGTTACAGGCAAATGTCATGTGATTTTCCCTCCCTAGACCTGTGAACCATTTTTAGCCTACTTCTGTTTGGGCTATTCTTATACAGACAAGAGTTACGTTAAACAACAACAACAACAATAAAAAGGCTGGCAAAGTGTAAATGAAGAGAATTGATTTTAAGTGCTGATGTTAGGTATCTAGTGTTTTATGTTTTCAGCAAAATCTTAAAACAGTGTAAATGTATGAAAAAACCTTAACCTCTACTTTATACCATATAAAAGTTAATTTGAGATGGATCATAGACTTAAACATATAAGCTAAAATCATAAAACATTTAGAAAAAATAATACCTTTTTTTTGCCTTGAGATAGGCATAAACTTTTTAGAGAGGAATTAATTATAAAGGAGAAAAATATGGTACATCAGTCTTCATCAACATTTAAGGGGTGTGCTCATCAAGAAATAGTGCTGGAAAGATGCAAAGGTAAACCACATGCTGGGAGAAGGTATGCACAATACAGAATCTGACAAAGGACTTGTTTTCAGAATACATTAAAAATATTTCTAAGCTACTATGTGGTCATAAAAAAGAATGAAATCATGTCCTTTGCAGCAACATGGATGCAGCTGAAGGCCATTATCCTGAGTGAATTAATGCAGGAACAGAAAACCAAATACCCCATGTACTCACTTAAAAGTGGGAGCTAAACATTAGGTACTCAAGGACATAAAGATGGTCACAATAGACACTGGGCACTACTAAAAGTGGGAGGGAGAGAAGGGGGCAAGGGTTGAAAATTAACTGTTGGGTACTGATATGGTTTGGCTGTGTCCTCACCCTAATCTCATCTTAAATTGTAATTCTCATAATCCCCACATGTCATGGGGGGGGACCCAGTGGGAGGTAATTGAATCGTGGAGGGCAGTGACCCCCATGCTGCTGTTCTTATGATAGTGAGTGAGTTCTTACGAGATTTCATGGTTTTATAAGGGGTTTTTCCCCCTTTTGCTTGGAACTTCTCTTTGCTGCTGCCATTTGAAGAAGGATGTGTTTGTTTCCTCTTCTGCCATAATTGTAAGATTCCTGAGGCCTCCCAAGCCCTGTGGAACTGAGTCAGCAAACCTCTTTCCCGTATATAATAAATTACCCAGTTATGGATATGTCTTTATTAGCAGCATGAGAATGGACTAATACAGGTACCATGCTCACTACCTGGGTGACAGGATCATTTGTACCCCAAACCTTAGCATCACAGAATATACCCAGGTAATAAACCTCCATATGTATACTCTGAATCTAAAATAAAAGTTGAAAAAATTATATACTAAAAGAAAGTTTTCTTAAAATAAAAAAACTGAATTTGCTGATAGAAAATAAAATATTTCTGAATCAATAATGACAAACAAACCAGTTTAAGAAATGGGGCACAGGACTTGAAGAGATACTTTACCAAGGAAGATATAGAAAAGGCCAATATGCACTCAAAAACGGACCAACATTGTTAGTCATCAGAGAAATGCAAATTAAAACCACAATGAAATACAATATCACACTCACTAGAATGTCTAAATGAGAAAACTGACCATATTAAATGTTGATGATGACGTGGAGCAACCGGAACTCTTGAATACTGCCAAGAGGAGGATAAAATGGTACAACCTCTTGGAAAAGCAGTTTGGTAGTTTATTATTAAATTAACATTTATCTACCTCTGCTCCAGTAATTTTACTCCTAGCTAGTTATGAACCGAGAGAAATGAAAGTATATGTCCACAAAAAGATTTGTACGTAAATGTTCATAGCAGCTTTATTTATAATTTTTCCAAACTGAAAATAACTCCAAATTTCAACAAGAAGTGAATAAACAAACTATAGTATATTCATTTAGAGAAATACTAACAATTAGTAAAAGAAAGATTACATCCACCTTTAAGGCAATCTGCAATATGCATGAATCTCAAAACATCATTCTGAGAAAATCATCCAGGCACAAAAGAGTACTCATGGCATGATTCCATTTTATGAAATACAAGAACAGGTGAAACTAATCTATGGTGATAGAATTCAGGCCGAGACGGGCAGATCACGAGGTCATCAGGAGATCGAGAACCATCCCTGGCTTAACATCGGTGAAACCCCGTCCTTACTAATAACATACAAAAAACTAGCCGCGCGATGGCGCCGTCCTGTATTCCCAGCTACTCGGGAGGCGAGCAGGAGAAATGGCCTAAACCCAGGAGGCGGAGCTTGCAGTGAGCTGAGATCCGCCACTGCCTCAGCCCTGGGCGGCAGATGCGAGACCCTGTCTCAAAAAAAAAAAAAAAAGAAAAAAAAAAGATTCAGATAGTAGTTGCTTAGGCATGTGGGTGGACGGCCTAGAAGGGATACTTGGGACTTTCTGGGTTACATCTGGGATATTCCTACATTTTATTCAGGTTGTGTACAGGTATCAGAAATCATGACTTAAGGCCTGTGTGTTTCACTTTATGTCAATTTTACTTGGATTAAAAAATTATAGTTAGACCATGATAGTGCTTTGCCTTACTAAAATTTTGATTGAGACTGTAAAATTTACAACAGTGTTCTCCACATTTAGATATAGTATTTATTCATTTTTTTCTCTTTGTTTTGTACTTGGGAAGGAAATTTAAAAAAATAGTACACATTTTTTTTTCATTCATTGCTAATTTTTCTTCACTGTGTCCTGTTTTAGGTAAAGAGTAAATGAAAATTACCTCCCAAGAAATTTACTAAAATGTTGAGTCCTATAAGTCAAACTAATCTCTTTATTTCATGAGTTAGAATGCTGAGCAACTTTTGAACAGTAAGATCCCAAATTTCTAGTTTGAATTACAACATAATAGAATTTTGCATTCAATTTCTGTGCTTAAATGGATGCTAACATAAGTTAAATTGTGTAATGCTTTTAAAATACTTTAATTTTTTTGAAAATGTTTCTTGAAAATTTAAGGTATTTAATCATAATATTTGTATTTTTTATTTAAAATAGAAAACTTTTTGTTATAAGTAGATGTAATATCTTCAAAATTTACATTTCAGAATGTTTGAACTATAATATACAATTCACAGGAAAACAGTCTCAGGGATAACACGCCTGCTCACTGCACAAATATCTTTTAATCAAAACTTTCTTGTTAAGTATCTTTATTACTGTTATACAGGAACCTTGCTATTATATTTTTTCTTAAGGACTGACACCAAATATTGAATTTCTTGTCATAGTTACAAGAAATTTTGTGTTAGGATAGGTTTAATTGCTTTCTTACAATCTGTAATTTGTTATCTAGGAAATCATTTTTAAATGGACTAAGTTTGGGTTTGCCAGAGCAGGTGGGAACAGATTGCTGCAGTGTTTGAAGTGGAAATGCTCTCCAAATGGGAGTAGACAAAAGGAGGAAAAATAATGTGAATTAATAAATGAAGGGAGCTGGATAGAGGCAAGAGAGTAGGTATAAAGATGCAGGGCCTTGAGAGCTGAGACAAGATGTACAGACTCTGCATTCTTGTAGGCACTCAAGCACTTTCCGAATTGAATTATTAAGACTAAGGAAGCCAGAGGAAGAACTTAAGGAGTGTGGTGAGGTAGTCATGGTGATAAAAAGGGAAGATCTTAGAAGATGCAATTTGAATTAACTGGAAGAAGAGATCTGAAGCAGTGAGTCTTGTAAAGCGAAATTTGAATTTGTCAAAATGACAGGAACCAAAAACATTAAGGAGTTTAGGCATATGTCATAATGACAGGGCAATGTACTCACTACACAGCCTAATAGCTCATTCTAATAGACCAGTGGGTTCAAATTATTTATGTAGCTTGTGTTTATGAAGTGCGGAGAGGAGCACTGAGAATATCACATTGCGGGCAATCATTTATTTACTTATCTTTTTGTCTCATGGTACTGATATTTATTACTTTCACCTTAATATAGCCTCGATATTTTGAGCCCAGAAAGATGCATTTTAGTCATTCAAAAAAATGTTAGTAGACGTTATGAAGTCAGTCAACAAATCATTACCGTATATGCAATACCATGGAGTGGGCACTATTCTAGACACTAGGAATGTAATGGAGAACAACACAGAAGTAGTCACATTTCTCAAGAAGTATATATTTTACTGCTGAGAGACTGGAGGAGACAATTTTTGTAATTTATTCATTCAGTTATTCATTCACATACTGATACATGCTATGATGCATTTAAAAATGGAGTAATATGCAAGAAAGTGACAAGACTGGGCCAGTAATTTTAGTTAGAACTGTCAAGGAAGACCTCTGGGAGGAAACCACACTTCAGTTAAGACTTGAATGGTGAGAAGGTAGCCATATGAAAATCTGGGGAAAGTATTTGAAAATGAAATCACATCAAATGCAAATAAACTGAGGTGGAGATAAGTTTTGCATGTTCAAGAGAGAGAAGGAAGGGCAGTGTGAGGACCGAAGGCTATGAGACCTGAGGGGCAGTTGAAATGTCATCAAGGCAGAGCCTGTGATTTAGGTTTTATTCCAGTTGCAGTAGGAAACCAGGGAGGCAGGGAAGTGATATGCTCTGAGTTATGGTTTAGAATTGCCATTTGGTTGCTGTGTGGACAGTAAGACTGAGATAGAAAGCAACTAGGAGCCTCTTGCAAGAATTCAGGTGAAATATGATAAAGGTTGGAATCAAGATGTCACAGTAAAGACAGTGAGAAGATGGTGTGTGTTTTTGTGGTAGAGTGGACATGACCTGCTGAAGAATCCTATGTAGAGTATGGGGGAAGACAGGAACCAAGGACCACATGTAAATTTTCTGCTTGAGCAGCTTGGTAGATAATGTGGCTCTTTAAAGAGATGACAAAAGTTAGATGATGGGAGCAGTTTGTGTCTCTCTGTGTGTGTATGTGTGTACACACACGTCCATTATAGTTTCATGTAGGCTGTGTTATTGATCCAATGCATAACTTTCAGTAAACATTTCCTGAGCACATCCTGTGTTCCAGCCACTGGCCTAGGTGTTAGGAAAACACTAAAAAGAAAATAGAGAGAATTGCTTCCAAATAATTTACATTGTAATAGAGGGAGCCAAGTAATGAATAAGTAGATATGCTTTACTTTGTTAGATGTTAATAATGTCTTTGGATAAATATAAAAACAGAAGAGAAAGGGAGAGTGCTGAAGGTAGAGATAGGTTTTGCTATGTTTTTTTTTTTAAGTGAGATCATGCAAGGCTACTTTAGTAAAGTGGTGTTTGACCAGAAGTTTGATGAAAGTGGGACACCAGTCATGTGAGTTTCTAGGAGAAAGAGTTCCAGTCAGAGTGAAAAGCAAGTGCAAAAATCATGAAGCGGGTGTGTGTTTGGCTTACTGGAGAACTGCAAAGAGGTCAACGTAAATGAACTGGGGATAAGGAGAATGGCAGCAGATGAGGCCAGGAGAGGCAGGGAACAGATCATTTAAGATGTTATAGGCCATTGTGAGCAATTTGCCTTTTACTCAGGGTGAGAAGCCAATGGAGGATTTGGGATAGAGGGATTTGGTCCCGTAGGTCTCAAAACAAGTAGTATTTCTAGACCTCCAAGTGGCTGATCTTGTACTTGAGGGGACAGAGTAGCTTTCAGGAGTACACAGAGCATGAAAGCCTTGGGACAGCTGGAGTTACTGCTTAGGAGGACAAGGATAAAATGGAAATAACTACATTTATGTGGCTTTTGATTCTGACGCTTTGTTAGAAACTTTCTTTTGGCTATTTACAAACCTGAAGGAAGGCAATTTTTTTTTCCCATAATCAAATGGAAATGTTTGTGGGAAATCTATGCTAAAATAGTAACTTCTGTGAACTTTTCTGTTCAGGACAGTGTTTATTTTGTAGCCATTAATTCATTTTCAAATGATTGCATGTCATTTACATTGGAATAACACACCTGTTAATTAGTTTCATCTAATCAGTCAGCATAGAAGCTTGTGCTGGAGACCAAAATGATTCATACAGCTTGGCTCCTGAAATAAATCTGAACTCTAATTTAAAAGCAAATACATAAATACATATCTATACCACCAATACACATCCACACCACCGAAAGAAAATACCTAAATACATATCTATGTATAATATCAATGTAATTTTGCAGAAAGTATATAATATTATTATATAACACTACTTGATATGTTGTTTTATTTTTAATATCTTGTACTGTCTAGGTCTGGTTGTTTAGATGGTTGTATAGATGTAGATTTAGTAATAAATTCAAAGCTTAAGAGGATTAAGTGAATTTCAGAGTTGCAAACATAATAAAGCTTCTCAAAATCCTGGTTCATTTATGATTCACCAAGATATTATTGATGCATACTTCTCAATCAAGTATCAAATAAGTTTCTTCTGTTATTTATTTATTTTTACATGATTTGAATGGATATTTTTATGATGTGTACAAATTGCTACTCTTGTAGTGGTAGAGAAAGTAGTGGTAGAGAAAGTAGGTAATATCTATTTGGCTTAGAAGATGCTGACATCCCAGCCCGTTTGTACAAATGGGACCAAATTATAACACTCAAATGTTTGTCATTATTGCTAGTTACTACTCTGTTTTGCATGCAGTAACCCTTCAAACCTCACAGCAATACTGTGAGGTAGAGACTATTAGTACCAATGAGGAGAAGGAAGTACTGATTGTTGAATAACTTGCTGTATGCCAAGCTCATACAGCTATTAGGTAGTAGGCAAGTATTCGAAACCAGGGCCTGTGACTCCAGAAAACCAAATCTTACTGGCTGTGATTGACTCATTTCACATATCTTGGGAGCTCGCAGGAATTTAGCTTGAAACTCAACTCCAGCCTCCATTTACCAGATATTCCTCCTCTCTTCCCCTGTTGTTTCTTACACCTAGTAAGCACCTCAGGGAAATTTCACAAAGTTCCTCACATGTTCTTTTGAATTTACCTGCCAAACAAGTTTACCACATTTCTGCCAGTTTTTCCTTTTTGATTCCACCTTTCCCATACCCATATGTCTGTTTATAAGGTAACTATGTTGTTAGATGTGAAAATGCTGATGTCTGTGTTAAAGATATTTTTCCTTGCTGCTTGGAAAGTCGTTAATCCTCAAGGTCAGAGCAGGCCTAGGATTCATGCAAAAGCGGGTAATGAACCCCAACTCAACAATGGGTAGCATGCTGCCACTTTGACATTGAAATAGCACTACTTGTGGGCAGGACTTCAGAAAAAAACTTACTACAAGTAGATTCTGTAGCTTCTACACCTAATGTGGCTCTCAATTTGTGCTTCAACTATCCTAAGGAGTTAAATGGGACCCTGAGCATTTTCCTTTACATCTTTTTCTCTTTTCTTTAGTGCCCGAAACAAAGCAAAATGAAAACCCTTTCCTTTCTTTTCACCAAAGTCAGTGCACTTCAAGTTATACAAATGGTTACCCAAATAGATTCCATAGCTTGGCAGGTGACTTTGGGGTTTAATAGTGAATCCATATCATAATCCTTTTTTTTTTCTTTTTCTTTTTTGTGATGGAGACTTGCTCTCCATCAGTCACCCCAGCTGGAGTGCAGTGGCATGATCACGGCTCACTGCAACCTCTGCCTGCTGAGTTTAAGCGATTTTCCTGCCTCAGCCTCCCGAGTAGCTGGGAATGCAGGTGCCTGCCACCGTGCCCAGCTAAATTTTGTGTTTTTGGTAGAGATGGGGTTTTGCCATGTTGGTCAGGCTCATCTCAAACTCCTGACCTCAAGTGATACACCTGCCTCCCAAAGTGCTGGGATTACAAGCATGAGCCACCGTGCCCGGCCCATATTGTAATACTTTTTTTTTTTTTTTTTTTTTTTTTTTTG
>NW_016814144.1:144148-195277 GCF_001698545.2 Rhinopithecus bieti
CGCCCGTCTCGGCCTCCCAAAGTGCTGGGATTACAGGCTTGAGCCACCGCGCCCGGCCTGTAATACTTTTTAAGGCTGTTGGGCAAAGGAATGTTTCTGAACAGACTCAGGATCCCCATATAAATTCCGGGGTCACTGGGAGGCGGAGGCAGGTGGATCATGAGGTCAAGAGATCGAGACCATCCTGGCCAACATGGTGAAACACTGTCTCTACTAAAAATACAAAATTTAGCTGGGTGTCGTAGCACACGCCTGTAATCCCAGCTACTTGGGAGGCTGAGGCCTGTGAATCACTTGAATCTGGGAGGCAGAGGTTGCAGTGAGCCGAGATGGCTCCACTGCACTCCAGCCTGAACGACAGAGTGAGACTACGCCACAAAATAAAATAAAATGAATAAAAAAATAAAAAATTCCAGGGCCATCAAAAACCTAGAGAAGGGGACATAGTTTAGCAGAAAGAAACATGTTAATGAATTCTGTTTAAATCACGAAGAGTTGGGTGCAAGGTTAGCATTAGGCACAAATGTGAATTTGAAGATGTTTGTCTTCGGGGTTTCCAGTCTTTTCTTTCCCAACCAGTTTCCTCCCTGGCATAGTCCTTTATCAGAATCAGGAAAAAACAGAAACAAATCTCACTATAAATTAAGTTTAATGACTTTGTGCCTTTTAAACTTATTTCTAATTAGAAGATGACAGGCTTCATTCTTTATTGTCAAAGGAGCTTCAGAGTTCATTGTGGGGGACTAGAAAGGAAGAAGACTTAAGAAGTGTTTTCTGGCAGCCTTAAAAATTGCAACTCATAACCTACCAACTATTCAGCCTATAAGGCTGATTCAGTTAGTGGGGCTATTTAAAGATTTGTCTAATGCATGCTGAGAAGTTAAACAGAAGTATCATGTCTCTTCTTGTTCTTAGGTGGTGTGAAATTCATTTGCCTTGGAAGGTTTTTTTAACTCTGTGAATGTTTGCACTTTGAAAGACCATATTCTTAATTTGGAATGGAAACTGTGCCAGATATCTTGGCAACTTTACAAAAAAAAACTTTAATGTTAAAGGAATATTATACACTATGAATGCTGTCATAGTATCTTGCATTGATAGGGGACAGAATGGAATTAATATAACATTTTCTTCTTAACTTCAGATTTCAAAATTAAAACATATTTTAATACAAGCAAGAAATAAAATAATAAAATTCTGGAACATATAACTTTTCTGCTCTTTATATTCGCAGTAACTAGCAACAAGAAAATATTTTCTATTTAAGCAACAACTATAACCAATAACGGTGATAATTTGCTATTGTGAATTCATATGAGAGAAATTAGCAATGGGAGATTTTTGCAGCTAAAGAGAATTTTAATGCCTCTCTATTTAGCTGAATGGACCTTTGGAAATGATTTCTTGATTGGAATGTGTTTGGGTTACAATGATGTTATCAGTAATAATATGTCTACTACTATTTTTTCAGCACATATTGTGTGCCAAATATCAATACATATTTTAGTGTCCATCAAAAAACCTCACACATAAAGATAGGTCTTGTTCTTCCTAATTTGCAGAAGAAATGGAGGCTCAGAGAGTTTTGTCAACTTACTCAAGCACCAGTAAAGTGGCTGAATTGAAATTCAAACCCTCATCAAGCCAGACTTAAAGGCTTTGTTCTTTCAAACTATATCCTGCTATGTCTCCAAAACAAAAATTAATCCCTATTTGTCATGCCAGTATATAAGGGGCAGTGGCTATAAGCGATGGACAGTTAGTTTGGACCAGGGAAAGTAAGGCAAGGTCTTGCTGGAGGGAGGGCAATGAGGAAACACCAAGGGTTAAAGGTGATTCCAGCTAGATTTGACCAGAAAAAATAGTATTTATCATTATACTTCTAGGAGAAACAGGAGCACCGATGGTGGGTCATGGCTGGTTGTTGAACCAAGTAGACTCATTAGTAGAAGGAAAATATATTGCAAGAGATTTGAAAAATAGCTAAAGAAAAGATATTTCAGTTGAGGTCCTTAAAGAAACAGCATGCTTACATTTGGCAATTTGAGGAATATCTAGTAAAGGAACTAATTTAAACATGTGGACAGGATACAGAGAAGTAACAAGGGACAATGTGATCTCCTGAGGAAAGTAACGACAAGAAGCTATTACCACTCATACACCTGAAGTGGTGAGAGACAGTGGTTCCTGAAACCTGGAGATGATAGCTGGTATGGAGAGGGCCGCATCACAGAAGCTGTGACCTTTGCAGCCCCCCGATTCACCACACAGGTAGGGAGCTGGAGGAATAAATACTTCAACTCCTGTCCTACGCTCCATTCAATAACTTATTGTGGCCTTTGTTGGTATGACAGGAAGCTGGAGGGCAAGGTAGTCTGTTGATAAGTTCCATGCTGCCCAGCCTCCTGGACACAGAGTAGGCTGGAGAAAGTTGGAAAGGAGATCTGGAGGTGCAAGTGGAAGTTAGCACAAGATGTTAAGCAGAGAATCAAGAAACTTGATTCAAAATCAAGCACAGGGCAGAGCTGGGGCAACTGAATAGCTAGGCTCAAATGAGACTTGAGAGCTGAAGCTCTAGCTTCCTTTTTCTACTGTGTTGGTTAGAGTCATTCATTCATTTATTCATTAATTAACTAATTGCTTAATTTAGTCAACAAAACATTCTTCAGTTCTACTATGTGTCAAGCATATGGTTATCGTACTAGGTTCAGTACACACTAGGAGCCTAGGCATGAGGCTTGTTACAAAGGCAACCAGGAACCTCCTGACATCCTTATTAATTACTTATGTATTATTCTATTATCTGCCATTACTTTGCCCTAAACTCTGAAGGTGGGGCCAGGGGGTCTTTTTAGGTTCTTAATCTGCTTTGTGCTGCTACAACAGGGTACATGAGACTGGGTTATTTATAAAGAACAGAGATTTATTTTATTTTTTATAGTACTGGAGCCTGGGAAATCCGAGGTCGAGGGACCCATATCTAGTGAGAGCCTACTTTTTGTGTCATCCCCTGGCTGAAGGCAAAAGGGCAAAAGACTGTATGTGCATGAGAGAGGGGAGGGGGAGGAAACCCACTCCTGTGATAGCTGACCCACTTCTGCTATACTGACCTTATCTCCTCTTAAAGGTCCTGCCTCTCAACTATGTTGCATTGAAAATTAAGTTTTCAACACAGGAATTTTGGAAGACACATTCATAGCAATTCATAATAAATCATAGTGCAACAAATCATAGCAGTTATATTAAATAATTAGAATCACAAGATTATCATAAATTACACATGGCATCAAATTTGCTTAGAAGCATATGGGACAAGAACCTTAGTTGCCCAGCAGGGCAATGTCAGTTATTATTCTTCCGTGGAACTAGCCCTCACAGCAGTGCATGGTGAAGTCTATAGTGCAGCACAAGAGCTATACTTTTTGGTTTCTCTTTGGTATGAAAGAATGATTCTCAGAGAAGCTATGAAAATTCCCCTGGTTTAAAAACCTCATGTCCTGCAGGAACCAATATCTCTTGTAACAACTCCATAGGCAGCACTTCTATGTCTCTGAAAAAGGCATGTCCAGTTACAAAAGTCTAAAGCTATAGTATCCCTATCAGGTATTTATCATGTATTTATAATTTTTCCCACTCCACATGCAATTAGCCAATCAGATTATTTTTACCCTAAGCAATCCTGCCTATTAGCATATTTGACATACTTCCTTTATCAGGTTGTCAAGGGAACAGATCTAGAAAGTGAATTGAAGATCAAATTTTGAGGGAGAAAGGGAAAATATTTTGTTAACCCTTTCCCACACACATTATGCTTCTAATTAGTGATTTGTTGAAACAGAACTAGAGAAAGACCTAAAAAGGCAGTGAATTAAATTTCCTAACTTGGGTAGGGTTTGGCACATCTACTGACAAATTCAGCTCCTGTTACAAAAAAGAAAACCCATATTCCACTTTGCACCAGAAAGTGATTTTAAATTGTCAAAGTGACCCAACAGTATCATCCAAAGAGGTGGTCAACAATTTATGATTAATTATTATTGAAACTATTATATCATGAAAGACAAGTTGCTGGATCTACTTCTGTATTAAGGTAGGCCTTGGAATGAGCTGATATCTTAATATTTAGTTTGCAAGGCACTAAAACATTACAAAGATGGTGTATTTTCTGTGTCATGAAAAATGGCTTAGCATGGCCATTGAAATATGTGTCAAATATCTCAAAGGTTAATTACGTCTTGTTTGTCTTCTTATAGGACACTATACTTTTCTTACTATGTTGTATTGTACGTTTTTAGTAAAAATTTCTCCCCACTGGACAGTAAATCCTCTGAGAACAATAATGATGTTTACTTCACCGTTGCATCCACAGCATACAATGCAATGTCTTGCATAGTAAATACTCAGTAGAGTTGAAGAAATGAATGAATAAATGAAAGAATGCAACTAGAATTCATATTATAGTGGATTGAAATTTGAGATAAAATATTTCTTACAGGACTAACTGTGTTTTTAATGCTATTAAGATCTGACTTCCCTAATAATTTTATTTTCTATAGAAAGCCAGTCACATGTTTTGTTTTAAGAAAGATATGTGAAAAGTGACTCTTTGATCATTAGAGAATGCAGACAGTGCAGACAGTTTTGATTTGTAGTACATTTTTCTACAGGGAGCTACTATGGAAATTACTTGTCCAGATGCCTTAGAACTCTCCCCTGGACTTCAGTGAACTTTTAATGTTATCTTCAAGGTCCTTGTAGAACAGTTCTTAAGACTCAAAGATGAAATTCACTTCACAGAATCCACTACAAGAAAATAGATTCTCAAGTTTATTTAGGGAGTGATGCAGTACAAATCCCAAATAAAGAAAGAAACCACTGTTTGAAGTTTACCGATTTATTAGACTGATAATTCCATGTTACATTTGACAGTGATTTAACATTTACAAAATACTTTTATGTGCTATTTTAATTAAAACCCTATTTTGGAGATGAAACTCCTATTTTTTAACAAATGGAAATCCTCAAAACATGATGTGACATTGAACACAGAAGCTCTAGAATCAAGCAGCCAGGGTCCAAAATGAGACTGAGTGATCTTGGGTAAAATACTTTACTTCTAGGCTACTCAGTGTTTTCACCTGGGAATTGAGGAAAATGATAGTGCTTGTTGTATAGGGTTATTGTGAGAATTGTAAAATGTAAAACTCTTAGAAGAGTGAATGGCCATTATTAACTTACTTGAAGCCCAACAATTAATGAGTAGTAAAAGAGAAATTTGAATCCAGGTTGTCGGTTTTCAACTTTAGTGTTATTTTCACCAAACTCCATTGTATATGTAATATTTATTTAACTTTTATTTAGAATGATGCAGATTTTGCCCATGTTACACTTCCTCTGAAATTTGGAGATAATATTGTTTAATTATAAATGTATAGTTTATCTCTGAACTGTGATCATCTTGGTTAAATTTATTGGATAATAGCAGACAGCTGATGGTTTTCATTTGTAGATGCAAATGGCTTGGAGGGTAATGTTGTAAAATTATGTCTTTATATATTTATTACAGAAAACTTAGTGTACCAAGTCCCTAATCACCTAATAATTATTCAAAATTATAGAAAAAGCATCACTAAGATATAAAAGCAAGGCTTTATTTTATCTATCATAAATACCCCAGTTTCCCACTATTGGAAATATAAGTCTCTTGATGTGGTTTGAATGCTTCCTGGATGCATAAAGCATAGATTCATTTTCAATTCACAGTATCATTTTTACCTCTATACAGAGCTGGTAGGTAAAATATCTTATTTAACTTAGAAATAGTACTTTACAGAAGACATATAAATATAAATCTAGGTTGCAATCATGTGAGTGAAAGGCTGTGGTAGGTTGGAAGAGAGTCTGAATATTTTGTGTTAGTGTTGTCTGTGGGACCTCTAAATGTAGATGTTTAGGAAGACATTAGATATATGGATTTGGGATTTAGGGGAAAGATTTGGAATGGAAATATAGATATTTCGGTAGCTAACATTAAGAAGATAGTTTCAACCATGACAATGGCTGAGATGTCTCAGAGAGAAATAAGAAGAAATAGCCTATGGGAGGAAACTTGGGGAACATTAGAAGTTAAGGGATATGTAGCATAAGCTGCAAAGGAGACTGCGAAAGAAAAATTCGAGTCAGTAGAAAAGCCCAGAGAGACTGTTGTCCTGGAAACCAAGAGATCCATTCTTCTGACGAATTTTTTTATTACTTTATATAAAATGTTGAGATACATTAGTGAAAACAGCAAATTAGCTTATATGCTATCGAAATGAGACAGAAATAAATAAGTAAATTATACATTTTGTTAGAAGATGTGAAGTACAATAAAAGTATGATAAAGCAATGAAAGAGCGACTGGCAGTGCAGGAGTCAGTGCTGCAATTTTAAGTAACAGTCTGGTTAGGTAAGTCTCACAAAGAAGGTGGCATTTTGGCAAAGGCTTGAATGAGGTTAAGGGAGAGAGATATAAATAATACCAAAAATGATGCACTAGTCTATATTTTTCAGAAGGATTAGGTAAGATATGAATTGAAAATTTCCATTTGGGTTTTTGTAGTTTGGAGTCAACACTGACCTAGACAAAAGCAAAGATTTGGTGGCATTGAGTGGTATAAAGGGCAGATTGCATTGGATAAAGGCATAAATTTATGGTGAGGAAGAAAAGACAGCAAGCATGCACTATTCTTTCTACCAAAGTAACTGTGAAAGGAAAAGGAAAAAACAGTGTGGTATCCACAGGGGACATGGATTCATAAAGATTTTGAACATAATTTTAGATAAAGAGGGGGTAAGTCAGCACAGAAGGGGTTTAAAACCCAGGAGTTGATAGGAGGATGTTAACTTTTAAGAGGAGGCACCTGAGAACAAGGAAAATGGGGAAGAGAGAATAGTGCATAAATGGAGAACAAGCTCCTCCACTTGGAAAAAAATGAATAAGAAAAGGTTGAGTTAGTTACACGCAATCTGGTGATGGGGAGAGGCAAATGATGACTTTCATCTATGAAGTAAGGAGTTAAGGTGATTTGTTAAAAGTGATAAGGTAGGTAATGACAGTAGAGATCCTGCAATGACTTCATGTGGACTCTGTGGGACAAAGAATAAGGAGATGACCAGGACTGCAGACCAATTTTCAGAGTTCACTTGAAGCCGGAATCCTTTTTTCATGAGTTTTTCATATCATTCATCTTCATGATTGAGCATTGTGACTTTTCTCTAGTAGGTCCCATCAGTCTAGGCATAGAAGAAGAATGAATAGACAGCTGAATTGATCCAGGTCTGAAGTTTTGCCTGGTGCATGTGATGAATTGATCAGGAGAATGAGTTAAGGGAGTCTGCAAGAGTATATTCAGAATGACACTTGGATTACTTGTAGAAAAGAGAATAAATAGGAATGGACTGATGAATTGGGAACAAATGGAGAGATTAAAGGGAAAAGGACATGGAATGTGTGTGAGGAACTGATATAAGAGGATGTGGTTCAACAAATTTGAACTTGGAGTTTAAGAGTTAAAAAATGGAATCGTTCTAGGTAATAGAAAGCTAAATTGTGGATGCCTGAAGCCAAGTGGAGGCGGGTAATAAATAGAACTGAGGACAAAGAGTGTGAGGAACAATTATCAAACTGGTCAACCACATGAAGACTGACTTCTCTGAGCATGAAGGCAGTGATGAAGAGCGAGACTGTGAACCAGATATGAAGTTATTGTTGCATCAGTGGAAGATAAAAGTGAGGAAGAAAAAAGGGAGGCGATAAATGGATCACGTGAGCCCCAAAGGAACATCTAGCAACATTTAAGACATTCTGCTAGACTCAAGAAGACTGCCTAGGAAATTTACTGTGAGTTGATATGGTTCATGGATTCAGTATTTATCCTTTTTATTAGCAAATTAAGCTATGGTGTATCATATTTACCAATTTACCGTAACCCAACCCGACCTAAGCTGGTACCTTAATTAAATGGACTTTTGCTTCTTTCAACTGTTCTTTTTGGATGAAAGCAAATTACAAATAAAATAAGTTAATATTAGGGGATTAATAAAAATGCCAACTTGTTGGTCACTTTTGGTTGGAGATATATTCTTGCTAGTGTCATGTATCTTCTCTATTTTCTTTAAAATGACACAATAAGAAATAGCATATGAAGGAAAGACAGAGGAATTGAGATAGCATGGCCAGTTATCTGTTATAAAAGACCTAATGCAACCATTAAAAATGGAGTATGATACATAAAGTTCAGATATTTGGAAAGAAGTATGTTGAGTTTCAAATCACTGACAAAACTAAAATAAAATAAGTATGATTTTAGTTTACCTATAATGTGGCTATTTGCTCAGAAAAAAATCTAGGTACTTACTAAATAAATATAAATATTTTCTTTTTTTGAGATATATATCTTATTCCTATGAAGGTCAGAATTTTTTTTTTCTAATTTTAATGGAACTCTCAGGTCTCAGAATAAGCAAAACAGAAACAGAATGTTGGTAATTTTGGTCAACTTTAAAACAGGAGAATTTAAGGAGTAGAAACTTTTATAAAACAACTGTATAGCTATGATTTTCTCATTGTAGCTGTAACTCTGTAGGTTTTGACTGTGGGCAATTAAAATGAGTAGGCCAGTTTTAAGAATATAGTTCCACTATTCTCTGGAGTGGATGAGTAAGCTACTGACACATTCATCATGCCCTGGGATGAAAGCACTAGTTCAGCCAAGTATGAGATTGGTGGATTATAGAGACAAAAGCTACAGACAATGTTATAATATACAAAATACAATAAAAATTACTTGTGGGTAAAGATGAAGAAATATCTCGATTCTGGTGTGCTTGCGGTAAATGAGGTTCCTAAATGTAGAAACTTGTCTGGTGCCTGTAATTGCTTCATTCAGTAATACTGTACCTGTCTGACACCTGCTCGCCTTCGTTTCCATTTGGTTTCTCTATTCTTTTTTTCCCTTCTTCCATTGTATTTTAGATACTAAGTACACACCAGGAACCATTTGATGCTGTGAATAAATAGGTAAAATACATTCTCCATTCTTAAGGAACCTACATTCTAGTGGGGTAAAAATTAAAACAAACAGATATCTAAGATGAGACAAATACCATTACTAAATATCAAGGTAGTGCTGAATTATTTCAGAGGACAATTTTAGTTTATGTTTAGGGTCTTGGCAAAGCAGAGGGAACCCTCCCACCCCATCCCCAGAAAATAAAATTTGCTTTTGATAAACTTTTCTAGAATTTAGCAATTGACAAAAGTTAAACAGAACCTTGAATTTTTTTTTAAAGAATACATTCAATATAGATACTAAATTTGACATTCAAAATAAGATTGTAGTTTGAGTTAGATATATGGTGTGGTCTCCAAAGTCCCCAGTCTAGCACTGCTTACGGGCAGACTGAACAGCAGATGCGCTATCAGGACAGCATATATTCCTTCAGAAAGGAACGCAGCTCTTCCTCTTGAGATGTCTTCCTCTGACTTAGTGCTCTGTCTTAATAGGTCATGGTGCATTGATGAAGAAGAGTGAGAGTCACAGAGAGAGATGTCACACACAGAAAACTTCATATCAAATTCCATTCATGCTTTTATTCATTAACACAGGGATATACATTTCTGAAAACTCATACAGCACATTAAAAAGAGCAGGTGAGTTTATTTTAGAACCCACCGTGAACTGCTGTTGGTAAACTGGATGAGTAGCAAAATCCCAGGCAACACTCAGCCAGGAGGGCTTCTCCATTTTCCTACTCTTTACCCCCCACCCTCAATCTTACCACGTTTGCAATTCAGTCTCTTCTTTTTTTTTTTTTAAATTAAATCAGAATATCTTTATCATTATTTTTCTTCAGAAAATAGAATTCTGAGAATATGTTATTCTGATTAAGCAGATTGGTTACCTTGGTCATGTCACTCTTATGTTACATCTTCATAAAGGAACTGCATTTGGATGTTAGCTACCTTCTGTTGAAAAATAAGTGTGGTCAGAGCAAGCGTTTTGGTATTTCTGAGAATACTTACAAAAACCCCAATTTTTATAAGCCTTTAAAAAGAGATGTTCTATTTGACATTGAGAATGGAGATTGCAATGTTTCCTCAGTGATTTTAAGAATCAGCATCGTTTTAGGCTTCTAATGTGGGAACAAATATCTTTTGTGTTGGACAATTCCTTCATTTCTCTGGGTTGCTCCCTGAGTTTTTATTTCAGTGAGAAAATTATTAGCCAGCTGGTTCAAAGCAACACTTTAACTGCATGATTGAGCTTACTTCATCCCAGCTATGATTTCAACTGTTACAACATTGGCCACAGAGGAAAAATAATGGTTTTCTCCTAAAGTCAATCTGTTGTGTCCCCTGGCTGTGTTGTGGCTCATGACCATTGGTGAAATTAATCAATTTGGCACTTTGAGAACGTGTTTCCTTGACAGTAGTACATTGTTAAGGTCCCAGGAAGCATTGTCCATGACTTCTTTACAACATGACTAGATTTTCAGAAACTGTGGGGTTTACTTTTTTTTAACTTTCTTTGCCATTTTCTTGATTCCATAATAAATAAGTTTAAAGAGAGGGAATGTTAGATGACTCCCCTATGAAATTGAGACATATTTTAATTAAATTTTCAGAGATACGTTGATTCCTTGCTTCAAAGTTGGATAGATGTTGCCTCCTTCTAAAATTTTTTTCACTCCAAAATTCTCTAGGCTTTCAGTAAATATTAGTAGCAGAAGCATAGTTCAGCGGGAATAAGAGCTATTTTTATGAGATGCTTAATTTGAGGATGTAGAATTGCCTTCTGTTAATGTTGTGTAAAATAGAATAGAGTAAGTCTGTCTGGGATGTTTTAAGACCTCTGAATGAGTACTTAAGATGACCACAAATACAGTATAAGGAACACTTTAAAATCAGTCACTTGCCTCTGTGATTACTGAAGAGAAACATTCATTTCAAAACCCTTTCTTGCCCAAGACAAACAGATTTATTTAATCGATGATCATAGTTCCTTGAATGCCATAAACTTTCTGAAAAGTTTGTAAAGATCAGCATTCCTATTAGTCTAGCTGGACTCTTCAGTATGACAAGACCTTAAAATGTTTTTTAGTCCATCGTCCTCTTTTAGACAAAGGCAAAGTATGACACATAGTCATCAGATATTATTTCTAGATACTCTATTTTTGGGCACTTGTGTCCATCCTCACTTCATATGATTTCCCCTTTTAGACATGAGGCTTTTTGTAGTTCAAAGACTTTGCATTTTTATTTCACATTCTCATGATGGTTCTATCAAATGCAGGCTCCATGGTCAGAAATGAGGTTTGTTTTGGTATCATTGTATAATTATGAAGTTTCTTTGGTTTGCTCTCATAGGTATAAGCATCTTGACTGCAGTTGTCATTAGGGGACCCACCTGGCCTAGAAGTATATTTTCAAAATATTTGAAAAGACTATTTAATATGGGATTTGATACAATAAAAATTTATTCACCTTTTGTTGGCAGTGGTCAAACCCACTATCTGGACCAAAAAACTATATCCCATGTACTGATCATTACTGTAGGTGGTGTGCGCAGGTAGACCTGGTTCTGATTGACCCCAAGTCACTTCCAAACCGTATTTTCTCCTGCCTTCTTGCATGATAGAGGCTGGAAAGATTTTTTAAAGTTCTCTTTCCAACTTTCTTTGCAGAAAGGGGTGACATAGTTCTACCCAAGTGAAAGTCTGCTGAGATAGCATCTGAGAAAATGTCACTTTCCAAATTAACAGGGACAATTTGGTGGGCACAGGTCTACCCCTACTTGTTTTAGCAGCTAATGGGGCTGTGATGCTTAGAATTACAGCAACTGCCTTGTGATGATGAAGGAATCTGCACAGAAGAATCATAGACACTAGCCTTACATAACTGAGCCACTAAACCAATGCCAGCAGCCACCCACCTCCAGATGTCTTTTGAAGTAATAAAAATGAGCTCTTATTTATTTTAGCCACTGTTAGGTTTCATTATATGCATCTGAAAGCATATGGTGTGTGTGTGTGTGTGTGTGTGTGTGTGTGTGTGTGTGTGTATGCGTGTATGCATGTATAATAAAATTCTGGTTTTAGCCATTAGTTTCTCCTCACTAGGTAACTGACAGAAGCCAGAGGTTGATATGACCAAGGGAATTTACTTGGGCCTATTTAGATTTCTTCTCCTTTATTGTTTTGGTTTGCTGATTTAGATTAGTTCTACATTTTCCTGTGCTAAATTATATTTTTAAAAACTATTTCAGAGTCTTCTAAATATTTCTGAATTTGTTCAGAACTTAAATTTCCAATAGTGTCTTTATTGATAGCACATCTATATTCTCACCATTACAATACTGAGATATATGGTTTGTTCTCCTTTGAAATATTTAATAAGATAGCAGTTGAGCAGCTCTTTATTATAGAAATAATGATATTACCGCTCTTTGGGGTTTTCAATCTGTTTCTCTTTGCCTCAGTCTACAGGAGTAAATCTTTCTGGTTAACCCCGCGTTGTGTTAGAAGGAGATCGTATATCCCGATTCTCAGTTTAGGTGGGCAAGAAGAGTTGCTCTGTGGAGTCTGACTTGAGAAAGGTTCTTCTCTGATGAAGCATGAGCTCTATAAAACTTCCTTGTGGTATCATAAAAAACCTTTTCTGGCTGTAACCATCTGAGATTTAACTATTTCATCATTTAATGTCTACTAACTTCTAGGCTGCCTTCTCATAAAATTCCCAGTGCCTATAATATGCATATGGTAGATACTTAGTAAAGGTATATTGTTTAAATGCTGAATGATGAATTGAGATTTTTAAAAAACGAATTACTGAGTTATCTTGATAAGTTTTCTTGACTGTTGGTTAGAATACAGTTTGCATCTCACATGAGGTTGTGAGCTAGCTTTACAAAAAGATGTTAACAAATTAATTTAACATTTTAATTTAAACAACCAGCAATTTTCAAATAATCTCTCTAAACTGATTGTGAAACACAAGCTTTAAAAAATTAGAAAAAAACCAATGACACACTGAGAAATTATATGGCTGTCAAAAAGTAACCACAGGGTTTCACAAAAATCAGGATCTCATAAACACCATATGGCGATTAAGTACTTTTGCGCTTTTTGCTTCTGGCCTGAGATGGAGAAATGCAAAAAATAAAGAAACACAGCTTTGACTCTTTATTTAGCTCTGTTAGCCCTACCAAGATAATGTTGGCTGAGGGGCAGAAAAGTATCAGGCTACTTGATATATGACAACAAAAAATTAGAAGAACCTTTGAGATTGGCCAAGCCTGACATCCTGGAAATTTTCTCTTTTCTTAATTTTTTGTAGGATGTTACCACTTGGAACTTTTCACCATTAACCAACACTCCCAACACTTCCATAGTTCGGTGCTGCTGACCATGTTTTTCCCAGTCCCTAGAATGTCTTTTCTCTATTGTAAAACTCCTAGTCATCTTTCAAGACCCAAATAAAATGTCACCTCTTCTGTGAAGCATTCATCAAGTCCTCCAAAACATCTTAGAAATTCCATTTTCTGTATTCTCAGATCACCTACACAACACACACACACAGACACAAGACCACACACACAGTGTTTATCTATTATAGCATCATTACCTATTACGATAATTTGTTGATTTATATATCTTTCTCCCTTCTAGACTTTAATTCTATGAGAGCAGGGGCTGTGACTCATTTATCTCACTCAATCATGGCCTAACAATGCCTCAGACAGAGTAAGTGCTCAATAAATCTTTGTCCAATGAATGAATCTCCTGGAGAGGAAATGACTCAGCAGTAAAGATTCAACACAGAACTCAATGGGAAATGTACATATATATATGGAAATATATATATAGGGAATATATATATAGGGAATATATATATAGATATATATATATATATATATATATATATATATATATATTTAAGACTGAGTCTCGCACTGTGGCCCAGGATGGAATGCAGTGGTCTAATCTCAGCTCACCGCAAACTCCATCTCCCGGGTTCACGCCATTCTCCTGCCTCAGCCTCCTGAGTAGCTGGAACTACAGGCGCCCACCACCACGCTCGGCTAATTTTTTGCATTTTTAGTAGAGATGGGGTTTCACTGTGTTAGCCAGGATGGTCTCGATCTCCTGACCTCGTGATCTGTCTACCTCAGCCTCCCAAAGTGCTGGGATAACAGGTGTGAGCCACCGTGCCCAGCCCAACAACTTAACTTGTAAGGTTATTTAATTTGTTTTTGAATGTTTATTACTTTGTAATGATGAGTTTCAATTTTTAAATGAAAGGATAAATGGAAGGATAATAGCATAGAAAAGCATGTGATTAACTGTCTATTAGTCATGTCTGGAAAGTAAGAAACATTATTTGCCTATTTATTCTGAGAGTGTTTATTATGCCAACCTGATGGCCATATAAACCAATTACAGATAAAATATTTAAAAATAATTTAGAGTAATATATTTTATTAGATTCTTAAACATCACCTACTTTACCCTTTCAGTTCAGTTTTGCATGTCAGAAAACTGAACCAGAAGGAATTAAATAAACTTTCCCCAAATTGTACAGTTGGTGGCAGAACTGGTTTTAGAGGCAATGATTTTAAACTTCACTCAAATATTGTTTTACTGGCCCATATAACATTTCTCTTGAGTGGTAGACCCACAATGCCTAAATAACTAAAGATAGAGATATGTTCTCCTTATTAAGAATTGGCACCGTGGGCCTGCCACAGTGGCTTATATCTAAAATCCCACTGCTTTGTGGGGCCAACACAGGAGGATGGCTTGAGCCCAGGAGTTTGAGACCAGCCTGGGCAATATCGTGAGACCTTATCTCTATTAAAAATTTTAAAATTAATTTTAATTAAAAATTAATCAATAGGTGTGATGGCATGCACTTGTAGTCCCAGCTACTCAGGAGGCTGAAGTGGGAGGATCACTTGAGCATGGAAGGCAGAGGCTGCAGTGAGCTGTGATCGCATCATTGAACTCCAGTCTGGGCAACAGAGTGAGATCCTGTCTCAGAAAAAAAAAAAAAAAAAAAAAAATGAAATTGGCACTTGTGCTAGTGTGTGTTTTGTAATTTGTGGTATAGAACTGTGTATACAGTTGGGCTCAGCAAATCAATGTTTTCAAAACACTCAAATATCAGCTGTCTAAAGACTCTTATAGTTAGTGTTATGATGTGTACAGGACTAAAAGAGACAGACTACCCAGGTACTGAATATGACTTAAGTCATATTTTCCAGGAACATGGTTACAAATACTAGCTCAAAATGTTAGATGTATGAAATGAAATAGAATGTTGAGCAGATTTCCTGGAGATAGCTATATTAATGTTTATAAGAAGGAGAAAATGCATATCTAGACCACATATTGGATAAAATTCCCAAATGTTAGATACTGCAAAGTGTAACATAGGAAATATTGTGTCAATGCTGAAGGATGGGGAAGCAATCTACAGCCTTCCAAATTTCACAGTAGAGTTTTAAAAGGAAAATTTCTCAGACTCAAAGAGATCACATCATGCAATTCAAAATAAAAAAATGTGAGAATACTTAATAAGAAGCTCAGCCCTTTGATTATCCAGGCTAGAGCTGCTTTTTAAATTGGTTGCTAACATTTTATGGCCTTACCAACATGTCTTCTAGGAATCACAAAATGCACGTGCACACTTTATGCTATCCTTTATGGGCCCTCTCTGATGTTCACTGGAAGCATCATAAGCCACTTTACAATTCCTACAGGACCCTGTTTTTATTAGGGTGGCTTCTCAGCTGACAGTTCACTTATTCATGCTGAAGGATGCTATTATCAAGAACTATTTTGAACTGAAACACTAGAACTGGCCCTTCATTTGATGTATCATTAAATAGAGACATAAGATCAAGTAAGTGTTAATGAGCAGTGATATATTTTAAAATCTATTTTAAAAGTTGCAGGCATCTCAAATGCAAGAAACTATACCTTTCATATCTTTACTGTTGCATAAATTTTGTAAAATTTAGTTAATTCTTTGGTTTCATGTTATTATTAATCAAAAATGATCTTGTATGAATAAGGTATAATTTCACAAATTATGAGGTACAAAATGGTTGTTTTTTTTCCGAGTGTTTTCGTAAGTACCTAAACAGTGCTTTTTCTTTTTCCTACAGATTTTCTCTCTCCTCCTGTTTTATACTTCTTTAGTTGTAACCTAAGAGCTATAAAAACGTCTAGAAAGGTGTATATGCCTTTGCAGCAACTGTGGATGTGCCAATGTCAGCCTCTGCTTATGTGACTCTTGAATCAATGCTTCCATTTGAGCTTCTTTCCTGTGCTCCAGCACTAATCATGGAGCAAGTATTTATTGAGTTGCTATTGTGTGCCACTTAGTGTTACTCAAAATGAAACTGGAGCCATTTGTGGTTTTGACTAGTAAAGAGTCATAATCTGACGTTTTAACAAGGTTCCTCTGGTAGTCATGTGTAGTCATGAAACTTACATTCTAGTGGGTGGGGAGGAGCTCAGGAGGTAAGCACGAACAATAAACAAACAAATAAAGTTAATTGTACCTTTACAGAGAACAGTGCTAGCTATGGACAAACTGAAGCAGGAAAGAGAGATTCACACTACTAGGATTGGGGGAGGGGGTGGGAGGTGGGGAGAAGTTTTAAATAGGGAGGTCAAGGAAGACACCACTGAAAATATGATTAAGCCGTGAAGCAAGTCGGGGCAGGAAACACATGGGAATCTGAGAGCAGAGAAGTTCAGGCTGAGGAAAGAGCATGTTCAAGATCCAGAAGTGGGAGCATGCCTTTATCAGAGGCTGTGTGCAAGCCTGCCTGGAGTGGAATGAGTGAGGTGAGGAAGAGGAGAGAACAAGTTCTGAGAGGTCGCTAGATTATAAAATCTATCAGGCCATTGTGAGGGCTTTGCATTTCACTCAGAATGAGACTGAACCCATTTGTGGTTTTGACCAGGAAAGAGACACAATCTGGAGTTTTAACAAGATTCCTCTGGTAGTCATGTGTAGTAGAATAAACCAACGTGTGTGATTAATGACTAAGTATCTCTACAATTAAGGCTTCTAGGCACCTCAAACTCAACATCTGATGTATCCGAAATAGAACCCATCATCTGGGCGGGGCCAAGATGGCCTACTAGAAACAGCTGAGTTCGGAGGCTCCCATGGAAAAAGAACATAATAAGTGCATGAATCCTTCACTGGCAACCAAGGTATCCAGGCTGTCTCATCAAAATTGACTGGAAGTCTGGCGTGAGCCACGGAGAGAAGGAAGAACCATAGGGGGAAGGGGAGGCAGTGAGTGAGCACGCTACCCAGCTGGGGAAACTGTGCTTTTCCCATGGAACTGTGCAACCCAATGATTGGAAGATCCCACTCGCAAACCCAGGCCACCAATGCCTAGCTTCCCAACTCCAGAAAGCACAGATTCTTCAGCTGGAATCTGCTTAAGCCTATCCAGCTTCCTGGGCGTGGGGGGAAATCCAGCACCTGCCACTGCCTGTGGTCTAAGCGTTTGAGCTCCTTTGGGGAGGGGCAACAGCCAGCACTGGGACTCACAACTGCCTAATAAGCTAAGCTCCCTGGGCAGGGGGAGAGCCGCACCCACTTCTATAGCTCCAAGCTGCACTTCTCCCCTGTTGGAGCCAGGGAGGCTGGACGGCTTGGTCCCAAGATTTGTCCCCACAGCCCAACACACTGGCTGTGGCAGTCAACGGCTAGAGTGGCTCTTCAGGTCTAACCCTGACCCATTCTTCCTCAGTGGGCAGGTCTTGCCTGCAGGATCTTCAATAATTCCAGCCAGAGGCTCAGGGACAGAATTTGGATCTCCCTAGGCCTGAGCCCCTAGCGGAAGAAGCGGCTGCAGAATTTGCAGCAGACTTATCCTCTCCTCCTGGTAGTTCTGAGGCATCCAGGCAGCCCAGACAAGTGGGGGGTTTCCCCCAGCAAAGCACACCCTCTCCACCAAGGGATAAAGTGCTTCATTAAATGGGTCCTGCTCCCCGTGCCACCCAACTGGGTGAGACCCCCCAACAGAGGTTGTCAGACACCCTATACGGGAGCGATTCTACTGGCATCAAGTTGGTGCCTCTCGAGGTCAGAGGTCCTAGAAGAAGAAGCAGGCACCCATCTTTGCTGTTCTCCAGCCTCCTTGAGTGACATCTCCAGGCACAGGAACAAATCAGATGAATAGGGCCTGAAGTGAACCCCCAGCAAACTGCAGGAGCCCTATAGAAGAGGAACCTGACTATTGAAAGAAAAACAAACAAGCAGAAAGTGACAATAACAACATCAACAACAACAACAACAACAAAGGCCCCACAAAAACCCCATCCAAGAGTAGCAGCTTCAAGGACCAAAACTAGACAAACTCACGAAGATGAGAAAGAATCAACAACAGCAACAAAATGCTGAAAAGCCAAAAAGCCAGAATGCCTCTTCCTCTCCAAATGATCGCAACATCTCTCCTTCAAAGGCGCAGAACTAGACAGAGGATCAGATGGATGAATTGACAGACGTAGGCTTTAGAAGATGGGTAATGAAAAACTATGCTGAGCTGAAGGAGCACATTCTAACCCAATGCAAAGAAGCTAAGAACCTTGATAAAAGGTTAGAAGAATTGCTAACTAGAATAACCAGTTTAGAGAGGAACATAAACAACCAGCTGGAGTTGAAAAATACAGCAGGAGAACTTCATGATGCATACGCAAGTATCAACAGCTGAATCGACTAAGAGGAAGAAAGGATATCAGAGTTTGAGGACCACCTTACTGAAATAAGATGTGCAGGCAAGAATAGAGAAAAAGAATGAAAGGAATGAACAAAGCTTCCAAGAAACACGGGACTTCATAAAAAGACTGAAGCTACATTGATTGGAGTACCAGGAGGAGACGGGGAGAATGGAAACAAGCTGGAAAACACACTTCAGGATATTATCCAGGAGAACATCCCCAACCTAGCAAGACAGACCAACATGCAAATTCAGCAAACACCATTAAGATACCCCACAAGAAGATCAACCCAAGACACATAATCATCAGATTCTCCAAGGTTGAAATGAAGGAAAAACTGTTAAGGGCAGCCAGAAAGATCAGGTAACCTACAAAGGGAGACCCATCAGACTAACAGTGGACCTCTCAGCAGAAACTCTACAAGCCAGATGATATTGGTGACCAATATTCAACATTCTTAAAGAAAAGAATTTTTGGCCGGGCATGGTGGCTCACGCCTGTAAACCTGGCACTTTGGGAGGCCGAGGCGAGTGGATCATGAGGTCAGGAGATTGAGACCATCTTAGCCAACACAGTGAAACCCCATCTCTACTAAAAATACAAAAAAATTAGCCGAGCACTGTGGCGGGTGCCTGTAGTCCCAGCTACTCAGGAGACTGAGGCAGGAGAGTGGCGTGAACCCTGGAGGCAGAACTTGCAGTGAGCCAAGATTGTGCCACTGCACTCTAGCCTGGGTGACAGAGCGAGACTCCGTCTCAGAAAAAAAAAAAAAAAGAAAAAAGAAAAGAATTTTCAACCTAGAATTTCATATCCAGCCAAACTAAGCTTCATAAGCAATGGAGAAATAAAATCCTTTCCAGACAAGAAAATGCTGAGGGATTTCATTACCACCAGGCCTGCCCTGCAAGAGCTTCTGAAAGAAACACTAAATATGAAAAGGAAAAACCAGGACAAGTCACTGCAAAAATACACCAAAATATAAAGACCAATGACACTATGAGGAAACTGCATCAACTAGTGTGCAAAATAACCAAATAACATCATAGTGACAGTATCAAATTCACACATAACAATACTAACCTTAAATGTAAATGGGCTAAATGCCCCAATTAAAAGACACAGATTGGCAAATTGGACGAGGAGTCAAGACCCATTGGTTTGCTGTATTTAGGAGACCCATCTTATGTGCAAAGGCACACACAGACTCAAAATGAAGGGATGGAGGAATATTTAGCAACCAAATGGAAAATAAACAAACAAAAAAAAAAAAAGGCAGGGGTTGCAATCCTAGTCTCTGACAAAACAAACTTTAAACCAACAAAGATCCAAAATGACAAAAAAGGTCATTACATAATGGTAAAGGGAACAATTAAACAAGACGAGATAACTATTCTAAATATACATGCACCCAATACAGGACCACCCAGAATCATAAAACAAGTTCTCAAGCGACCTACAAAGAGGCTTAGACTCCCACACAATAATAGTGGGAGACATTAACACCCCGTTGTCAGTATTAGACAGATCGATGAGACAGAAAATTAATAAGGATATTTGGGACTTGAACTCAGTTCTAGACCAAGTGGACCAAGTAAATATCTACAGAGCTCTCTAACCCACATCAACAGAATATACATTCTTCTCACTGTCACATGACACGTATTCTAAAATCGACAACATAATTGGAAGTAAAACACTCCTCAGCAAGTGCAAAAGAAGTAAAATCATAGCAAACAGTCTCTGAGACCACAGTGCAATCAAATTAGAACTCAGGATTAAGAAACTCACTCAAAACCACACAATTTCATGGAAATTTAACAACCTGCTCCTGAATGACTCCTGGATAAATAATAAAATTAAGGCAGAAATCAAGAAGTTCTTTGAAACCAATGAGAACAAAGAGACAGCATAACAGCTAAAGCAGTGTTAAGGAAATTTATAGCACTAAATGCCCACATCTAAAGATCTCAAATCGACACCATAGCATCACAATTAAAAGAGCTAGAGAGTCAAGAGCAACTAATCCAAAAGCTAGTGGAAGACAATAAATAACTAACATCAGAGAATTGAAGAAGATAGAGACACAAAAAATCCTCTAGAAACTCAATGAATCCAGGATCTGTTTTTTTGAAAAAATTAACAAAATAGACTGCTGGCTAGACTAATAAAGAAGAAGAGTGAGAAAGATCAAATAGACACACACACAAAAAATGATAAAGGGGATATCACCACTGACCCTATAGAAATACAAACTACCATCAGAGAATACTATAAACACCTCTGTGCAAATAAACTAGAAAATCTAGAAGAAACAGATAAATTCCTAAACACACTCCCAAGACTAAACCAGTAAGAAGCCGAATCCCTGAATAGACCAATAACAAGCTCTGAAATTGCGGCAGTAATTAATAGCCTACCAACCAAAAAAAGCCCAGGACCAGACCGATTCACAGCTAAATTCTATCAGAAATACAAAGAGGAGATGATACAATTTCTTCTGAAACTATTCCAAACAGTTGAAAAGGAGGGACTCTTCCCTAACCCATTTTATGAAGCCAGCATCATCCTGATACCAAAACCTGTAAAAGACACCACCACAACAAAAAAACTTCAGGCCAAATCCCTGAGGAACAGAGATGCAAAAATCCTCAATAAAATAATGGCAAACTGAATCCAGTAGCACATAAAAAGCTTATCCACCATGATCAAATCTGCTTCAGTGCTGGGATGCAAGGCTGGTTCAACATATGCGGATCAAAACATGTAATCCATCACATAAACAGAACCAAAGACAAAAACCACAAGATTATCTCAGTAGATGCAGAAAAGGCCTTTGACAAAATTCAACATCCCTTCATGTTAAAAAACTCTCAATAAACTGGATATCTAGTTTATTGAGAACATATCTCAAAATAATAAGAGCTGTTTACGACAAAACCATAGCCAATATCATACTGAATAGGCAAAAGTTGGAAGTATTCCCTTTGAAACTGGTATAAGACAAGGATGCCCTCTGTCACCACTGCTATTCAACACAGTATTTGAAGTTCTGACCAGGGCAATCTGGAAAGAGAAATAAAGGATATTAAAATAGGAAGAGAGGAAGTCAAGTTGTCTCTGTTTGCAGATGACATGATTTTATATTTAGAAAATCCCATAATCTTAGCCCAGAAATTTCTTGAAGTGATATGCAACTTCAACAAAATCTCAGGATACAAAATCAGTGTGCAAAAATCACAAGCATTCCTTTACACCAACAATAGGCAAGCAGAGAGCCAAATCATGAATGAACTCCCATTCACAATCACTACAAAGAGAATAAAATACCTAGAAATACAGTTAACAAGGGATGTGAAGGATCTCTTCAAGGAGAACTACAAACCACTGCTCAAGGAAATAAGAGAGGATACAAACAGAGGAAAAACATTCAATCCTCATGGAAAGGAAGAATCAATATCGTGAAAATAGCCATACTGGCCAAAGTAATTTATAGATTCAATGCTATTCCCATCAAACTACCTTTGACATTTTTCACAGAATTAGAAAAAACTATGTTAAATTTCATATGGAATCAAAGAAGACCCCATATAGCCAAGACAGTCCTAAGCAAAAAGAACAAGGCTGGAGTTATCATGCTACTGATTTCAAACTATACTGCAAGGCTACAGTAATCAAAACAGCGTGGTACTGGTACAAAAACAGACATATAGACCAATAGAGCAAAACAGAGACTTCAGAAAATAACACTACACACCTACAACCATCTGATCTTCAACAAGTCTGACAAAAACAAGCAATGGGGAAAGGGTCTCCTATTCAGTAAATGGTGCTTGGAAAACTGACTAGTCATATGCAGAAAATTGAAACTGGACCTCTTCCTTACACTGTATACAAAAATTAACTCAAGATGGATTAATGACTTAAATGTAAAACCCAAAACCATAAAAACCCTAGTAGAAAACATAGGCAATACCATTCAGGACACAGGCATGGACAAAGACTTCATGACTAAAACACCAAAAGGAATTGCAACAAAAGCAAAAGTTGACAAATGGGATCTAATTAAACTAAAGAGCCTCTGCACAGCAAAAGAAACTATCATCAGAGTGAACAGGTAACCTACAGAATGGGAGAAAATTTTTGCAATCTACCCATCTGACAAAGGTCTAATATCTAGGATTTACAAGGAACTTAAACATATTTACAATAAGAAAACCCACCAAAAAGTGGACAAAAGATAAACAGATACTTCTTAAAAGAAGACATTTATGTGGCCAAGAAACATATGAAAAAAAGCTCAACATCATTGATCACAGAGAAATGCAAATCAAAACCACAATGAGATACCATTTCACACCAGTCAGAATGGCGATTATTAAAAAGTCAGGAAACAATAGATGCTGGTGAGGCTATGGAGAAATAGCAACACTTTTACACTGTTGGTGGGAATGTAAATTGGTTCAACCATTGTGGAAGACAGTATGGAGATTCCTTGAGGATCTAGAACCAGAAATACCATTTGACCCAGCAATCCCATTACTGGGTATATACCCAAAGGAATATAAATCATTCTACTATAAAGACACATGCATACATATGTTTATTGCAGCACTATTTATAATAGTACAGACATGGAACAAACCCAAATGCCCATCAATAATAGACTGGATAAATGTGGTACATATTCACCATGGAATACTGTGTAGCCATAAAAGGGAATGAGATCATGTCCTTTGCAGGGACATGGATGAAGCTGGAAGCCATTATCCTCAGCAAACAACACAGGAACAGAAAACCAAACACCATGTGTTCTCACTCATAAGTGGGAGCCGATCATGGAGAACACATGGACACACAGAGGGGAATGACACACACTATGGCCTGTTGGGGGATTGGGGGTCAAGGGGAGGGAACTTAGAGGATGGGTCAACAGGTGCAGCAAACTACCATGGCACATGTATACCTGTATAACAAACCTGCGCATTCTGTACATGTATCCCATTTTTTATTTTTTAGAAGAAACAAACAAACAAACAAAGCACATATTATCTTCCACCTCTAGTTTCCTCTTTTACCTGGAGAAATTTTAGTTGATGATGCCATTATTCATCGTTCACCTTTTCCCCTGCTTTACTTACATCCTTATCTCACCAGATTCTTACTAAGTCCCTCTTCAACCAAGACCTGCTTTTCCATCTCCAAACTATTTGTTTAGTTCAGACCCTTCTTGAACCATCACAATAGCTTGATACCTTCGTGTCTCTTTTAGTCTTCTGAATCCCTCTAATTCTAGCTAATACATTTTTTGTCAAAATATAACTTGAAAAATACACATGAGATCATATCACTCTTCTTAAGACCCTACTGTGGCTCGTTTTGGAATACAGTCTTCTTAACTTGGCATTAATAATGACTTTATAATCTGGCCTATGTTTCTATCCAGATTTACCAAAGTGTAGGATTCAGAAGTCTGATTCCTTCTTCCAGTCATATCATTTGTCTCTTGTCCAGTTAGCTAACATCTTTAAGGACATGTGGTAGACTGAATAATGTCTTCCTCACCCTCCTCCCAATTTCTATGTCCTAATTCCTGGAACCTCTGAATATGTTATCTTATGTGATAAAAAGAGACTGCAGAAGTGATTAAATTAAGAATCTTGGCTGGGGGTATTATTCTGGATTGTCTTAAGTGGGCGCAATATAATCACAAGGGTCATTATAAGAGGGAGGTAGGAGGGTCAGGATCAACAGAAGGAGACGTGAAGACAAAAACAGAGGTCAGCAAGAGAGGGAGTGTTGCAGATGTTACACTTTTGGCTTTGAAGATGGAGTAAGGAGCCACGTACCAGAAATGCAGGAGACTTTAGAATTTGAGAAAGACAAGCAAACAGCTTCTCCCTTAGAGCTTACAAGAGAAACAATCCCTGCCAACCCCTTGACTTTAGCCCAGTGAGACTGATTTTGGACTTCTGACCCCAGGAACTGTGAGATAATCCATTTATATTGTTTGAAGCTACTAAGTTTGTGGTAATTTGTCATAGGAGCAATGCACAACTGATACAAGACATGAATCAAATGTGTTAATTTTTTAAAGCTGCTTAGCACGCCGTTCATCTCCACTGCAGCTGACTCAGGCACTGGGTCCCCATAGCTCCTTTTCTGTTCAGCTGTCATCACTTTGTTCAGAGTATTGTAACTATTTGCTTGTCTGTGATGTTTGAGGGCTTAGATTTTAACCTCATTTGTCTTTGCATTAGCAGTACAATGCTTGGCAAGTAGGAGGTGTTCAGTAAAAGATGAGTGACTTTCTGCTATAATGTGATATATGTCGATTATCGTAGAACAGAAAGTTTGAAAGCATCTTATTAAATTTCATTGAAATATAATATATATACAGGAAAGAGCATAAAGTGTAAGCTTGCAGCCTGATGGATTTTCACAAGGTGAGCACACCTGTATGAACCGGCACCCAGATCCGGAGATAGCACTTTATGGGCAACCTACAAGCCCTCTTTGTCCTCTCTCCCTTCTAGAGAAGGCTTGACTTCTAACACCCGGGAGCATGTGCAGACAAAGCACACTTTTTGGTAAGAATTAGGAATTCTGAATAAAAACTGAATCTCCCTTTTGATCGAGTAAGAATGAGGATAGGAATGTGTGGGACTCATAAAATTTCTCTCTTTAGGGTCCTCCATTCCTTCATTTGGAAAATGAGGAGATATTCAGTTCCTCACTTCACCTCAATATATGAGTCTAGGACTTGTTTCTGTGATGTATGAGTTAATTTGTGCAAAAATCACAGATGTGATGCTTGAAGTTTCTGTATTATTAATTTAAATTATACAAATAATATGATTTATCTAATAATCTAGAAAATGAATGTAGCATGAGGGTAAAGAAGAGATGATCTGGTATGATTTTCTAAAACTCTTCTCTTTTCTCCTAATTGGTTACTGCATGTATTTTAGAAAATGTGTGAGAATATCTGTTTACTTTATCAAGCAAATAAAATGGCAGAAAACTCTCCTTACAAAGAGATGTATTTCCTGAAAGGGTCTTAGAGATTGTTGATTTAAGTCTAATTTTGTAAGTTTCCCCTGAATTTAAAATATAGTGTTTCTGTATTATTATAAACTTTGAGAACTGAAGGATTAACTCTGGGGTCTTTAAATAAGAATCCATATTAATGAGAAAATTGATAATGGTGATTTTAAATGGAAGATGGTGATTTTAGATGGAAAAAGTTGATTTATTATTCAGTTGCTTGGAGAAGAAAACAATTATCTTACTTGTTAATACATTTGTCATTTGTCAGAAGGTAAGACATTTATTTTAATATAGTATTTACTATTGAAGAATTTTCCCTGGGTATTCATGGATTAGATAAAAGTAGCTGAGATATCATACTAAGGAATTTAAAGTGAAAACCAAATACCTAATAAGGAAATAGAACAGAAACTGTCTATATTTTAATAAGTAGTATTATGGTATTAATTACATCAACTTTAACTCAGAATTTTGAATATAATCTTCTGAATTTTGGCATACATTTTTATGAGACAAAATATAATTATTTCTCAACAGATGATAACAAAAGTACTATTTATTAAATGTATAATACATATCAGAATCTTTACATAATTTTTTTATCTCTATGATGCTGTATATCAACCTCAAAAGGAGATTTTTTGTTGTTGTTGTTATTGTTGTGTCTTGCATATAAGGAAATGGAAGTGAGATTAAGATCGAGGTCTCAGCTAATCCATTCTGGAATCTGTATTTGAGTCTAGAACCTCTGACTTAAAGTTTAATTTTCTTTTCATCACCTCAGGCAGCTTCACTTTGATACATATTATGGTTGATAAGCTCCTCATTTTACACATTCTTCTTGGTTTGAAGAAAAGACTTTTGGCAATAATCCTTTTCCCTTTCCTCTCACTGCAAGTCCTATCTAGAATCAGTGTCATGTTGGAATGCACAACTCAGAAGGAAGGCACACACACCTTGGGAGACACAATACCATATCCTGGAATTCTAAGCATCTTTTTTGGATTCCTGTAATGACTACCACAAAGATTGGCCAGTTTGGAAAATTAGAGCAAAGCAAAATGGTTAGACAAATCTGCTGTTGCTCTGCAAGGTGCCTAGTGAAGATAGGTGCTGACTCAAATGAGTGAGAAACAACTCCTCCAGGTCTGCTGTCCTAGGTGGTATCTTTCTACTTCTGCTCACACTCGGAGGCTACGGATTACCTTGGAAATCTGTCACTAAAATGTTGGTCAGGAGAAATCTAGCCTATCTGAGCTGCCTGGATAACATCACATATTTTAAAGGAAAGATTGCCAAGCACTTGCTTGGCACCACTGGGTTAGATCTCAAAGGAAGCTCCTTGGGGAGGGAGGTTGATGCCTGGGGAGAAGCAAAAGAGCTGAGAAAAGCCTATTTAGCCGAGTCTTTGTGGCAGTCAGTCAGAGAGTTTATATTTTCACTTGATTGTTTTAAACTAGCTTTTCTCCATACTGTGGTTTCCAATTATTTTTGTAAGTAGGCCTCATACAGCCATCATTTATTCTGACTTCATTGAATACTTATATTATGTAGATGGATTTCTGTATAACCCAAACTAGATAAATGTATGTTTTTGATCTTTGGGTCTTTATTTTGATTTTTTTGGTCTATATTTGACTATAAGCAAAGAGAGTGGTTATGATTCTACTTTCTGCGCCTTCTGTGAGGCCAAGAGCTTATTTGTTTCTGACATATGACCCTGGGAAAGACGTTTAAACTCTTTGGATCTCATCTTTGAAATGGAAATAGTCACTGCTTCATATATTTTATCAAAAAGCTTATATTACGTGAAAACTCTTGGAACACCAAGAAGGTCTTGGAGGCTTGCAGACACAAGCAGTCACCCCTTCCACCCTGCATGGCCTGTCATGCAGTCTTCACTCCAGCACAGATCATGACAGCCACACCTCCATACCTTCCTTCATGCTCTTGCCCTTGACTCTAGCGTTTTAGTACCAACAACAAAGCATACAGAAGTTAAGAAAAATTGAACAGAAGAGGAAGAGAAAGGGAACCTAGATTTCATGTCCTAATAGGTATTCCCTGGGAGATATTCTTAGAGGATCTAGAAGAGTGGGGCAGTGGTTTGATTGAACTAAATGTTTGAATTTGGTTTAAACATAAAAATACATACATAAAAAATTGATTCTATTGTACATTTTTGCAAAGATGTTTTAATGTCCCAGGGAAACAATTGTAACTCCCTAGCTAGATTTCTACCTTTGTGGTTGCATCTACGTAGAATCTAAACAAACTTAACTGGTCATTTTGCTTATGTTTGTAGTATACACCAGGGTCAGCAAACTGTATGGGTCAAATTTGGTCTACCAGTTGTTTTTGTAAATAAAGTGTTACTGGAATACAGCCCATTCTCCTTTGTTTATGTATTATCTCTTGCTATTTTCATGCTACAGTGGCACAGTTGAATAGTTGTATTAGAAAACCATGGCTTTCAAAGTCTAAAGTATTGACTATGTGATTCTTTACAGACAAGGTTTGGTGACCCCTGGTATAGAGCAATTACAGTAAAAATGAACACATCTATGCTCCTCTGTAATATAAGGGTGTTTGATTTATATATAACCTAATGTCTAGGATTCTACATTTCTAAGAATAGCCCTGGCTTCATGGGCATTTGGCTTAATGCTCTACTGTTGCCATCTTGAAATAATAATAGTTCAAAAGGGTCCTACATTTTCATTTTACATAAGGCTCTGCACATTATGTAGTTGGTCCTGGCTAAGAACATATATTTTTGCAACATTAAAGATCAAGATTTTCTTTAATCCAAATGTGAGGGAAAAATGAATTACTGTCCCTGTAATTGTACTTTTTTTCGTTTATTTTTATTTATTTATTTGTTTGTTTGTTTGAGACGGAGTCTTGCTCTGTCACCAGGCTGGAGTGCAGTGGTGTGATACCAGCTCACTGCAACCTCTGCGTCCCAGGTTCAAGTGATTCTCCTATCTCAGCCTCCCGAGTAGCTGGGACTACAGGCACCCACCACCATACCCAGCTAATTTTTGTATTTTGTATTTTTATTTTTTTAGTAGAGACCAGGTTTCATCATGTTGGCCAGGATGGTCTTGATCTCTTGACCTCATGATCCACCCGCCTCAACCTCCTAAAGTGCTGGGATTATAGGCATGAGTCACCTTGCCCTGCCCCTATAATTGTACTTCTATATAGGTTACCAAATTTGATAAATAAAAATGCAGGATGCACAGTTAAAGGTGAATTTCAAATAAAAAACAAATAATTTTTTTAGTGTAAATATGACCCAAAGATTATATGTATTTTTTCTGGTAATTATACTTCTACACAACTGGTAAAAGCTCTTTAGAGGTAATAATGGATAACTCATTTTAAATATCTACAATGCAGTTATAGTACATGCCACAGAAATTATTTTAATAACCAATTAATTCATGAGATTAAAAATCCTCTTCTCGCATTTTCACTTTCTTGTTAGCATTGGTCTTGGCTGAAGATTCTAATGCTTATCAATTCATATTTTCTGATAAAATGTTCAATGGACCTAAAATTAGGTATTCCTTCAGCATCCCTTTTCCGGTTATCCTGGGTCTAGATTTTTAGACCATTCTTCCCACAACTGTTAAACTGCCATTCCTATCTAAGCAGATAAAAAAAGGTCATGAATAAAACAAAAAGCAGACTAAGCAAGTATTTAAAAAGGCAGAGACTTTATAATTACTATAAAACTAGATGATTAAATGTTGACCAGATGTCGTTATATGATATTTTGAGATTAAAAACATTGAAGTAGTAATATTTTGCTAAAACTTAAATTGCATAGAAATAAAGGGGAATAAATCAAGGGTAGTTTTAAAGAAATAATTTATAAATTAGTTCTATACTAAGGAAATTAATAAGTGAACTTGTGCAAGTACAGTTTCATTAGTATAGAGGTAACATTAATTTTTATATATTTAGTTAAGTATTAGGTTGATGAGTGATATCGATCAATAATTCTAGAAATTTATCCTCGTAGTTTTTTCCATGTAAGCAGAATAGTGACAAAAATATATTTCTGAGGTAAAATTAGAAGAGATAATCTATTTTTAAAATTAGTAGAAAACAGTAGCATACGTGTAGGCACGTTACACTCTTTTGAACATTCCCTCAGTGAGGGATATGCCAAACCTTTCTTTATGTGTTATGTGTTGTTTTCTTTGAGTGGTACAATTTAAAGTCATATGGCAATTCATACACTGGCAGTTCACATGCTTAATTTCCCATTTATAGATGAAGTTAATCACCTTTAAAATGAAACACAGAACTCAATGGGAAATATACATATATATATGGAAATATATATATATAGGGAAATATATATAGGGAACCATATATATTGGGTGTATATATATATATTTAAGACTGAGTCTCGCACTGTGGCCCAGGATGGAATGCAGTGGTGCGATCTCAGCTCACTGCAAGCTCCGTCTCCCGGGTTCATGCCATTCTCCCACCTCAGCCTTCTGAGTAGCTGGAATTACAGGCCCCCGCCACCACGCTCCGCTAATATTTTGTATTTTTAGTAGAGATGGGGTTTCACTGTGTTAGCCGGGATGGTCTCAATCTCCGGACCTGGTGATCTGCCCGCCTCGGTCTCCCAAAGTGCTGAGATTACAGGCATGAGCCACCACGCCCGGCCGGGAAATATATTTTTTAATCAATCAAACTGTATAAATTTACCTTTTCCAAAATCACTTAAAGATAAAAACAGGGAAGTGCCATTTTATCTAAACCATGATTGGTTATTTTCAGATCTGACAACTCAAGAGTGTTCTATGAACATATCGTTATATTTTATTGTATTTTGAGACAGGATCTCACTCTGTTGCTCACACTAGAGTGCAGCCGTGCGAACATGGCTCACAGCAGTCTCGACCTCCTGGGCTCAAGCAATCCTCCTGCCTCAGCCTCCTGTGTAGCTGGAACCACAGGTGCATACCATCATACCCAGCTAATTTTTAAATTTTTTTTGTAGAGAAAGAGTCTCACTACGTTGCCCAGGGTGGTATTGAACTCCTGGGCTCAAGTAGTCCTCTCTCCTCAGCTTCACCAAGTGCCTTGGTTATAGGCGTGAGCCACCGTGCCTGGCCTAAACATGTCATTTTAATGTTAATTTGAAAAATACATATGCATATACTTTTTTCAAAAAATAAAATCCTAAGTAGTTAGAGAGTAAAAAATGAGAAAGTTCCTATATATTTAATATTTTCAATCATGCATACAATGAAAAAAGCTAGTTGTTTTCCTGCATTTTTAGTTAACCAATAAGAGTGTTAATTTCCTTCGTAACACTGGCCATATCAGTTTATTCTACTATAAAGTGAGTAGTTTTTAGATAGGGACAGGTACTAGAAAAAAGAGAGTCCGGATACGTGTAGGGTTCGTAAGTTATTTCCATGTGATTGAAACTTGATTAACATTTACTAATGTAATAGGAATTCCTTTTTCAGGTGTAGGCATAATATAGATTCATCTTAATGACCCCACACATATTGCTGCCATATAATCTTTTCACCATGGCTACTTTATTATTTTATTATAGCAAAATTTCAGCTCATTGATAATATTTTAATGGCATATAATTGATGTATTTGCGAGTGTGGGCAGTAAAATATGTTAACAGTACATGATTGTTGTATTTGGGAATGTGGGAGTGTGAAAAAAATTAAACTTCACGTGGACCCTGGAATTAACTTTGCTCTTCCCATTGGTATTTCATTAGGATCTTTATGTTTAAACTTAACAAAATTTCAACAGAGTATTGCTAGGCAACTTTTAGTTGCCTTGAAAACTCATAATGAAGGTTGAAAATTTCAATATATGAAGTATTTGTTTAAACTTTTCATTCTTGCTTTCTCTGAAAGACAGTACATTTAGAGACCTGTAGAACTATAAGTGAATGTTGCTGCATTTTGAACTATGCATAGTCTTGTTATTTAATGAAATTAGTGTAGTTGAAATATGCTTAAATATACTTAAACTATATTTTATAGTTATTGTTGCTCATGAAAGACTCAACATAAGACATTAAGCTAGGCTGAGAGAAACCATAGCTTACCTGGGAATCTGTCTTCATTTGTTCAACAAATATTTATTTAATGCCTACTATGTGAAGTGCTGGAGATACAAACATGGATCAGATATTTCTTTCCTGAAGAAGTTCATTGTATGGTGGGTAACAGACATTTATAATTAAGACTTAGAAGATACACTTATAAATAAGATACAAAGGGTGATAGAATTATGCCTACAATATCTTGTGAACACCCTGGAGTGGCAATTTCCCAGTCTAGGTCTAGCAAGAGTGATCTGACAAGGCTTTTGAGATGAATTTATAACTCAATTGAGTTGTAAAATATAAAAATAAGTTAAAAAGTAGAAGTATATGGGAGAAGGATTTCAGATAGAGGAAGCTGCAGGAGAAAGGCGGAAGGAAAAAAGAACATGGTATTGTGATACATGACATTTACTGTTTTTTCTGTGACCTTGATTCTCTGGCATCTGGGCCCTTGATCCTGGAGAGATTGCCCTTCCTAGAGCTAGCTAATTCCTAGAGATAGCAAATGACCCTCCTTCAAGTACACTTTTCATAAACACACAAGCCAAACAATGCAGAGCCCGTGCTCCTAACCATTTCCTTTATCAAACTGTCCTACACACCAACCTATTATACTCCTGCCCTCAATTACCCCAGGACCAGGTATCAGACAGCGGGGGACAGTTCCTATAGCCCAGAGTCCTACAAAATTATTCAAGCTATCCAATCCTAAGCTTACTCAGTATACCTACTATGCCATTTCCATTCCTTTTCAATAAAAGGGCAATGAGGATTTGGGCCACGCCCTCTCCTCTCACCTCCTGACCTACCCTGGTTTTTCCCCACATAGCCCTGGGTGGTGTGCAGTACCTACTGTTTCCAGGGATCTGTGAGTATGGACTTCTTCCTTCATGACAGTCATTTCTGTGTCAGCATGTCTTATATCTGATTAAAACAAACCCTAAGTACACTTTTAGAACAGACATCATAAGTAATTTAGAATTAAAACGAAATGTGAGGTAAGGACAGGAAAGAAACAGGGATAGAGAGGCAAGTAGGGACAGGACAAAGAAACTTCATTTTAAGTAATGTGGGCAGATCCCATATTAATATTGCTTATGGTATATATTTTTTGGTCCCTGTGTGAGTAATGTCATTTTTTTTTTAGTATCTCTGAAGAGTTTTAGTTTGGTCATACATATTCTCCAAGGCTGGTCTAAATGTCCTTTAGGACAGACCCTACCTTGTAATTGATATTACTGACAGGTGAGAAAATATTCTTAGAGACGCGACAATAATACCATCTATGCGTCTTTTTTCCTAAACATCTTTATATTCTGCAAAGTAGATATTTACACTTTGTCACCTCTAGGAAAACAAATATGTGAGGAGTAGTGTGAGAGAACCCTTTTATTTCTGATTCATCAAGGTCTCTACGTTACCATGACTGACAAGACAAATTGTGATGTTCATGATATGTTATTATTGGACAAAAAAACCGTATTTTTTCAAAAAATCAGGAAAAGCAATTCATCAAATCCAATGAAAATATGTTACCAAGTGAAGTTAGGTAAATTAGATTTGCATAGCTTTGGGAGTATACATGTCTCACATGGAGGACCTATAATTGTTTGAAATGATATTGGCAAATGCTCAGGGACAGCTATGTCAGACTCTTCAGGAATTCATTCTCACTGGAAATGGCTTTCAGACCTGCTTGTAATATAGAACATAGAATGTTTTAGTACACTGTCCTAACATGGAATAGAAATGAAATTCCAGGCATATCTGTCATTTCTTATTTTCTGGAACTGTCTTTAAAATTCTTGAGGAGAAATTAAGGTGATGACTTCCTTTTGGAATCTTGCATTGTTGGGTAAATTACTCAGAAACTGATGAAAATAATATACAGTTTAAAATGTCCAATTAAAATCCCTCAGAGGGAAAATATATTCAAGGTTTAATGCTGGTTACTATACTAACCTATGCGCTACAAAGGAATTTTGAAATATCTTTAAACTCTGGCATAATGTACTATGATATCGCCCACTGAAATTAGTGATCTTTTAACCTGCCATTGGTAATATGCTAAGTTTTCCTCTGTTTTTTCTGTGTCCCATTGTATTTAGCATCATCTAAGGATTTTAAAATGCACTATGATCTTGAAGTACAACTTTCCACTTGAAACCTGGTAAAGTCTGGCTTTAAATGGAGAGTAAGCCTAGCCTATTTAGATACCCAAGTGACAGTTCAGAAGCTTGCCGCTTAGTTGTCCTGTGAGCCCCTCACACACTTAGATTTATGTTCTATAAAATCATGCCTGCCAAACCCACTTCAATGAGAACAAAGTGTGTCAGCAGATGCTGAAAGCCAGAAATTCCTATGCAAGGAAAAACATTTCTAACTTTTTAAAAATGAAACTCCATATATGATTACTGTATATGAAGACCATTTGTATTATCCTATATGCTGTCATAATCAAAAGGTTTTTCTGTATATATTGTTTCAGAAAACTGTTGTTAAACATCCCGCTCTGTATCTACTTTCTTTTTCTAAATGTATGTGAATGTGCCTGTCCATGTCCATATCTATATGTATACATATATCTAAATCTACATATCTATTAGGGGAGATAGGCTTAGAAAACATTTACGGAGAATGTATTGGAGAGAAAGTTAATATCGAAGCTTGTATCAGTGGGCACCTGCCTTTTGGAAATATTCCCTATTACTCTTAAATGCATCTAGGTAATTAATATGTTAATGTTTTATTAATGCCTATTGAGCATAAGGCTTTTAAAATAGCAATAAATGATATATTCATTCTCTCGTTATGTTACCAATAAAATATGGAAAATATGTTGAGGGGCGGGTCCCAAAGACCACCACTAAGTTTGATGATTTGCTAGGAGGACTCAGATAACTCAAAATATAAAGTTACATTCACAGTTATGATTTATTATAGTGAAAGGATACAAAGTGAACTAGCAAAAGAAAATGGCCCAGGGGGTGAAATTCAAAGGGAACCACACACAAGCTTTCAAGAGTCTTCTCTCGGTAGAGTCATGCAGGACTTGCCCATTTCCTACAGCAACAGATTGTGACTACATGTCTACCAGGGAGGCTCACTGAAATCTCACAGCCCAAGGATTTATTGGTGGCTAGTCATGTAGGCACCCTGTGTCTGGGATGTACCAAAATTTGAGACTTTCAGGAGGAAAGCAGGTATTCAGCATAAACCACATTGTTAATACAAACAGTGATGACACTCTCATCAGTTCTGACATTGGTAAAAATGTTGTTGTTAAACATCCCGCTCTGTATCTACTTTCTTTTTCTAAATGTATGTGAATGTGCCTGTCCATGTCCATATCTATATGTATACATATATCTAAATCTACATATCTATTAGGGGAGATAGGCTTAGAAAACATTTACGGAGAATGTATTGGAGAGAAAGTTAATATCGAAGCTTGTATCAGTGGCTTCGATATTAACCTCCAAGTTTCTATACTCCAGCTCAGGGTCAAACTTCTAAGCAGGGATTTCTAGGGATAACAGCCTCAGGCCTGCTGTTAACTCTTTTCTGCACAGAAAACAAATATATTGACCTATTTGGATTCTTGCATGAGTATTAACATTATGTTTTCCCCTAGGATATTAAATTACTTTAGCAGTTAAATTTACACACTAATTGAGAACAGTTAACTTCAAGGTTCCTTTAGGCCAACTAAACATCTGCTGTCTATAAATTTTAGATTACTGCAAAATAAATGAGATTTAATTTTCATTGCAATAGAGAATTGTATTTAAGATGTTATTTCTGTAAATGAATAATAAGGCTATCTCATTCATTTTGGATAATATTTTTATACTTCCATTTCAGAAGATGAGATTCTCTGACCTTATTTTCTAATTTTGAGGGAGAACACAAACTCAGATTTATCAAATCTTGTGCATTGATTATGTTATCTTAAATTTGGGGGCAAAGAAAGGGAAGGGATACATATGCTTGTGAATTACATCAATAGCATTGATATTGGGTTATTGGTATTTGATCATTAATATATCTATCCTCTTTAATTCATTCTTCATACTGACTCGATGTAATCAGTCAAACACAAATCTGATAAAGTCATGCTTAGCCCGAAGCCCTTCAATGGTTGCTCTGATTTTCAGTCCCTCACATTCTCTATGATTCCTCTGCCATTGTGTCTTCGCTAGTCCCTCCACCTGGAATTCTGTTCCCTTCCCTTTTTACCTAGTGGACTTCTACTCATTCTTAAGCTTTCAGCCAATATATCACTTCCTTAATATTTCTCACTGTCTAGGACTGATTCCATTAGAATTGATAGGTTCATATAACATAATGATATACTTTTCTTCCCTGGCATTTGTCACAGTTGAAAATTTACATTTCTTAAAATGGTATTAATATCTGTCTTTCCCATTAGACTGATGACTCCTCTGTATTCTTAGTGTCTAGCAGAATTCCAGGCCCGTAGTATACATTAAATAAATACTTCTTACATGAAAACATTGAAAATTTTTCATTTGTTCAGTGCTCTCAGATAATCAGAACTGAGGTAGGGTTCCAACTCCTACATATGATATTTTGGATCATAAAGAATGGCAACTAAGCTCAAAAAAGGTTTACACAAAAACTGGGGTGTGTCTAAGTCACTGTCCAGAGGAAGGATAGACATCCCTCACACAAATTTGGTTCAGGTGTAAAGATTGATGATGCCACACATGCCACAAGAGGGTATGGAAGGCTAATTATTTACGTAATGAGGCTTTCTGGGGAGAGGAGGATATGTTTCTCAGCAGGTCCAAGAGTGACATGAAAAGCAGGGAAAAGAGACTGGCTTGGGATTTTACTGTGTTTAGGGGGGTGGGGCAAAGCGAGAGTTCTTTTATGTATGGGCCAGGGCTTGTACGATTTGAACTTCCTGTTGGCACCAGAGGAGGGAGCATCTGGGCTTTCTTATTAGTTTGTCCAGATATGGTGCAGAGGAGGAAGAGGGAGCGGTGAGATTTAGGGATAGAGGAGGCTACTACCTCCTGCAGGTGGAATTTGCCAGGTTTGTCTCTATCTGTAGCAAGGAGGCCTCAGTGGTAGTGCTGAGCTTTCCAGGTGCTGTTTTCATGACCAAAAGCATAATGTGCAGGTGGGTATGGGGAGTTGAGGGCTCAAGCCTTGCGAGAGCCTCTGTCCTCAGGAGAGCACAGAATGCAGCCAACAATGCAGTTCTAATGGTGTGTAGTATAGTATCGAACAGGACAATGTTCACAGGACTCATCACAGAGTCCATGGGCAAGTTAGGGCCATTATAGGTGATCCAGATATTCCAGGAGACTTGAGAGGAGGTTTCTAAAGTGAAGAAGTCTTGGAGGAGGGAGGCAGTAGTGTGAATGCCAGTTGTACTGCAAATTTGGGCAGATTCTAGAGCCTTCTGTTGTAAAAGGGGGCCTCATTAAAGAGAAGCTGATACGTAACACCCTAAATGGTAAAATTTTAAATTTGGTAAAAAGTAAGTTTAAAATGGTAAAAAGTAAAATTTGCAATGTGGAATATGTTGCCTCCAGAATCCACAAGGCTTAAAAGATGTTGAGCTTGCGAGTGTTGAGGGTCAATGGCTGTTTCTTGACAGTGTCAGGGATGGAGTGATTCTTGACTTGCTAAATAATTTTTAGGAATTTAACCAAGGTGATGAGGCCTTGTACTGTGTGTGGGCAATGGCACATTTTCTCTTTGTGAACTCATTTGTGAATGTTTGCATGTCCTGAATAAGTGTGTGAACTGACTCGCCTTAGAGGAAGATGTCATCAGTGTGATGAAATTCCTGTGCTCCTGGAGAAGGTTGGATGAAGTTTGGAAGTTGCCTTCAAACCTTGTGTGTAAACATGCATTAGGGGGTCCATAGATCTTCTGGAGGCCTGGAGGACCAGTCAAGAACAAAATGGACTTCCGCTTCAGTAGGAAGAGGCTGGGTACTGCTTTCCACCAATTTTGGGATTCTTCACAAAGACAAAGGCTTATTTCTATTTTTAACTGGTCTGCAAAGGCTATAAATACAAGCTGTACTGTATTATGAAGTCTTAGGCTTTGCTTGGGCACCATGCAGTTGCAACAGAGACCTCAGCTGATCCCATGGGTATCTGTGAAGTTGCAATGACCCTATGGTGATGCCCCAAGTTAAGGCAAAGTGTGGAGGTGGTGTGAGGGCTTTGTACCTTGCATTGCACAGTCACCGGGGAAGAGAAGTAACCTTGGGCAGGGAATCTCCTTTTAGCAGAGGGCCATTTTTAGGAAACGGCTCAGCTGTGTGCTGTCAGCAAGCAAAACTCCTGGCATTTGGAGAAATGGGTGCCATAGTTTAGAAGAGAGGATTTGAGTGTTATACAGCATCTCTATAAATGAAGAATGTGTATATTAGTCTGTTTGTTCACTGCTATAAAGAAATACCTGAGACTGAGTAATTAATAAAGAGGTTTAATTGAATCACAGTTTCACAGGCTGTACAGGAAGCATGATTCTGGCATCTGTGTAGCTTCTGGGGAGGCCTCAGGAAACTTCCAATTGTGGCAGAAGTTGAAGGGGAAGCTGGCATGTCTTACATGGCTGGAGCAGGAACAAGAGAGTGAAGGGGAGGTGCTACACACTTTTAAACAACTAGATCTCACAAGAACTCTCAGTATTACAAGAACAATGCTGAGGGTATGGTGCTAACCCATTTATGAGAATTCCACCCCCCTGTTCCAATCACCTCTCACCAGGTTCCACCTCCAACACTAGGGATTACGATTAAATATGAGATGCTGTGCTCAGTGGCTTACACCTGTAAGCACTTTGAGAGGCTGAGTCGGGTGGATCCCTTGAACCCAGGAGTTTGAGACCAGCCTGGGAAACATGGCGAAACCCTGTCTCTACAAAAAAACAAAAATCAGCCAGGTGTGGTGCTGTGCATCTTTAGTCCCAGCTACTTGGGAGGCTGAGGTGGGAGAATATCTTGAGTCCGGGAGGTCAAGCCTGCAGTGACCTGTGATCACCCCACTGAACTCCCGCCTGGGTGACAGAGCGAGACCCTGTTTTTATAAAAAACAAAACCCAAAAATACACTTGACTATGAGATTTGGGTGGGGACACAGATCCAAACCATATCAAACCATATCCAAAACTCCTTTATTATCTATAAATTTGCTTGGTTACTGCAATTTTTACACTGCCTTGTTTGCTGCATAAGATGAATTAGCAGAGTAGCCACAGATGTGGCTTTTTACTTTCACATTTTGAATTACTCCTGTCAAGCCATTGACCTGTAAAAGCCAATGGCATGCTGGATGGCATTATTCTTGAGGCGATTGCTCAGGATTTGCACCTCCTCGCTTCTGTTTAGTTTGGTCCTAGCCCGTGATCACTTCTCCATTTTGTCTTTCTAGCTTCACACTGAATTTTCATTTCTAAACCTCTCCTTGGGTGTCTGTCTGTCCCTGACTGACTGGCATTTCCCAGCCCCCTTCTATTCAGGAGACTCTGCGGGCTAGCTCAGTGGACTAGCTTAAGTGACAATTTAAGCTAGGGAAAGGGAGAACTTACCCAAACATGTTCATTGGACAGAAAAATGATATAGAAAATAAAAATAATAATTCTCTGTTATTAGTTAAAACATTCCTTCAAAAGACCCTTATGTTGTTCAACAATTAAGACATAACTGAATCTACTGAACATATTTAAAGGTTATAGACAGCCTAGAGTTTGGGATAGTAAAAAATGAGATAAAATAAACAAAAAAGAGACGTTTGCCCTTTGCCTTGATCCAAATGCTAAAATGCTAGATAGAAATGCCATATAAATATATTAGGCTGCACGTCATTAGAAGAAACCTAAAATATTATCCTATTTACTGTTAAAAATTACTTGTAAAATTTTAAACTTGCTTTTCTAACTCTAAACACAAGTAAAGTTCAATGTAAAAATGTGTATTTCCTTCTAAATATCAGCCAGTTAATCATATATGTGTATAAATATGGAAAATATGCTTCTCTTTTCATTTAAATTCTTAAATTATTAGGACTAAATAGAATTTAAGGAAGAGCTGCTTCTGGCATCTTTGCCCTTACTTTCCTGCCTCCATCTAATCTCCATATTATTCCTACACTAGTCTTATGTTTTCCAACATTACAGATTACTCAATTCACAATATGCAGAGGTCAAATTAGTGTATTGTCAACCTTGTTTTTTTTTTTTTTTAACTCTGGATGACGCGTTTGGCATGAGTAACTCTCATAAGTGGTAAGTGATGGCTCCATACAGGCCAGCCATTTAATGTTTTATTTGAACTTAATTTTTGTTGTTGTGACATTCCAACCAATCATAAAATGTCACAGATGAAATTAAAGCAAACTAAGATTATATAGCTTAACATTTTATTTAGTTTTGGGCGATATTAAGATGCCTTTGTTTATGCAGGTTTTCCTATAATAAGTTTTATAATTGCTATCTTAAAATAGTAAATGCAACTCAATGTATCATAACTTAAATTGGATGTGAATAAAATGTGTAAACATACGCTTTGCAAAAGTGTGTGCAGTTTTATGTCGTAAGATTAAGTAATATATTGTAATTCATATACACATTTCTAGAAAAGAAAATATTAAAGCAAATAATTTATACAAAGCACTTATCTGTAGACAGTTTTCAATAGATGGTTGTTCTCTTCTTACCAGCCCATAACCTATAACTTGCTTTGGTTTATGTTAACAGATATTAAAGCCACTTGAATATAAGAATATTGATATTATACCTGAAAATAAAAAATATTTTCTTGTAAAAGACTGAATTATTTTAAAGTCTTCAAAGTTGTCTACTAATTTATGTTATCATCATTAAATAATGACCTTATCATTAAATAAATGACCTTCCTCTAAGAGGTTAGGGGTTACTTGGCATCCTTTTTAATTATTTCAAAACAATAAGAGATGTATTTCCATATTTCCAGAAATAATGTTATTCTTATAAGAAGTATTATTTTCAAATATCCATCGCAAGTGGGCTAAAATAATAAATTAAGAAAACATTGACGTTGTGAGAATTTATGGCTTATTCTGCTTGAAGCATTAGATTGTGATTTGAGTTTACTAGGAAAATATCCCAAATATCCTCCTTTTCTTCCTTTATTTTACATAGTACTGGCCAATTAGAAAAACCAAACAGAAATCTTTATGCTGCTAAATGAAATGAGTGTTTGTACTTGTGACTCAAGTTTGTAGTAATGTGCTTTATTTTGGAATTTAAAAGAGTGGTTGTGCAAGAGAGGATGTGTGCTAATTATGCCTGCAGAAAGGGGCAAGTCTGAGAAATCTGCCCCCAAAACCATGGAAATCTCTCTCTCTCTCTCTCTCTCTCTCTCTCTCTCTGTCAATCTCTTTTTGGGAAAAAAGAAAGATAAAGAAAACTATGGTGACAAAGAGAAAGAGTTTAGGTTTACATGTGTGCTCATGAAGTCTGTCCGTAGAAACAGGAAAGTGGGGAAGTCAGAGAGATGTATGGATAAAAGGAAAGGAGGTAAACATTGTGTCTGGGGCTTTTGTGTCATGATGAATTCCTCCCTAAAAGAAGAGTTGGCTAGAAGCCCTGGGTAAAGCTGCTTCCATTTCCAATCTCCTTTTCACTTATCTCTACTATTTAGTATATGGTTAATTATTTTTACAAATCATTTCCCTCTTGCCTTCTTCACTACAAATCAGTTGTTAAGTGACTGGGAGATAGAGTGACCTCTGAATTTATTCTGCTCATTATATCGTTAGATTTTTCCACATCACTTAAGGGGTGGATTTCTTCATGTAAGTTCAGCACCTCTCCAGGATTCAAGTTGACATTTCACCTAATTAATAGCCCCTATTGGCCTAGTTATTTTGAGGATGTATAATTAAAGCAATACTACTACTTGTTCAGAGGAATTAAGATTTCATTTTGCCTTTTACATTAATTGCCCAAAGTGTTATTTTTTTTCTTATGGCTTATTATTATGCCCATATGTGTTATAATAAACATATTTTCAAAGGCCATCTTACAAAAATTTAAAATGTTGAACTTTTAAGATTTAAAAATAAGTCTAGGCTGAGTGGGTGGCTCACACCTGTAATCCCAGCACTTTGGGAGGCCAAGGTGTGCGGATCACGAGGTCGGGACATCGAGACCATCCTGGCTAACACAGTGAAACCCTGTCTCTACTAAAAATATAAAAAATTAGCCAGGGGTGGTGGCGGGCGGGGCAGTAGAATCACTTGAACCCTGGAGGCAGAGGTTACTTACAGTGAGCTGAGATTGCGCCATTGCACTCCAGCCTGGGTGACAGAGCAAGACTCCATTTCAAAATAAATAAATAAATAATAAGCCTATATGTATGTACAATATTTTAATCTAATGGGAATTCCTTAAAGGCACTAATTTTGGCTTTTATTTTTGAGTTGTTCATTTTTGTTCATGAAGTCCTCAGTATAGTGCCTCACTCAGAATAGATACTGTTAAATATTTATAGAATTATTCATTGAATCAGCATGATGAGAATTGGAATAAATTTTCTTTTAAAAATGAGGTTAATATTAAACATGACTAAACATATAAATAATTCTACTTCTCTTTATAAGTAATTCTAAATAAAAATCAAAATGATCTTGTGGACAACATTCCATTTTATTTTAATTTGAGACTTGTAGTCAATATGTATTTATCTTCTGTGATGTGAACTGTTATTTACTTATCTATCAAATTATGTATATATATGAGCACATATATAGCATTTACCATATAGGAGATAATGTGTTTTGTGCTTTACAAATATGTATCTTATTAAGGAGGAATCATTAAGGAAAATAATACCATCTTTTCTTTCCAGTAACTATTTAGAAAAAACGACCATGTATAATTCACATGTGTACATATACAAACCTAGCAATGATGTGGAGAATACAAGGATGTTACATGCTGAGTATTCTGTGTGTCAGGTGATGGCTGTGGTGGTGGTATATAGGGTTTCTTGGAATAACCAAGGAGCTGAGTTGTATGCCACTTGATAGGTATAATGACAAAATGCATTGAGAAATGTTGTAGGAAAAGATATAACTAGGCAAAAAATAATGGTTTGGATACTTCACCTGTGTAAATGGTTTTTGTGATTCTTAGTGAAACCTGAACTGTTGAACCAATTTAAGAATAGTTTATTGATTTTACAAATTATAAGGATGACAGAAAAAAATCTTGTTTCTCTATATTAATATAATTCTGTAAGGAATGTTTTAGAAAAATAAATGAAATACTTGTGTCTAGGTTCAGGCCCCAAATACATGAATTTTAGGAACAACCAGCGGAGAAAAAATCAATTCCTAAGAGGTAATTTTTAAGATGTTTCAAGTGTTTGCTGGCCAAATTTTAGTGAGAAATGTAATCTGTGTTTAATGCATAGCATTTGGGCATTTAGATCTGACTCCTTATTGCCTCATGGATGAGACGTATAAATTTTGAAAGTTTCGTAACCATTTACCGTTTAGACCTCTGGTTTCTCACGAAAATAAGTTGCTCAGGTGTTTACTATGTTTTCCTTCAGTTCAAAATATCTGAATCTGTTATTCTTTCTCATGCTGTAATATTTCACCTTATTAAAATATGCATTTTCATTATGAAACAAACATACATAAAAGCACAGAATTATTAATGTTCATATTTCTATCTATATCTTCTAAAACTATATTTGTATCTATATTTGTTTTAAAAGATTGGGGACGTATTGTGATATTACATCAGTCTTTATGCTAGTACCATACAGTTTTGTAGCTTTGTGGTAGGTTTTGAAATCAGGAAGTGTGGGTCCTTCTGTTTTGTTCTTTTTTCAAGATTGTTTTGGCTACTTAAGGTTCCTTGAGACTTCATATGAATTTTAGGGTGGATTTGTTTGTTTTGCAAAATCAATGTGATTCTGATAAGGATTGGATTGAGTTTGCATATAGCGTTGGCTAGTATTGACATCCAGTCTATGAACGTGAGATGTCTATTTTTTATGCCTTTTAAAAATACATTTCAGTATTTTTTTCTTTAGTTTTCATCGTACAAGTCTTTTACCTTCTTGGTTAAGTCAATCCTTAAGTATTTCATTCTTTGTGATGCTGTTATAATTTGAAATGTTTTCATAATTTCCTTTTCAGATTGTTCATTGTTAGCGTATAGAAATGCAATTGATTTTTATGTGTTAACTTTGTATCCTGATGCTTTGCTGAATCTGTTTATCAGTTCTAACAAATTTTTTTTTTTAAGGTATCTTAAGGGTTTTCTATGTAGAAAAACAGATTATCTGTGAACAAAGATAATTGTACTTCTTCCTTTCAAATTTGGATGTCCTTTCTTTCTTTACATCTTTCCTGTTTTTTTCTCTGATTGCTCTGTCTGAAACTTCCAGAAATTTGTTGAAGAGAAGGGGTAAAAGTGAGCATCCTTACCTTGTTCCTGATGTTAGACAAATATCTTTTGGTCTTTCACGATTGAATATGATGTTCATGATGAGTTTTTCATATATGGTTCTTATTATGTTGAGATAGTTTCCTTCATTTTTAGTTTGTTGAGTGTTTTTTTAAATCATGAAAGGGTGTTGAATTTTGTCAAATGCTTTTCTGCATCAATTAAAATAATCACATAATGTTTTTCTTCATTCTATTAATGAGATGTATATACCACATTGATTGATTTTTGTATGTTGAACCATCCTTGCATTCTAGCAAGAAATCTCACTTGGTCATAGTATATAATCCTTTTAATATGTTGCTAGTATTTTGTTGCTAAGAGTTTGTCAATATTTTGTTGAGGATTTTTCCATCAATATTCACAGGGATATTGGCCTACAGTTTTAAATTCTTGTGGTATCTTTGTCTGGCTTTTGTTTCAAGACAACGTTGGTCTCATAGAATGAGTCTGGAAGTGTTTACTTCTGTTCAATTTTTAGGGAAAGTCTGAAAATAATTGGAGTTAGTTCTTCTTGGTACGGTAGAATGGTAGAATTTACCAGTGAAGCCATTAGGTCCAGGGCTTTTTCTTTGCCAGGATATTTTTGATTATTGATCTAATTTCCTTGCTAGTTACAGGTCTATTCAGATTTTGTGGTTTTCTAAATTGAGTCTGTAGTAGTAGGTTTTGTGTTTCTAGGAGTTTGTCCATTTCATTTAGTTTAACAAATTTGTTGGCATACAATTAATCATGGTAATCTCGTATTGTCCTATTCCTTTTGTTAGAATTTGTAGTAATGTCCCCACTCATATATCCACTTTCATTTCTGAGTTTGGCAATTTGAGTCCTCCCTCCTTATCTTAGTAAATCTAGCTAAAGATTGTCAATTTTGTTTATCTTTTTAAAAAACAAACTTTTGGTTTTGACAGTTTCCTTTATTGCTTTGCTGTTCTCTATTTTGTTGGTCTCTGCTCAAATCTTTGTTATTTTCTTCCATCTGCCAGGTTCGAGTTTAATATGTTCTTCTTTTTCTAGGTCCTTAAGTTGTAAAATTAGGTTATTATTCAAGATCGTTCTCTCTTTTGTATTGTAAGCATTTGCAGCTCTAAATTTCTCCCTTAGTATTGCTTTTGCAGTGGCTTATAGGTTTTGTTATGTTGTATTTTCATTTTAATTTATCTCCTAGTATTTTATAATTTCTCATATGATTTCTTATTTGATCCATTGGTTGTCTAAAAGTATTTTTATTAATTTCTACAAATTTCTGAATTTTTAAGTTTTTCTCTGTTATTGGTTTCTAACTTCATACTGTTGTGACCAGAGAAGATAGGTGTATTACATCTTGGATTAATATATGGCCTATTCTGGAGTATGTCTTATGTGCACTTGAGAATAATGTGTATTTTTTTGTTTTGGGGAAGATGGTTCTGTATATATCTATTAGCTATTGTTCATTTATTGTGCTGTTCAAGTTCTCTATTTACATATAATTTGTATTTGTGTGGTTGTTATATTTACTATTTAGAATAGGATGTTGAAGTCTCCAACTACTGTGGTAGATCTGTCAATTTCTCCTTCCAATTTTGTGAATTTTTGCTTCGTATATTTTGGTGGTCTATTATTAGGTGAATAAATGTTTATAATTGTTATATCTTCTTTTATATTGAATGCTTTATTAATACAGTGCCCTGTTTGTCTCTTGTAAACTTTTTTTGTTTTAAAGTTACTATGTCTGATATTAGTATAACCATCCCTGTTCTCTTGTGGTTACTATTTGCATAGAATATCCTTTTTAGTTTGTTTTCAAGACAGGGTCTCACTTTGTTGCCCGGGCTGGAGTGCAGTGGTGTGTAATAATGGCCCATTGCAGGCTTGAACTCCTGGCTCAAGTGATCCTCCTGCCTCAGCCTCCTGAGTAGCTAGGAATACAGGTGTGCACCACCATACCCAGCTAATTTTATATATATATATATAAAATTTAATTTCCTTGCTAGTTACAGGTCTATTCAGATTTTGTGGTTTTCTAAATTGAGTCTGTAGCAGTAGGTTTTGTGTTTCTAGGAGTTTGTCCATTTCATTTAGTTTAACAAATATACACACACACACATATATATATGTATGTGTGTGTATATATATATATTTTGTACAGACAAGGTCTTGATATGTTGCCCAGGCTGGTCTTGAACTCTTGACCTGAAGAGATCCTCCCAACGTGCTAGATGCACAAAATGTATTTTTCTATCCTCTGACTTTCAGTCTATTTCTGTCTTTGGATCTAAAGTGAATCACTTATAGATAGCATATATTTGGATGATTTAAAAAAAAAAAAATCCATTCTGCCCATCTGTCTTTTGATAGAATAATCTACTTACATTTAAAGCAATTACTGAGAAGGAGGAAACTCTGGCATTTTGGTAATTGCTTTCTCTATGCCTCAGAGATTTTTTTCCCCCTAATTTCCTGCATTACTGTCTTCCTTTCTTTCTCTCTCTTTCTTTCTTTCTTTCTTTCTTTCTTTCTTTCTTTCTTTCTTTCTTTCTTTCTTTCTTTCTTTCTTTCTTTTTTTGTTGTATGGAAACATTTTAATTCCCTTCTGATTTTCTTTTGTGTAGGTTCTATAACTATTTTTGTGTCTGTGTCTAGCATGGGTATTACATTTAACATGTTGAAGTTGTAGCACACCAATTCGAATTTATAGCAACTTAACTTCAATAACATACAAAACTCTGCTTTTTTCTAGCTTTATCCTCAATCCCTTTATTTAGTTATTGATGTTATAAATTACATTTACACTGTGTGTGTCCAAAAACAAGCAGTTCTCAGTGCATTAGCCTCTTAAATTATGTAGAAAGCAAAGAGTAGAATTACAAACCATTGTTGCAATAAAACTAACTTTTATAATCATCTATATATTTTCCTTTACTGAGTTTTTATTTCCTCACATGGCTTTGAGTATCCTTTCATTTTAACCCAAATGACTTTATTTAGCATTTCTTGCAAAGCAGGTCTAGTGGTAGTGAACTCTTGTAGCTTTTGTTTATCTGGAAATGTCTTAATTTCTTTCCTACTTTTGAAAGACATTTTGGTTAGACATTAGATCTTGGTTGACACTTTTTTCTTTTAGCACTTTGGATATATTAGCCCACTCCCTTCTGCCCTCCAAAGTTTCTGATTAGAAATCTGCTAATAATCTTACTAAGAATCTCTTGTATGTGCTGAATCACCTCTTTCTCACTGCTTTCAATATTCTCTCTGTCTTTGTCTTTCAACAGTTTAATTTTACTGTGTTTCAGCATGGGGTCTTTTTGATTCACCCAACTTGGCATTTGTTGATCTTCTTAGGTGTTTATATCTTTCATCAGACTTGGAAAGTTTTGGCAATTATTCCTTTATATAATCTTTCTACCACTCTCTCTGTCTCTTCTTCTTTTGAAACTCCACAGTGTATGAGTTGGTTCACTTAATGGTATTCCACAGGTTGTTTAGGCTTTGTTTACTTTTCTCAGTCTTTCTTTCTGTTCTTCAGAATCGATAATTTTTATTGTTCTGTCATCAAGTTCATTGATTCTTTACTCTGCAGCTCAAATCTTCCTTGGAGTTTGTCTCATGATTTTTTTTTTTCACTTCACTTGTTGTACTTTTCAGCTCTAGAGTTTCTTTTTTTTTTTCCTTTTAGGATTTCTCTTTATTAATATTTTTATTGTTCATATGTTATTTTCTTGACTTTTTCTATGTCTTCCTTCAGTTCTTTGAGCATCTTTGAGAGAGTTGTTTTAAAGTCTTTGTCTAATAGTTTTGCCATCTGACCTTTCTCAGGGATCGTTTTCTGTCTATTTTTTTTCTTTGACTGAGCCATACTTTCCTTTTTTTTGTATGACTTGTGACTTTTGTTGAAAACAACATAATTTGTTTTAAATTTTTATTTTTTGTGAGTACATGAGACATAGGTGTACATGAGATATTTGATACAGGCATACAATGCATAAAAATCACATCATGGTAAATAGGGTATCCATCACCTTAAGCGCTTATCCTTTGTGTCACAAATAATGCAATTATAAATACTTTTGGTTATCTTTAAATGTATTATATTATTGAACATTGAATTATTATTTAATCAGATTTTTCAATTTTTTTTTCTTATAGAGTTGTTTGAGCTCCTTATATATTGTCTTATTAATACTTTGTCAGGTGGATAGTTTGCAAATACTTTCTCTCATTCTATGGGTTATCTCTTCACTTCATTGACTGTTTCCTTTGCTGTGGAGAAGTTTTTCACTTGTTATCCTATTTGTCCATTTTTGCTCTTGTTGCCTGTGTTTGTGGGGTATTCCTCAAGAAATATTTGCCCAGTGAATGTCCTGGAGAGTTTCACCAAAGTTTTCTTGTAGAAGTTTTATAGTTTGAGGTCTTACATTTAAGACTGTAATCCATTTTGATTTGAATTTTGCTTATTGTGAGAGATTAGGGTCTAGTTTTATTCTTCTGCATATAGATATCTAGTTTTCTCAGCACCTCTGCATATAGATATCTAGTTTTCTCAGCACCATTTATTGAAGAGACTGTCCTTTCCCCAATGTATGTTCTTGGCAGCTTTGCTGAAAATGAGTTCACTGTAGAAGTATGGATTTGTTTCTGGGTTCTCTTTTCTGTTCCATTGGTCTGTGTGTCTATTTTTATGGCAGTACCATACTGCTTTGGTTACCTTAGCTCTGTAATATAATTTGAAGTCAGGTAAGGTGATTCCTCCAGATTTGCTCTTTTTGCTCAGGACAGTTTTGGCTACTCTGGGTATTTTGTGGTTCCATATAAATTTTAGGGCTGTTTTTCCTGTTTCTATGAAGAATGTCATTGGTACTTTGATAGGGAATGAATCAAATCTGTAAATTACGTTGAGTAGGGTATAGACATTTTAACAATATTGATTCCTCCAATCCATAAACATGGACTATTTTCCATTTTATCGTGTTCTCTTCAATTTTTTTCACCAATGTAAAACTGAAAATTTGAGTCTACTAATATGATAACTATGGAAATCAGATTCTCCTTCTGTCCTAAAGTTTGCTGTTTTTAACTTTTGTTTTGTTTTGTTTTTGATTGGCATGGGCTTTCTTCATACTGAGGATTAGCCTAGAAATTGTGAGCCTTCAATAGACTCCAGAGTTCCAAAATAGTTACATCATGCAGATTCTGTCAGTGCAATTGTTGTCTAGGTAGGGAGGCAGGTTTCTGGTGCTTCCTACTTCACCTTTTATTCATTAACAGTGTTTTAAATTTTATATATGTGAATACATCAGTGCTGTCATTTTCATGTGCTTCTTAAACATTGCTTTAGAAATGTATCCATATTGTTACATTTAGATCCAGTTTATTCACTTCAAGTCTTGTATTTTCCTTCATGAATAAATTTCTCTCATGGTAGTTGTTAGTTTTGTTGACTTTTTTACTATTAAAAACTGAGAAATAATGAACATGATCCCTGCTTGCATTTTGTGTCAAGTTTCTCAGTATAGATACATAGAAGGGGAATCATTGATTTGTTTAGTTTACATGGCTTCAACCTTACCAACTACTGTCAATTTGTTCTTTAATATTGTTGTATAGGAGCAAGCAATTAGAATCTTATATACTAACTATTGTATTAATCTTTGTATTTCCCTATAAAATTGCCAACATTAGGTATTATCAGAAACTATTGATTTATCTCCAGAAATTCTATTTAATTATTTTATTAGTTAAAATAATTGGTGGTTGCTATAGCCATGTCTATCTAAACAATCCCATTGTCTTCAGTGGAGAGCAGTTTGATTTTTTCAATTTGTATGCCAATTTTTAAAATTTCATTTCATTTCCAGGGTACTGTTGAATAGAAACAATGATAGCAGACATCTTTATATTTTATTAAACCTGAGAGGGAATGTTCCTTTTTCTTGTTTTCATCATTAAATATGATATTTGTTGCTTTTGATAGATAACTCTTACCCAGTTATGGAAAATGTCTTTTTTTCTAGTTGGCGAAATGTATTTGTGTGTTTTAACCATGAATAGATTTGAAGTGGTATCAAATTATTTTCTCTATCTTTGAATATGACAAGGATTTTTCTCTTTTAATGAGTTAAATGTATTGAATTATATTATTAGATATTCTCAATTTGCCACATGCTTGTATACTTAGGATAAACTCTACTTGGTTTTGTGTATTTTTTTCCTAACATATAATTTTGGTTGATAATTTTTTAAAATTTTTCACCTGTGTGTTCATAAGATTGTACTATAATTTTCTTGTCTTATATTATCTTTGTATGATAGTTTATGAACCTCAACAAATTAATAGGAGAATTTCTCACTCTTTTGTTATTTTATAACAGTTTATATAAAAAGCAAAAGATAGTTATACTTTTATATACCGTCCTTAAGATTTTTTTACCCTTGATTTATCAATTACTGAGGAAGATGTATTAAAATCTCTCCAATTCTGTGAAGAAACTCATTGGTAGCTTGATGGGGATGGCATTGAATCTATAAATTACCTTGGGCAGTATGGCCATTTTCACGATATTGATTCTTCCTATCCATGAGCATGGTATGTTCTTCCATTTGTTTGTGTCCTCTTTTATTTCTCTGAGCAGTGGTTTGTAGTTCTCCTTGAAGAGGTCCTTTACATCCCTTGTAAGTTGGATTCCTAGGTATTTTATTCTCTT
>NW_016814144.1:197023-205702 GCF_001698545.2 Rhinopithecus bieti
GGCTCTTTTTTGTTTCCATATGAAATTTAAAGTACTTTTTTCTAATTCTGTGAAGAAAGTCAATGGTAGCTTGATGAGGAAAGCATTGATCTATAAATTACTTTGGGCAGTATAGCCATTTTCACAATATTGATTCTTCCTAATCATGAGCATGGGATGTTTTTCCATTTGTTTGTGTTCTCTCTTATTTCCTGAGCAGTGGTTTGTAGTTCTCCTTGCTCTTCAAGGTCTTTCACATCCCTTGTAAGTTGTTTTCCTAGGCATTTTGTTCTCTTCATAGCAATTGTGAATGGGAGTTCAAAACAGATTTGGCTCTCTGTTTGTCTACTATTGGTGTATAGGAATGCTTGTGATTTTTGCACATTGATTTTGCATCCTGAGACTTTGCTGAAGTTGCTTATCAGCTTAAGGAGATTTTGGGCTGAGATAATGGGGTTTTCTAACTATAAAATCATGTCATCTGCAAACAGAGACAATTTGCCAGCCATCTTGCCAGCCACTCAGAACTTCAGTTCTTAAAAGGTAGCATGCAGAGTACAAGAAACAAGATTTACACCTATCTATAGTGGGAATTCATACTGGAGACCTGCACAGAGCTTACTATAGGAAGTTTTCAATAAACTTTATGAGGAAGCAAAATAATCCGGGAGGGAAGGTCTGAAATGCAAGGAAAAATGTTTTGCATTGGAGCTTCTGCAGGTTTTTTAAATTTAAGGAAGACTGAAAGGATAAGAATAGATAAGATAGTCCTGAAGAAGAACAAGTGGCTGTTTGCCTCGCGCCGGCAAGGGAAGTGTTCTGCCAGAGATCAGGAACTATTATAAAAGTGTAATAAGTGAAAATATGTTGCATTGATGCCATGATAGACTATGAATTAATAGAATACAGAGCCCAGAACAGACACAGACATACATGGAAACCTGATTATGTCAAGGTATGCACTGCAGACATCTGAGGAAAGAAGAAACTGCATTAAATCATGCTGATCCACCCCAATTGGTCATTATATGGAGAAGGGGAGGAAGTAGAATCCTGTTGGAAGGCAATTCTCTACGGCCCTCTCATATTTCCACATGTTTTGCAAACAGAAACACTAGTTTGTTCCAGAGCATCTTGCTAAGGATGATTATATAGCCTACAGCCTTGAAAGATAGAGATAGTGTCTCCTTCTGGAGGACAGGGTAGATCTAATGACTATGGGGCTCTCTGGGGCAAAGGTTAGGCATGTTTACTGCCCATTACAAAAGATTTGGGTTCCCTTAGCTTGAGGTTTCTCTTCAATAATGCAACTGTTTGTGCTGGGGTCACCTGAATGTCATATCACCCTATGGGAACTGGGGCCTGAGGAACTGATATGAGTTCTGGTGGTCTAACTGCTGCCATTCCTTTGAGTAATAAAGACCCTCATATCTGACCCAGGAGTCTTGTATCTTCTGCCAATATCCATAAAACTGTCAAAGGCTAACTTGTGAACTTGCAAGTAAGATAGTATCCCAGACTCTCCAGCGTTCTTGGCAATCCCTACCTCACGTTGTACACAAAAAATAATTCCAGACAGATCAGAAACTTCAGGAAAGGCCAAACTTTAAATAATATAGAAGAAAATATGGTTAAATGTTTCTGTGAAATAAATCATAAATAATATATATGCTAAGCTTTGAAAAATATATTAATAAAATAAACTATATGAAAATTAACCATCTCTGTTTATTAAACTGTGATAATTAGCATAAAAAGTAGTCCACAAGTTTGAAATAAAATAAAATACAAATAAACAGTGAAAATATATCCAGAATCTAAAAAAAGTTCCTTAAAATCAAGAAGAAAAGACAAAGGACCAATGTATAAATAAAACCCGCAAAGTTGAAGAATTTTATGAAAAAAGAAATATACAAGGGCTCACAAATATATGTGTACCTTAAAATCATATTGAGATACTATTTTATATCCTTCAAATTGTCAAAAACTGAAAAGTATAATACATATTCAGTATTTGAAAGGAGGTTGATGAGAATATTTATACATTACTAATAGGTGTGGCAATTGGAACAACTAAATTTAGAGGGAAAATGCCATTATTTAGTAAACTTGTGCATAGCCTAAAACACAATAATTCCACATCTACACATATTCCTAGAGAAACTCTTATGTTTTTCTACCAGTATACACATACAAGAAAGTTCATTAGAATATTTTTATAATGGCACAATAAATAATAAAATGAACCTGGAAAAAAAAACAAATATTTGTAGAAAGAACAGTGGATAAATAAATTGTGGTATTTTCCTTTAGTGGAATACCATATAGCAATGAAATAGTTGAATAGTGAAACAAGTATCAAATATGACAACATCTCTTTTTTGTTATGTTATGCTTAATCCATTTATGAAATTTTGAAAATATGCACAACTAAACAATATCTGATTTAAGAATATTGCTTTAGTGTGATAAAACTGTTTTTTAAAAGCAAAGAAATAAAAAATGCAAAATCCAAGAGTTGAGACAATTATCCTGGGGAGATGAGGAATGCCACTGGGAAGGGGCATGCAGGGAGCTTCAAAGACATTAGCTATGCCTACTTCTTGAAACTGGGCAGCGGGGTTCACACGTGTTTATTACGTTACTTAAACCCTGTAAAACATATCAAACATTGTTTAAACATATGAAATATATACTATTGGATATGTCTGAAATATTTTACAGAAAAAAAGGTCAAATGATACAAGGAATGAGTGGTCCTTCAGTCTTCGGCTGGACCTTGTTGTGTATGCATGGATGTGTATGCACATTTGGTATGATGTGCCAAACACTCATAATAGCCACTAATAGGAAATACTCTTGAGGAGAAAAGGTGAGGTTTGTAAAGCAGGAAGATGAAAGGAACCATTAAACTACTGAATTAATAAATTCTAGAACTTTTCCCATTTTAGGTTTTCTGTTATATTTGAAAATAAATTCTCCATAGGAAAAAAATACTAAATATAATCAGTAAGTAAAAAACGAAACAAAAGGAGCAATTTACTCTTTAAATTTTAATATGTGAGGTTATTTAATTGCGTGTCCAGGGATTTTATGTATAATTTTTGCCAGACAGTAGCCACTATTTTGTTAATGTTTTAATTTTTTAAGAAAATAGTTTTGATTCAAGTCTAATTTACACAGCAAAATGAACCATTCTTAAGCGTACAGGTGGATGAATTTTGAAAAATGCATATATCCCTGAAACACACATTCCAACGAACAGAGGATAGTCTGAAAACGCCATGTGCCTTTTTTGGAAAATACTCCTCACCCTCCAAACAGTGTTCTAACTTCTTTCATTATAAATTAGTTCTTCTCCTAGAACTAATGTAAATGAAATTACACAGTATGTACTCTGTTTTGTTGGGCTCTTTTTGCTCAGCAAAATGTATTTAGTATTCATCCATGTTACTGTATTTATCAGTAATTGTCCCTATTTCCTGCTGTACCATAGTTTGTTAATTGATTCTGCATTTGGTCAGTTGAGATGTTTCTATTTTTTGGATATTATAATAATGCTACTATGATCATTTATGAAAGTGTCTTTTTGCATGTTTTCATTTATCTTAGGGAAAATACCTAGAGAAGAAATTCTTGAATTGTGGGGATAGTATTATGAGTAATTTTTTAATTTCTAATTTTTATGGATACATGACAGCGATACATATTTATGGGGTACATGTGAAATTTTAAGACAAGCATACCACGTGTAATGACTAAATCAGCATAATTGAGATATCCATCACTTCAAGCATTTATCATTTCTTTGGGTTGGGAACATTCTAATTCCACTGTTTTAGTTATGTTAAAATATACAGTAAATTATTGTCAACTAGACTCATCCTACTGAACGCTAAATCGTATTGCTTCTATTTAATTGTATTTCTGTACCCATTAATTATTCCTTCTTAACTCCTTCCTCTGCACCACCCTTCCCAGCCTTTGGTAATCATCATTCTATTCTCTATCTCCATGAGATCAATTTCTTTAGTTCCCACATATGAGTGAGAACATTTGTCTTTTCATGCTTGGCTTATTTCCCTTCACATAGAGTCCTCCAGTTCTGTCCATGTTGTAAATAACAGGATCTCATTCTCTTTTACGGCTTAACAATATTCCATTGTGTATATATATGTACCACAGTTTCTTTATCCGTTCATCTCTTGATAGACACTTAGGTTGAAGGAATATGTTTAACTTTTTAAAAGCTACCAGAACCATTTTTCAATCTCCTGCAGCAACGTGTGAAAATTCATTTGCTTCACATCCCTGCCAACATTTGATGTCATCAGTTTTCTAAATTTTAATCATTTTAGGGAGTGTTTAAAAAATATAATGAAGACTTATAATTTTGAGAAATTTTTATGTGTTTATTGGCCATTTATTTATCTTCCTTGGTGAAGTGCTTTTCCAAGTCTTTTGCTCAATGGATAGTGGACTGTAGGTGGGGAGAAGACTTTGTCTTTATATTACAAATTATAGAAATGCTTTATCTATTCCAGATAAAAGTCTTCTATTAGAGACATGCATTACGAATATTTTCTCTCAGCCTTCAGCTTGCATATTCAGCTTATTAATGTTATTTTAAAATTAGTAGTATTTTTAATTTTATGAATTTATTTTTTCATTTATTTTCCTTTTATGATTAGCTTGTTTTTGGATTTGTGCCTACCCCCAGGTTCACGGAGATATTCTCCTATATTTTCTTTGTGAAGCTTTAAATTGTCTTTTTCTTCTTTTTTTAGTGGTTGTTCTAGAGTTAACACCCCGCATTTTTAATTTATAATAATCTAGCTTCAAATAATATTCTGTTTCACATATAGTTTAAGAAACTTATAATAGTATACTTCCATTTTCCTCTACAATCCTTTGAGCTATTGATGTTACATATTTTACTTATACACACATTAGGCCTCATAAAACATTGCTATTAGTTGTGTTTTAAAGAGGCAATTATATTTGAAAGAAATTACCAAAAAGGTACTTTATATTTACTCACATAGTATAAAGGTGTATAATTCTTATACACTTCTTTAAGGTTTATTTGTAAGCATTCATGGGTTTTGATATTATTTTAAATGGTATTTTTATTTTCAAACTGTTCATTTTCAGCATTCAAAATACATTGTTTCATTGTTGTTCACTGTCGTGTAGCATGCATGAAACAGGGAAGTCTTCCAGTCACTCTGTGAATTTCCCTCAGTCTTCTCACAGCACTTTGTTCATTACTTTTGTTATGAATATCATATAATATTGTAACCATTCATTTATATGTCTTTTCCTTTCTATTTAAGATCTTCTCAAGGAAAATAACTATGTTTTATTAATCTTCACAACCCCAGGGCCTACCACTATTGTTGGTATATAAATAATATTGAGAAAATGTTTATTGAATGAAAGAAGAACCCAATTTTAAAAGTACAAGTCTACGTTTTTTAATTATCTCCTTATATTGAAACCTGTGAATTTGCGATACATTTGATGCTAACAAATTAGGAGCAAGGAGTTTGCAGTAGTGGAAATATGAAGGAAAGAATCCAAGCACAGTGACTTCAGATATGCTACCCAGCAAGGACGTTTCAGTTCTGTACTGCTGAAGTGGGCATGTGGGAAATAATAACATCCAGCACCCCCGCCCCGAAACAAACAATGTGTTTTAATTTTTAATGAATGAATAATCTTACTATGAAAAGCAAGCGTCCTGACCTTTCCTAGTTTGCATTACAAAGACTCCAGTGTAACACCATAGCTGAAAAAGTTATGAAGTCAATGCATAACCTTCTTGCTCTACGAAGACACCTTAAAAGATAAAGAATGTTTACAATGACAATCCCAGCAAATTACAAAAAATGTGTTTGCTAATTGTTTTCCCTGGTAGCATGGCAGAGAGCATTTGGCCCATTGCATAGAAGCAACACAAATGGCCAAGGTGGTATCTCAATATTATGCTAAAGTGAAATTAGTGACAATATATGGGTGCAATATACGACCTGTAAATAGCTTGAAAGAGAAGGAGAAACTAATTTAGGGAGTTTAGTGCTTTCAATCACTAGTTGTTCTGGGAAAAGCCCCGTATGTGCATTTCTTGCTATGCTATACACTCTACTGAGTTTCTCTTTATTATATGTCTGTAGGAATTACTGGATACTCCAAACAAAGCACTAGGCCAAATTGCATGAATGAGATACACTAGAGAATTTATTATGTTGAATTGGTGCACAGCAGCTGCTGTAAGATAATGTAACTATGATGTGTTTTCACAGCTTAGATCAATGCTTAAATTCTTGTGTATATGAGATGTGTCAACTAAACCACAGGAGGTTTAAGAAGCTTCAAAAATGGAAAAATCAAATTGTTCTGGGCAGCTCCAGGATTCCATGGTTTGTCACTGAAATGCAATATATACAAGGAAGAACCATGAACTACTAATTATTAAAAAAAAAAAAAAGGTCCAACTGTTTCTAAGTTCAGTCAGTATACAATGTCATTACTTATAAGTAATTTCTGTATTTATTACATAACAGATTTACTATAAATGACTTTTATAACAACCTGAAAGCATATGTATGATACAAGAACACAAAGTCATTGTTAATTAAAAAGGACTTTGTGTTCTTGTATCATACATATGCTTGCAAGCTGTCATAGACACACTTTGACTCTTCCATGTTCGAAAGGATTCTCCCTATAATATGCAAAAGACCAGATGAAAAATATGTCTTGAAACAAGTAATTATCTTTTCAAGGCCTGCAGTAGAAAATAGAATTAAATTTAGTTTTCTAATAAGAACTGTGCATATGCTCACCTTAAGATATTGTCAAATTCTAAGGTAGATGTGCCATCATTTAGAGCAGGAGGCAGCAAGTTATGATCCATCAGCCAAATTCAGTTCATCACCTGTTTTAATAAATAAAATTGTATCGGAACACAGCCATCCATTAGTTTATAAATTGTCAATGGCTGCGTTCACGTTACAGTGGCAAAACTGAGTAATCGTGGGAGGAACTGTATGAGCTATAAAGCCTAAGAAATTTACTAGTTGGCCTTTACAGAAAAAGTTTGCCAACCTCTGATTTAGAGCATGCTGACCGACAAAGAACCAGAAGTATACCGTTAACCTCAATAGAAAGGCCAAACTAATTTAATGTCTCCAACCATAAGTATATAAATGCATAAAATACTTTCTAAAATAATATCTAATTTATCATAAATAATACCTCCATAGTTTTACATCTGAAACTTAGATATTTCTTAAAATACTGTTCATATAACAAGATAGAAGTAAAATTCTTTAATTTTGATGGCACAAAATAGTATGATTTGCAACCAGCAGGAAGAAAATTAATTAACATTAGAGTTATCACCAACGAGAGAAAGGGACACCAAACAAGATAGCTAGTACAGCAAATTATTCCCAGTACTATAACGATTCAGTAATATGGTAACCATCGACATAGACAGCACACAGATATGAGAAATAATGTGTGGAACCTGAATAGAAACAAAAGAGGAACCACGGAGTGGTAACAACTTCAGTTTTGGAAATCCAGCCATGTTTAAGGACTTCTGGTGCACTGCAGATAGCTTATTGTCATGGTTTCTTTCCTTCTTTCAATTCCAATGAGATTACTCTTGTTAAGAAATCATATTGCAGTAATTTCCCAATTCTTTTTCTTTTTACTAAACAGTAGACACTATGCATGGCTTAAATTATAGACTGGGAAATGGCAATGGGTTACACAAGTTGTAGTCTATGTGAGCTGATCTGACATTGTAGCACTCCCAGATATATATATTTTTTAATTATAAAAAACTGTTCTTTCCATGATTTTGGAAAGTCAGAACTGCTGAGATGGAATGCAACAAGAAGTCAAAACAAACAATTCTACAATAACCGTAAAACCCAAAAGGCAGTGATGAAAGCAATAAAAGTCAGAAGTCAATGACTATTACATTAAATATAATTAAAGAAAAAAATTCAGCTATAAGCTATTGTGACTAACCCATAACACAGAGCAGTTGAAAGAGATTTTTAAGTACTAAGGGAGATATCCCCACCACATAAAAAATATTTAAACCAAAGAGAGCTAGTATCTTATATTAACAAAATAACCTTTAAGGCAAAAAGTATTATTAAGAATTACAATAGTCATTACTTAATGACAAAAGAGAAACACCCCAAGAAAATGTAACAGTCTTGGACTTACATGCACTTAGTGTTACTTCAAAAAGTGTAAAGCAAATATTAACACAATTATAAGACTACAAAAGAAAACCGAAAAATTCACCATCACAGTGAGAGATTTTTTTTTATGTTTCAACAGTAACTATATTTTATTTATTTTTGTTTTTTTCTCTCTCTCTTTCTTTTTATTATTATACTTTAAGTTCTAGGGTATATGTGCACAACGTGCAGGTTTGTTACATATGTATACTTGTGCCATGTTGGTGTGCTGCACCCATCAACTCGTCAGCACCCATCAACTCGTCATTTACATCAGGTATAACTCCCAATGCCATCCCTCTGCCCTACCCCCTCCCCATAATAGACCCTGGTGTGTGATCAGAGCAGAACTGAAGGAGATAGAGACACAAAAAACCCTCCAAAATATCAATGAATCCAGGAGTTGGTTTTTTGAAAAGATCAACAAAATTGA
>NW_016814144.1:208278-235430 GCF_001698545.2 Rhinopithecus bieti
TGGCGATTCCTCAAGGATCTAGAACTAGAAATACCATATGACCCAGCCATCCCATTACTGGGTATATGCCCAAAGGATTATAAATCATGCTGCTATAAAGACACATGCACATGTATGTTTATTGCAGCACTATTCACAATAGCAAAGACTTGGAATCAACCCAAATGTCTATCAGTGACAGACTGGATTAAGAAAATGTGGCACATATACACCATAGAATACTATGCAGCCATAAAAAAGGATGAGTTCATGTCCTTTGTAGGGACATGGGTGCAGCTGGAAACCATCATTCTCAGCAAACTATCGCAAGAACAGAAAACCAAACACCGCATGTTCTCACTCACAGGTGGGACCTGAACAATGAGATCACTTGTACTCGGGAAGGGGAACATCACACTGTGGGGCCTATTATGGGGAGGGAGTAGGGCGGAGGGATGGCATTGGGAGTTATACCTGATGTAAATGACGAGTGGATGGGTGCTGATGAGTTGATGGGTGCAGCACACCAACGTGGCACAGTTATACATATGTAACAAACCTGCACGTTGTGCACATATACCCTAGAACTTAAAGTGTAATAATAAAAAAAAAAAAAATTTATCTATACTGATACACTAAGCTCTAATATAATTACTCCAAGTCGTATATAGAATTCTATTATAGATTATATTTTATTTAATAGTGCTTTTATTCTACAGTAAGTACATATATCCTGTTCAGCATATGTTTGAGGGTTTTTAAATTAAATGTTAAGAACTGAAAATTCTTTATAACAAGATGTATTTCCCTTTAAATTATTAGGTATGTCCCCTTTCTTATAGCTAATCTTTATGAGTGTGATGGAATTGATCATTATAAAAGATAGGACCTTTTAACCTTATTTCATTATCAAATACAGTTTGTGAAAGGTATAGTATAGGTCAAGATAAGGGTTATGTTGGAGATATGTTGTGCATGATACTTTGCATATAACTCAAATTATGCCAAAATCTATATTGTTATGTAATGAAAAAGAAGTAATTTGAAAATTTATGTTCCATTTCTTTTTCCTCTAGGTATTTATGAGCCTCCATTTCTTATACTACTGCAGTGAACCAACATTGGATGTGAAAATTGCCTTTTGTCAGGTGTGTGTTCCTTACAGGTAAAACAAGGTACAGTATATTCCCTTGTATTTCCACTTTGACATACCATGTCCATATATTCCACACCAAAGTCAGTATTTATATCATATTAAAAGTAGTTTAGGATTGGGAGCTGGCAAGATGGCCAAATAGAAACAGCTCCAGTCTGCAGCTCCCAGCGAGATCAATGCAGAAGATGAGTGATTTCTGCATTTCCACATGAGGTACCATTAGACAACTTCTGTAATCTCACTGGGACTGGTTACACAGTGGGTGCAGCCCACAGAGGGAGAGCTGAAGCAGTGTGGGGCGTCACCTCACCCAGGAAGTGCAAGGGGTCAGGGAACTCCCTCCCCTAGTCAAGGGGAGCCATGAAGGACTGTGCCATGAGGAAAGGTGCACTCTGACCCAGATGCTAGGCTTTTTCCATGGTCTTCGCAACCTGCAGATTACCTCAGGTGTCTACACCACAGGGGTCCTGGGTTTCAAGCACAAAACGGGGCAGCCATTTGGGCAGACACCAAGCTAGCTACAAGAGATTTTTTTTCATATCCCAGTGGTGCCTGGAACACCAGTGAGACAGAACCATTTACTCCCCTGGAAAGGGGGCTGACACCAGGAGGCCAAGTGGTCTAGCTCAGCGGATCCCACTCCCATGGAGCCCAGCAAGCTAAGATCCACTGGCTTGAAAATTCTCACCGACAGCACAGCCATCTGAAGTCGACCTGGGATGCTCAGGCTTGGTGGGGGCAGGGGCGTCTACCCTTTCTGAGGCTTGAGCAGGCGGTTTTCCCCTCACAGTGTAAACAAAACCGCCAGAAAGTTCGAACCAGGCGGAGGCCACTGCAGGTCAGCAAAGCCGCTGTAGCCAGATTGTCTCTAGATTCCGCCTCTCTGGGCAGAGCATCTCTGAAAGAAAGGCAGCAGCCTCAGTCAGGGACTTATAGATGAAACTCCCATCTCCCTGGGATGGAGTACCTGGTGAAGGGGTGGCTGTGGGCACAGCTTCAGCAGACTTAAACATCCCTGCCTGCCTGCTCTGAAGAGAGCAGCAGATCTCCCAGCACAGCAATCAAGCTCTGCTAAGGGACAGACTATCTCCTCAAGTGGATCCCTAACCCCACACCTCCCAGCAAGGGTGGACAGACGCCTCATACAGGAGAGCTCTGGCTGGCATCTGGAGGGTGCCCCTCTGAAAAAACCTTCCAGAGGAAGGAACAGGCACAATATTCGCTGTTCTGCAGTCTCTGCTGGTAATACTTAGGCAAACAGGATCTGGAGTGGACCTCCAGCAAACTCCAGCAGAGGGGCCTGTTAGAAGGAAAACTAACAAACAGAAAGGAATAGCATCAACATCAGCAAAAAGGACATTCACAGAAAAATCCCATCTGAAGGTAACCGGCATCAAAGACCAAAGGTAGATAAATCCACAAAGATGAGGAAAACCAGCACAAAAGGCTGAAAACTCCAAAAACCAGAATGCCTCTTCTGCTCCAAAGGATCACAACTCCTCACCAGCAAGGGAAAAATTTTGTTCTATTTTGTTAACCTTTTCAAAAAACCAGCTCCTGGATTAATTGATTTTTTGAAGGGTTTTTCGTGTATCTATCCTTCAGTTTTGCTCTGACCTTAGTTATTTCTTGTCCTCTGCTATCTTTTGAATTTGTTTACTCTTGCTTCTTTAGTTATTTTAATTATGATGTTAGGGTGTTGATTTTAGATCTTCTTCACTTTCTCCTGAGGGCATTTAGTGCTATAAATTTCCCTTTAACCACGACTTTAGCTGTCTCCCAGAGATTCTGGTATATTGTGTCTTTGTTCTCCTTGATTTCAAATAATTTATTTCTGCCTTAATTTACCCAGTAGTCATTTAGGACCAGAAACACCGTTTGACCCAAAAATCCCATTACTGGGTATATATCCAAAGGGTTATAAATCATTCCATTATAAAGACCCATGCACAGGTATGTTTATAGCAGCACTTATAGCATCACAATAGCAAAGACTTGCAACCAAACCAAATGCCCATCAGTAATAGACTGTATAAAGAAAATGTGGCACATACACACTATGGAATACTATGCAGCTATAAAAAAGATGAGTTCATGTCCTTTGCAGTGATGTGGATGAAGCTGGAAACCATCATTCTCAGCAAACTAACACAGGAACAGAAAACCAAACACCCCATGTTCTCACTCACATGTGGGAATTGAACACTGAGAACACATGAACAAAGGGAGGGGAACATCACACACCAGGGCATGTCAGCAGGTGGAGGGCTAAGGGAGGGATAGAATCAGGAGAAACACCTAATGTAGATGATGGGTTGATAAGTGCAGCAAACTACCGTGGCACATGTATACCTATGTAACAACCCGCATGTTCTGCACATGTATCCCAGAACTTAAAGTATAATTTTAAAAAAAAGTAGCTTAGGAAATGGAAGTGAATAGGTGTTTTGTTTCTAATTCATTTGAGTCAGAATGGGAATAAAGGTATTTTTTTCAACTTTTATTGTAAAGTGATTTCTTCTTTGATTATATTTACACTTTAAGATTTTAATATTTCTTTTCAAATCCTTGAAATGGGACTTTAACCATAAAAATGGCTTCATTCTGTACAGTTGTCCCCCCTTATCTGTGGTTTCGGTTTCCACAGTTTCAGTCACCCACTGTTAACTGTGGTCCTCAAAATATTAAATTGAAAATTCCAGAAATAAGAACTCATGAGTTTTAGATTGCACACTGTTCTGAGTAGTGTGAAGAAATCTTGTGCCATCTTGCTCCATCCCACTTAGGTTGTGCAGCATGTCCATATAATGCCATCTGCCAGTGAATTACATAACAGCCATCTCTGTTATCGATTGACTGTTGTGGTATCACAGTGCTCTTGTTCAAGTAACCTTTATTTTACTTAATTGTTCTACTTTTTATTAGTTATTGTTGTTAATATCTTACTGTGCCTAACTTATAAGTTAAACTTTGTCGTAGGTATATATGTATAGAGTTCAGTGCTATCTGTGGTTTCAGGCATCCACTGGGAGTCTTAAAATGTATTCTCTGAATATAAGGGGAGACTACTGTAGTATTTCTTATCATAACAACTGATTAGCCTCAAATAGAATATCTCTAAACCCACTATAATAATATAGAGGTGGTACTCAGTTTGTTTTGTGATGCCTAATTCTAACCAGTACTTATAATAGTAAAAATGTTAACCAACAATAATGACAAATAACGGTATATTTAACCTAGAAGGGAAAGTAAGAAGGTGGCAACAACGTTTGGTAGTGTGCATGGACTAGATAAGAGTTGACTTCTTTGTGTTCATGAGAACCCTATTTTTAAGGAGAAGGCTCCCTGGGGCACCTACATATACTTCAAGTATGTTTAAAACAGTTCTAACTTAACCCTGTTGTAATATATAATTGATAGTACTCTCTTTTACTCTCAAGAACTGTTCTAGTTTGGACAATAAATTATATGTTAACCTTATTCATACTTAAGCAGAGAGCTTCCCTTCAGTTTTTCAGCGGTGATTATCATTGTACCTTCTCTTTGAGCTGTGTTGTAAATAGAGACTGACATGCATTTTGAAACAAGATTTTAAAAATAACTCTTTTGCTTTATTTTAATGCAATTTTTCCTGATTCTAGAATTAATATTTGTTTATTATAGAAAATATAGAAAAGCATAAAGGGAAACAAAACATAGTTTTTGCATATACTCTATACCTACTGTATCTACTTTCCTTGAGCATAGATTTTCTATGACAAAGTAAAATGTGTTACCTGCTATAAATAAGATTTACTGATCTCTCTCATCTCCCTAACCTGTAGTTATTGCAGTTCCTGAAGCCTCAGGCCATTAGACAACTTCTCTAATAAGAACTCCAGTGCTAAACAACCTTGGTTAAAAATTCCATTTCTATCACTTACTAGCCATTTACTTGTGACCTTGGGCAAGTTACTTGATCTCTAGTGCTTCAGTTTCTTTATTTATAAAAGGAGGAAATAATAATGCCTACATTTTAGGCTTGGTATGAGAATTAAATGAGTTTATACTTGCAAAGCACTGAGAGCAGTACTGGAACATGTATTTGTTAAATAGATGATTAAATTTTAAATAAATTTACATTCACTCTCTGGTGCTCCCACTGAGTCCCAGTGCTTTAAATATTATCATTATCTTGAATATCACACAGTTTTATCTCCAACCCAAACATTTTCCTGGAACTGGACTCATATTCAACTGTCTGTGCTACATCTCCACTTAGATGTCAAATAGGCATATCAGACTGTACGCATTCCAAAGCAACATCTCGTCTTTCCTCTAAAATTACTCTTCCCATTGTCTACTCTAGTTCAGTAACTGATAACTCCACCCTTCCAGTTATAATAAAATCCCCGGAATCATCTTTTGGGTCACATTCCATATTCAAGCGGTCAGCAAATTCTGTTGACTCTATAATTAAAACCTAACTGGAATCTCACCGATTCTCACTATTTTTCCACTACCACCCTGATCCAAGATACCCTTATCTCTTGCTTAAATTATTGTTGGAGCTTCTACTTTTGCCCACCCCCAAGCGGTTTACTCTTAAAACATTAGAAAGAATTGTCTTTGAAAAATATAAGTGAGATCGTGTCACTCCTTGACTAAAACTAAAACAAAAGAGAAAGATCTTTCAATGTCTTCCCATCTCACTCAGCAAAATCCTTATAATAAATCCCCAAGCCTTTATTATCTAGCCCCCTAGAAACCTCTATCCTAAAATGTTCTTCTGTTATCCACTTGGACCACTCCTTAACCATCTTCACGGCTTCGCTCAAATGTCATTTTTAAGGAAATCTTTCCTGACAACCCTATTTCAAATTGTCCTAACCACCCGACTGCATACCCAACTTCCCTGCCTCCGTAACACATCAATATCTAATGTTCTATTTATGTTGCTGGTCTGGAATTTTGCTTCCCTCTCTCCACTGGAATGCATTTTGCACATGAACCAGATTTTTTTCAGTGTCTTGCTGGGGCCAGTTCACAGAGGCTCACAAGAGCTGAATATGCACAACTTTCCAACTCAAAGTTTAATGATGCCAAGTTGGTAACTTAAAATCTGTCACAATCGGAGTATTTATGTTACAGAAATGTGCAAATACTGCAAATAGGTCCCCTTCCCATTTTTCCTCTTCCGCAGTCAGTTGTTAAACATTTACCATCACGTTCACTGCTGTACTGCAACACTCACAATAGTATCTGACATAGGGTCAGTGTATTAGGCAGTTCTTGTGATGCTATAAAGAGATACTTAAGGCTGGGTAATTTATAAAGAAAAGAGGTTTAACTGACTCATGGTTCTGCAGACAGTACAAGAAATGTGGTGCCGGCATCTGCTTCTGGTGAGGGACTCAGGAAGCTCACAATTACGGTAGAAAGCAAAGGACGAGCAGGCATCTCACACGACCAGAGTGGGAGCAAGAGAAAAATTGGGGAAGGTTCCACACACTTCTAAGCAACCAGATCTCACAAGAACTCACTCACTATAGTGAGGACAGGACCAAGCCACAACCCAAACACCTCCCACCAGGCCCCACCTCCAGCACTGGGGATTACATTTTAACATGAGATTTGAAGGGGACAAATATCCAAACCGTATCAGTAGGCTCTCATCAGACATTTGCATAATGAGTAAATGAATTATACATGTTTTGTTTATGTAATCAGTTGCAACAGTGATCCTGGTGTGGTGGAAAATGAGTAGGCCTGAATTTTTAGGTTAAATATCTGGGCCTTACCACTTGCAAGCTGTATGACTGTGAGCTATTTCCTTAGCCTTTCATTCTCCTAGCCATTTGCATGCCATTGACACTTAAAAAACATACCAACCAAAACCAAAAAACTAAATTATGTTTTACATATTTCCAGTTTAAATCTGAAGCTCAAAAACAATATCAATTAACATAACCTTAAACTTTCAGCCATTTTTTAAAATACAGAAAGTCTTTGTGTATGTTGTAAGTATTTTCAGTTCAACTTTCTACATCTGGGTGCAGATACAGAATGTTTATTTTAATGAAAGTTCTTTTAAAGCAAAGGAATAAAAAGTGAAACATGAACTTTCTTAATGACTCTGGATTTTCTTGCTTGCTATGAGCTTTTAATACATAGAAAATATGCATGCATATAACATTTTTTAAAAATCTAGAAATAACGTAGTAAGCAAACTATTTCCATTTGTGACTGGACATTTTATTTACTTTCCGTGTAGAATTTTCCTTGATAATAACATTAATTTTTATTTTTCCTGTAGCTCTGTGCCTCATTCACTTCTCTAGCAATTGAAAGAAAGTAATGTATTGATTTTTAGAGGCAGAATGATCTATTGGGATTTTCTTTCAAACTATGCTCCGTGGAAGCTTCTCATTTCCTGGGGTATCTCACAGATCCTTTATGTGCTATGGTGTTTAAGCTTATCACCAGCTTGGCTAAGGCTACTCTCAACTTTTTGCCCAAGAGACAATACTCAAAGACCTTAAAAAACTTGTCAATAATTAATTAATGATTGACTGTGTCCAGAATTTCAGTCTCTTGAGCCTTAGTCCATGGGGTTTTCAATTATGTCGTATTTCTAAGTTTTTCACTATTGTCTGTAAGGAATCAGAGAAATATGGAAAATAAAATTGCTGAATAGTATTTGTCAGCAGAAAATATGTACGTTATCTATAATAGTTTTTACCTTAATTCTTAACTGAATTATTTGAAGAATATGGGATTCACTGACTTTTTTTAAAAGTTACTCTTGTTTTTTTTTTTTTTTTTTAACCCCCCAAAGTAGCTTTTGAAGGCAAGAGTTTTTTTTTTTTATTCTCGGGGAAATTTTTTATTGTAATGTTGGACAATAAAAGAATAATCTTTAGTTGGCACTGGTATTAATTCAATAATTACAAAAATATAAACCTACAGGGAATATAAAGTGCAAAATTCTTGATTCTCCTGAGAAATAGGTAAGTAGTCTTAGCTCTCTTTTCTCAATTGAACAGAGATACAGAACTGTTACATTTCACTCTATAAATTTAAAAGACTCATGAAAGTGTTCTTTTTGGAACTTTGTTGTACTGAACAGATTATTCAAGATTTTAACCAGGGGATATATTCACAGAGAAATAATGTGTGTTGTGGCCTCCCAACTCCTACACACTCACCGGTGTCTACAGCACTTACCGCATTCTTTGTGCATTACTACTAAGTTTATAGATTTGTTTTCCCCACTCAGTGGTACTATCTCAGGGTCAGGACCAGGGCATCTTCCTCCTTAACTCCCAGGGCTAGAAGTTTATCTTACTCCAGAAAATATTCAATGAAAGAGGGAAAATGAAAACCCAGCAGAAAAACACCATTTCCTAAGTAGAAATGTGTTTGCTTGCTTTTCAAAATCAAATCAATTTTCAACATCCTCATATCCTACAATTATATATTAATAGATTTAATTATTTTTTCGTTATTTTCCTAATCATAAATCAGTGTTTACCTAACATTTATCTAACATTTATCAACTTACTGTCCTCTGTAAACATTTACCGATGATTTAGTTATGAATAATTTTAAATTATTTCCTGATTTTGAGAAAGCCTGTGACACAGAGGGTACAAATTAATTAATCAACAAATCATAAATTTAAGCAGCACTAGAAGTAAAAGGGACTGAGCTAAGACTGGTCTTCCTTTTCTTATGACACAAAACTCCTTGTGGCTCCTTATCTACTCGTTGACTGATTGATTATTGGTTTTACCATTCATTGTTTCAACACATATTTTAAGAGTTTTGGTAATTTTCTAATTTATTAGTTTAATATCCCTCCCATTTAAAATTTAACTTAATTACTTAAAAAAATTGACACATAACAATCCTACATGTTTATGGAGGTACATAGTGATGTTTTGATATACAGTGTATAGTAATCACATCAGAGTAATTAGCATATCCATCATCTCAAACATTTATCATTTCTTTGTGTTGGGAACATTCAATATCCTCCTTCTAACTATTTGAAATTTATAATATAAACTATAGTCACTCTACAGTGCTATAGAACACCATATTATATTCTTCCTGTCTAGTTCTAATTTTATACCCTTTAACAAATCTCTTTTTTCCTCCCAACCCTTACCTATCTCAGCCTCCAGTACCCTCTGGTCTACTTTTTACCTCTGTAAGATCAACTTTTTTTTAGTTTCCATATATGAATGAGAACATGTGGTGTTTAACTTCCTATTCTTGTCTTATTTCACTTAACATAATGTCTTCCAGTTCCATTCGTGGTGCTGAGAATGACAGGATTTCATTTCTCTTTTATGGCTCAGTAGTATTCCATCGAGTGTATATACCTAATTTGCTTTATCTAGTCATCTGTTGTTGGACACCTAAGGTTGATTCCATGTCTTGGCTATTATGAATAGTGCAATAAACATGGGGGTGCAGATGTCTCTTTGATATAATATATATATATATATTTTATGAACACCCAGTAGTGGTGTGTATGCGGGATCATATGGTAGTTCTACCTGTAGTTTTCTGAAGTTTTCTGAAGAACCTATATACTGTTCTCCATAGTGGTTGTACTAGTTTACATTCCCACCAACAGTGTATAAGAGCTTCCTTGTCTCCACATTCTCACCAACATTTATTATTTTTTGTCCTTTTTATAATAGTCATTCTAACCAGAGTAGGATAACACATCAATGTGGTTTGATTTGTAGTTCCCTGAAGATTAGTGATGTTGAGTGATCTTTTCATATGTTTGTTGGCCATTTGTATGTCTTCTTTTGAGACATGTCTGTTCAGATCATTTGTCTATTTATAATCCAGATTTTGTTGTTGTTGTTGTTGAGATATTTGAGCTCCTTGTATATTTAGGATATTAATTCCCTTTGGAATGAATAGTTTGAAAATATTTTCTCCCATTCTGTAGGTTGTATTTTCACTTTGTTGATTGTTTCCTTTGCTGTGCAAAAGCTTTATAGTTTGATACAATCCATTTTTTTTGTTGTTTTGTTTTGTTGCCTCTGCTTTTGAGGTCTTATTTTCATAAAATCTTTGCCCAGAACAATGTCCCAAAGCATATTCCCTATGTCTTCTTCTAGTAGGTTTTTAATTTCAGGTCTTACATTTAAGTATTTAATCTATCTTGAGTTGTATTTTGTTTATTGTGAGAGATAAAGGTTTAGTTTCATTCTTCTTCTTATGCATAACCATTTAGCATCATTTGTTGAAGAGGGTTTCCCTTCCCCAATGTATGTTCTTGGTAGCTTTGTCAAAAGGCAGTTGGCTGTAGATGTGTGAATTAATTCGTGGGTTTTCTAATCTGTTCTGTTGGTCTATGTGTCTGTTTTTATGCCAGTACCATGCTGTTTTGGTTGCTATAGCCTTGTAGTATATTTTGAAGTCCGGTGGTGTAATACCTTTAACTTTGTTCTTTTTGTTCAGGATTGCTTTGTCTATCTGGGGCCTTTTGTGGTTCCATACAAATTTTTTGATTTTTTTTTTTTTTTTTTTTCCTGGGAAGAATGTCATTGGTATTTTGGTAGGCATTATGTTGGATATGTAGGTTGCTTTGGTTGGTATGGTCATTTAATAGTATTAATTCTTCTGGTCCATAAGCATGAGATATCTTTTCAGTTGTACCTTTTCAATTTCTTTAATCAGTGTTTTATAGTTTTCCTTGTATAAGTCTTTCACCTCCTTGGTTAAATTTATTCCTAGGTATTTTATTTCTTGTGTACTATTGTGTAAATGGAATTGACTTCTTGATTTCTTTTCTTTCTTTTTTTATTTTTTTGAGATGGAGTCACTCTTTTGCCCAGGCTGGAGTGCAGTGGTGTGATCTTAACTCACTGCAACCTCCACCTCCTGGGTTCAAGTGATTCTCCTGCCTCAGCCTCCCGAGTAGCTGGGACTACAGGTGCTGACCACCACGCCAGGCTAATTTTTTGTATTTTTAGTAGAGACAGGGTTTCATCATGATAGGCAAGATGTTCTCAATCTCCTGACCTCATGATGTGCCCACCTTGGCCTCCCAAAGTGCTGTGATTATAAGCATGAGCCACCACACCCAACAAACTTCTTGATTTCTTTTTTAGCTAGTTTGTTGTTCGTGTGTAGAAATGCTACTGATTTTTTTGTTGTTGTTGATTTTGCATTCTGCAATTTTACTGAATTTGTTTGTTAGTTCTAAGCGTTTTTTAGAAGAGTCTTTAGGTTTTTCTATATATGAGATCATGTCATCTGCAAACGGGGACAATTTGCCTTCTTCCTTTCCACTTAGGATGCTCTTTACTTATTTCTTATGTTTAATTGCTTTGACTAGTTCTTCCAGTACTATGTTGAATAATACTGGAAAGAGTGGGCTGTCTTGTTCCACTTCTTAGAGGAAAAGCTTTAAGGTTTTCCCTATTCAGTGTGATGTTAGCTATGGGTTTATCATAAATGGCCTTTGTTGCAAGATATCTTACTGAGTACTTATAATATGTACTTGTAATTTGTGTAATAGAAACTAGAGATACAGCATGATGTGGTTACTCCTCTAAAAAACATGCTGTTTACTCTCAATCATGATAGGGAGTGGTTAGGCTTATAAACATAAAAAAAAAAAACTCTACTCCTTAGAGTTCAAGACCTCAGGGATAAGCAATAATGAGTCACCAAACATCCAACCAACCAAAACCCCTCACTACTTATTGAATACTTACTGTGTGTGAAAAATTTATTAAGGTTTTACCTCATTTTATCTTTATAATACCACTTAAACTACATTTAACTGAGAACAAAAAACTATGATTAAATGCAAAGGAGCCTAAGATGTTTTGGACCAGTAGGGGAAAAGGTTTTACACAAACTCCAAAATATGGTGGTGGTATTTAAGGTCCAGAATACTACTGGAGATATGAAAAAAAAAATAGCAGTCTTAATGTGGAGTTGTTAGTGTCAAAATTAGTCTTCAGTTAAAAACAACTCTTACTTTTTTTGGCATTTTACGGTGTAAGATATGATAGCCAAGATTAAACATGTAGCCTTTTTTTTAAGTTAAAGCAATGTCTTTTAAATAAATATGAAATATTATTAGATGACTTGATTAGTTAATTAAAATATATTTTATCCCTCTGGATAATAAAAGCACTATGTGTGTATATGTAATAATATCTACCCTTTAGCAAAATTACTGATCACTTGATTTACTATTATTTTTTGGCACAGTGTTTTTCAATCTTTGGAAATTTCAGGATAATTTGCTAATGTTTTATGGGGTACAGTAAACTTTAAGAGCCCTTTTTAAACATGGGAACTAGTAAACAAGGGCATTTATGAAAAGAAGTGTCTGGAGTGTCCATGGAGTGGTTTTAAATGATATATTCAGATTACTACCATCTAGAGCATTTAAAAAACATCATTAAACTTGGTTCCAGAATTATATGAGTTTTTAAAAGCAGCTCTCTTGATTTGAAGGCATTTTGAACTCAAAGTAACTTGTTTTGCTCATTTCATTTGATGGGTCTATGATGTTTCTATTTCAAAGACTCTGAAAATATCCAATTAAAAATTTTATACTTCATTGGATGGCCATCCTAGATGGAATAAAGACTTCTACACCAATATGAGAAGTAGAGTATCAAAGAAAAAGATGTTTTGGCAGAGCAGGGCAAAGGAAAAACCCGCATAATGTAACAGGTAAACTGTAAACCATTTTAGGTGATCTTTGAAACAAATGACATGATTTGTATGATTTAGGTTTTGGAAGGACTGCCTGAACCTCCAAAATCTCAATTTAGATTCTTCACTTGATAAAAACATGGCTTAAGGGGAACAGCAGGTTGAACCATGGATGTAGTTGAAGGCACTGGTGTTTCATAAATAAATGGCTGTGGTTTTGAGATACGAACCTATATATCCCTTTTAAAAAAACTATTTTAGTTTTCATGTAATGGAGAGATATTTTACTTTATCTTCTCCTTTTAGTGGGTGTTCTTTCTTATGTATTATTTAAGGCAACCTGACTCTAACTTTCTTCTACATCTGTTTTAATATGTAACATTTAATTTTGCACTAATTTTCTAAAATCACAATGTATATGCTTTTTTTTTGAATGACTGTGAGTAAATTATTAAACAAAGATAAGGTAAATGTTATTATAAAAATGTGATATATCTTGTATGTTGAAATAAATCACAGAGATTTATATACTGTCATGGTAACAGTCTACCTGTTTTTATGGATGAATGATTCATGTTGCTTGACAATAGTTTTTTTCTGGGTATCCACAGGTGAACACAGTTATAACAAATTTCAAAAGTGTAAATTTAGTGCTGTGTTTCTGTTTTATATGCTCAGCAGTTTTTTGTGAAGATTTATTAAGTAGTTACTATAGTTAATGAATACCCTTAGTTATGCTGCTCAAGTTTAACAGAAAATTTGAAGTTCAGTTCTGTGATAATTAGCTTTTCTGTATTGGTTCATTGTGAAAATGTGCTTCATTTTCTTGAAGCACAAAAAGGTCAGATTTTGACTTCTTTTTGAATTGGTTTAACCCCAATTTAAATGTAATTTGATGTTATGAGTTTAATTATTGTTGAGCTATTATTCAGAGTAAATGCAGTTATTGGTAACATTTTCAAAATACAGAAGTTATGTTAAAAAAATTCCAGAACTATTTGTAATTTTCAGTGTATGATTAATTTGTAATTATGCTCTGCAAGAGAAGCATCAACTTTTGGATTGCATTCTTGTCTATATTATGTTCTTAGGTAATCAACTAACTTCTTAAATACACTATTTTAATTCTATCATCATCCTGATAGGAGACTTTGGAAATACATTTTAAGTGATAATGTTTGCTCATCTGCACAGTTATTATTTGAAGGTGTGATGCATGATAACCATAGGCTGCATTTTTCAGTAGCTTAAGAAGAATGTCCACTTTGATTCTTAGTTCTAAAACCAATTCTAATCTGGAGTGTATCATTAAATTCCTCTCTTGTTCATCTTCTCTGTAAGTGAATGTTTTATTTGGTTATGTGCATGTCTAACTCATTCCAATAAAGGTCAAGGGAGCTACAAAAGTACATATTCAAAAAGATGGAAAACAAGATCATGGAGAATGTGGAACTATTAAAGTGAGGTACTAATTAAATTCTTTTATAATTGTGCAGATGAGGGAATGATAAGGATATGCTTCATGTATTAGTCCATTCTTGCATTGCTTTAAATAAATACCTGAGACTAGGTAATTTATAAATAAGAGAGGTTTAATTGGTTCACAATACTGCAGACATGGAAGCATGGAAGCATCTGCTTGGCTCCAGGAGTGGCCTCAGGACACTTATAATCATGGTGGATGGTGAAGGGGAAATAGGCATATCTTACATGGCAGGAGCAGGAGGAAGAGAGAGAGGAGGGAGGTGTTACACCCTTTTAAACAACCAGATCTCACGAGAACTCACTATTGAGATGATATAGCACTAAAGGGAATGGTGTTAAACCATGAGAAACCACCCCCATGATCCAATCATCTCTCACCAGGCCCTACCTCCAACACTGGGGATTACAATTCCACAGGAGATTTGGGTAGAGACACAGATCCAAGCCATATTGTGTCACACTGGGTTTAAGAATAATATTCTTTGCTGTGTGAATGAAAACATGGCTTTAGTGTTTCAGATTCTTTAATGCAGCATTTGAAAAACTCTAATTCTCTTCCATTCTGTAGGTTGCCTGTTCACTCTTATGGTAGTTTCTTTTGCTAAGCAGAAGTTCTTTAGTTTAACTGGATCCCATTTGTCAATTTTGGCTTTTGTTACCATTGCTTTTGGTGTTTTAGACATGAAGTCCTTACCCATGCCTATGTCCTAAATGATATTGCCTAGGTTTTCTTCTAGAGTTTTATGGTTTTAGCTCTAACATTTAAGTCTTTAATCCATTTTGAATTAATTTTGTATAAGGAATGGATCCAGTTTCAGCTTTCTACATATGGCTAGCCAGTTTTCCCAGCACCATTTATTAAATAGGGAATCCTTTCCCCATTTCTTGTTTTGTCAGGTTTGTCAAAGATCAGATGGTTGTAGATGTGTGGTGTTATTTCTGAGGCCTCTGTTCTGTTCCATTGGTCTATATATCTGTTTTGGTGCCACTACCATGCTGTTTTGGTTACTGTAGCCTTGAACCTGACATCAAATTTTACTACAGGGCTATAGTAACCAAAACAGCAGGGTATTTTCATAAAAACAGACACATAGATCAGTGGAACAGAACAGAGAACCCAGAAACAAATCCACACACCTACAGTGCAGTCGTTTTCAACAAGGTGCCAAGAACATACACTGGGGAAAAGACAATCCCTTCGATAAATGATGCTGGGAAGACTGGATATCTATATGCAGAAGAATGAAACTATACCCCTATCTCTTGCCATATGCAAAAAAATCAAAGGAAAATGGGTTAAAGGCTTAAATCTAAGATCTCAAACTATAAAACTACTACAAGAAAACATTGGAGAAATCTTCAGGACATTGGTCTGGGCAAAAATTTCTTGACTAATACCCTATAAGCCCAGGCAACCAAAGCAAAAATGGACAAATGGAATCATAAGTTACAAAGCTCTGCACAGCAAAGGAAACAATTAACAAAGTGAAGAGATAACCCCCACAGAATGGGAGATAATATTTGCAAACTCTCCATCTGACAAAGTATTAATAACCAAGATGCTTCAGGAGTTCAAACAACTCTATAGGAAAAAAATGTAATAATTCAATTTATAAAATGGTCAAAAGATTTGAATGGATACTTCTTAAAACAAGACATACCTATGCCAAACAGATATATGAAAAGGTGCTCAGCATCACTGATCATCAGAGAAATGCAAATCAAAACTACAATGAGATATTATCTCAACCTAGTTAAAATGGCTTATATTCAAAAGACAAGAAATAGCAAATGCTGGAGAGGATGTGGAGAAAAAGGGAAGCCTCATACACTGTTGGTGAAAATGTAAATTAGTATAACCATTAGGGAGAACAGTTTGGAGGTTCATCAAAAAACTAAAAAGAGAGATATCATATGCTTCATCAACCCCACTGCTGGGTATGTACCCAAAAGAAAGGAAATCAGTATATAGAAGAAATATCTGCACTCCGTGTTCATTGCAGCATCGTTGACAATAGCTAAGATTTGGAAGCAACCTAAGTGTCCATCAACAGATGAACTGATAAAGAAAATATGGTACATATACACAATGGAGTATTATTCAACCATAAAAAAGAGTGAGATCCTGTCATTTGCAAGAATATGGATAGAACTGGAGATCATTATGTTAAGTCAAATAAGCCAGGGGCATAAAGACAAACATCACATATTCTCACTTATTTTTGGAATATAAAAATCTAAAGAATTGAACTCATGGACATAAAGAATGGAAGGATCGTTACCAGAGACTGGGAAGTGTAGCTGGGGAGGTGGGTTGTGGGGGTAGGGAAGTGGAGATGGTTAATAGGTACAAAAAAGTAGAAAGAATAAATAACACCTAAATATTTGATAGCACAACACGGTGACTATAGTCAATAATAACTTCATTGTACATTTTTAAATAAAAGAGCATAATTGGATTGTTTGTAACACAAATGATAAATGCTTGAGGGAATGGATACCCCATTCTCCATGATGTGATTATTACACATTGCATGCCTGTATCAAAACATCTCATGTACAACATAAATATATATATCTACTATGTACCCACAGAAATTAAAAAAAAATTAAAAAGTGGAATCGAATCAAGTCTTTAAATCCAGTATCTATTTACAGAAAGAGATACAGAAACCAACTAACACCACAAAATAACCGATCGGACAAATTCAGAGTGCGCAATATTAGCATATTCTCTCCAGACAGCCAAGACAGCTGGCCCAGTTCTTCCAGCAAACCAAATGCATGCGTGCGCACGCGGGCGCGCGCGTGTGTGTGTGATGGGTCTCCCACCGGTTACTTAAGGGTGAATGTCTGCTGCTTAAACCTTGAAGGCCAGGTGGTGAGCCAAGGCCATAGTGTCCAGCTGAGGAGCAGGTGTCGCTGAGAACTCAAACATCCCGAAAAGGATCTGAGAACCTACCAAGAGAAACAGCCCCATCATAGGCACACAGCAGGCAAAGTGCCAGAAAATTAGCTTAAAAGCAGCTTAGAGACAGGAGGAGGTGCAGATCTCTGGAGCTGTTCTGCCGCTGTCCAGGAGTGCTCCATGTAAAGTCTTAATAAACTCATCTACTCACCAAGCTGGACTTGTTACAGTCACTCTTTGGCCTCAGCTCCCTCCCAGTTTGGGGGAAGGTTTTTCTATACAATTTTGAGTTTTTCTCATCACAATTGGAGTCATGGACAGGATCCTAGATACCAAATGATGCATGAGGGAGGGGTGTCTGCAGGGGGAATACTGGGGTGGTGGCCGGCAACATGTATGTGAGGTGGAGCTGCCCAACTGCTCAAGCTTTGTGGACCATCGTGTGAGTACCAGGATGCTCGGAAAACACAGACAAGGCCTGAGCACATATTGCCAGAAGCTAATATATTAAAAGTATGATAAGGAGAGCAAACGTGCTGTTTCTGTAAAAAGGCTGGCTACTGAGGAATCGTTAGAGCAGGAAAGGCAGAAAGGGTAGGAACACCTGCAGAAGTTCAGAGGTATGCCAGGTTTGCTAGGAATCCAGCTGATTACATCTTATCGTCTATTCCTGTGCATATTTTAAGACTGATGGGCAAATTGAAAATAAAAATTCAGAGCTTAAATGGCTAACCTGAAACTAAAGAGTTAATGAGAGTCTTCTATAACTACTTATCCCTTATTTCCTTTCTTGCCTGTTTTGTATCTGCTGTTGTTAAGCGACTGGTGTTGAGATAAAACTTACTATTTGTATTACTGCCAATTCAAGGTCACTTAGAGATTTGTCTGGTACAATAAGCCTTTAGTTAGACTAATCAAGCAAAAAATAGAAAAGATACAAATTATTAAAATCAAAAATGAAAGAGGAGACACTGCAATCCCTTTTAAAGATAACTCAGATGAAATGACAAATTCTTAGAAAAATATAAAATACTAAAACTGAAAAAAATGATAATATAAATAGTCCTATAACAAGTAAAGCGATTTAAATACTAATATATATTTTTATAAATTCACAAAGAAAAGCCTAGACGCAGTTGGCATCACAGAGTTCTACCAAACATTTAAAAATTAACGCTAACCTTTCTCAAACTCTTCCAAAAACAGAGGAGGAAAGAACACCTTTAAGGACTCACTTTTAGAGACCATATTACCAGATACCAAAGCCAGACAGACATCACAAGAAAAAAAAATTACAGAACAAAATCCCTTATGAATACAGCTATAAAAATAGAAATAAAATGCTAGCAAATTGAACCCAGTAGCATATAAAAGCATTACATACCATGACCACGTGAAGCTTATTCCATGAATGCAATATTGTTTGAACATCCAAAAATCAATCAATATAATACATTGTATTAATAGAATGAAGAAAAAAACTACATGATCATCTCAACAAATTCAGAAAAGCATTTTAAAACTCCAACATCCTTTCATGATTCAAAAAAAAAAAAAAAACAAAAAACAAAAAACTAGGAATAAAAGAGGTTTTATTTTATTAAGAGCAACTGTTAAAAAAACAAAAAAAACAAAAAAAAACCCAAACTTCATACTTATTGGTAAAAGACTGAATGCTTTCCTGCTAAGATCAGGAACAACATAAGAATATCTACTCTTGCCACTGCTCTTAAACATTGTACTGGAGGTTCTAGCTAGGAAAATTAGGCAAGGGAAGAAAAACATCTAGATTGGAAAATGTTTTAGGATGAGCTGCCATAACCTATTATTCACAAATTGGATGGTTTAGAACAATAAAAGAGGATAGTATTCTCTTCCAGCTCTGGAGACTTGAGTCAAACATCCAGTTGTTTACAGGGCCATGCTCCCCCTGAAAGCTCTCAGGAAGACGCTTCCCTTGCCTTTGACTAGCTTTTAGTGGCTCCCAGTAGTGGTTGGCATGCCTGGGCTTATAGTTGAATCACTTCAGTCTCTGCCTTCATAGTTATGTGGCCTTCTTTTCTATGTGTATTTGTATTCTCTCTTCTTATTCTAAAGACTTTGGTCATTGACTTTAGAACCCACCTTAATCCAGTATGACCTCATATTAACTAATTATATCTGTAAAAACTTAATTTCCATAAAAGGTCATATTCCGAAGTTCTGGGTAAACATGAATTTTAGAGGGACACCAGTCAAGCCATTATAAAAAAGAAGTAAAACTATTTCTACCTGCAGATTACATCATTATGCTTGTAGAAAATCTTACAGGCTAGGCGCAGTGGCTCACATCTGTGATCTCAACATTTTGGGAGGCTGAGGTAGGACAACTGCTTGAAACCAAGTGTTTGAGACCAGCCTTGTCAACATAGTGAGGCCTCATTTCTATTCTAAGAAAAAAGAAAAAAGAAAATCTTAAGTAATCTACTAGAATACTATTTGAGGTGATAAACAAGTTCAGTCAAGTTGTGGGATACAAGATCAATATAGATACAAGATACAAGATCAATATAGAGGTCACGCGACAGGGTGAGACTCCGACTTATTATAAAAATAGTCAGTGTATTTTCTTTTCTCTACAGATTTATCCTAATAAAGGAAAAAGAAACCTCTGCTTCGCAGGAAAAGTAAAAGAAGATGAGTTTTGGCCGGGCGCGGTGGCTCAAGTCTGTAATCCCAGCACTTTGGGAGGCCGAGACAGGCGGATCACAAGGTCAGGAGATCGAGACCATCCTAGCTAACACGGTGAAACCCCGTCTCTACTAAAAAACATACAAAAAACTAGCTAAGCTGGGTGAGGTGGCGGGCGCTCGTAGTCCCAGCTACTCGCGGAGGCTGAGGCAGGAGAATGGGCGTAACCGGAGGCGGAGGTTTGCAGGTGAAGGCTGGGATCCGGCCACTGCCTCCAGCCCTGGGCCGACAAGAGCGAGACCTTCCGTCTTCAAAAAAAGGCCAGGCGCCGGGGGCTCAAGCCTGTTAATCCCAGCACTTTGGGAGGCCGAGACGGCGGATTCACAGGGTCAGGGATCGAAGACCCATCCTGGAAACACCGGGTTGAAACCCCCGTCTCTACTTAAAAATACAAAAAACTAGGCAGGGCGAGGTGGCGGGCGCGCTGTGTCCCAGGCTACCGGGAGGCCTGAGCAGGAGAATGCGTGAACTCGGGAGGCGGAGCTTGCAGTGAGCTGGGATCCGGGCCCACTGCACTCCAGCGGGCGACAGAGCGAGACTCGTCTCAAAAAAAAAAAAAAAAAAAAAAGTTACCCACTTTTCTCTACAAGTAAGTATTATAAAATACCTACACCATAGTTTTCATTTTTATATTCTTGTATATATATACTTTTCATAGTAAGTAACAATATATACTTTTCATTTATTTGTTGATTAGCTATTTCATTTTCAATTATTGTTATTTATATCATTTTCTCATTTATCCATTGAGGTCCTAAAGTTTTTCCTTTAAACTTAAATATAATTTTTTTTGCAGTATGGCTATTAAATACTTGCTATCTTTTTCCTCTTTTAGTTTGTTTTCTTTATAAATACATTGTTAATGCCCATATATTCACACACATTTTTAATTTTCTTTGTAATCTCATTTGTAGAATGTCAAAGATTTTAATATTTTTTCTCTGCAGATATAAGTGTTCCACTTCTGTGCCAACAATTAGGGATTTTAAGTCTTACTTTTTAAATTACTTAACCTAGCTTTAATTAGTTTGAGAGTATTCACCTATTTTTTCCCCAACTTTAGTTAATGGGATCTTATTAATAATCCTTTCATTCATATCCTTGTTTTACAGAAATCATATGAGCCATATAGTTTATATCATGGTTACCCTTGGTAATGTCTTACTTTAAGAATCTAATTTACAATTTGAAGTCTATTTTATTTAAAGTGAACAGCTTCTAGAAGAGTTTGGAAGCTATACTTATTGAATAGACTTCATCATCCTTTTCTCTCTTCCCTTTCTCTTCCCTCTTCCCATGTCTATAAAGATTTTAAAAGAGGCATTTAATTAAAAGTAACACAATACAGCATTAATTTTCATATTTTATAAGAACATCTAAAATGTCTCATAAACTCCATTAATCCTGGATGGATAATGTCTTGAGTGTGTTAATTTTATTAAAACAAGATCATTAAAATACAGTGGAATATTTGCTACTTTTTAATGAGACGAGGGGTAACTATGAAAATCTTTCAGGCCACACACAAAAAGTTCACTTTTCTATGGTAAATTATTTCAAATAACTTTTGACTATAAAGACATATTGGCCAGGCGCGGTGGATCATGCCTGTAATCTTAGCACTTTGGGAGACTGAGGCGAGAGGATCACTTGAGGTCAGGAGTTTGAGACCAGCCTGGCCAACACGGTGAAACCCCATCACTAATAAAAAGACAAAAATTAGCAGGGCGTGGTGGTGCACTTGTAATCCCAGCTGCTTGGTAGGCTGAGGCACAAGAATCGCTTGAACTCAGGAGGCAGAGGTTGCAGTGAGCCAAGATCGTGCCATTGCACTCCATCCTGGGTGATGGAGCGAGACTCCATCTCAAGAAAAAAAAAAGAAGAAGACATATTGCACATTTTTATTCTCCTCCCCAAAAAATGTTCTATGTTTGCCAATACGCTCTGGGATGATGATTAGTTTTTAGATATTTTTAATTAAATAACATACTAAATCTTCTTTCTTAAGGATGAAATAGATGTCCAGAAATATTTCTGTCACTGTGAGATTTTGTTGTTAAAATGATAGAAGTGTGACACCTACAAAAATTTCCTGAACACTTTAAAAGTTTTGGATAGAGTGTTTTAAATCATTTGAAAATCTTCCAAATAAAACGTTTTGCAAGTTTTAGGCCTGATTAATTACAATTACACATCAAGAGCATATCAGAGGAGATGATAATGTACTGGTCAAATTTCAAAAATCATACAGTTGGTAAAGGGGACTGAGAAAACCATAGCATGATTTATGAAGAGCACTCAAAGATAGACTTCCCCTATGTGCACCAAAGCATCTCTATGAGGCATCCTTAGCTGCAGCCAACTGCCATGAAAACCATATTTCAAATTAAACTGAATGTAGAATCCCAAAGTTCACATTTCTAGGTCAAAAAGCATTAAATCAAGAAAGACCAACAAAAAAAGCCAATAAAGCATATTCATACCATTGCTTTGAAAAGAATTTGGTATTAATCACAATATATTAGAGAGCGCACAGAGTTTCGGTTATTAATAAAGCTCTTATTTTTCAATTTTTAAATTTAATCTTCAGATGCTGTATTTTATAATGTATACATCATATTAGTAAAGCAGTACATTCATATAGTAATACATCACTAAATATGGATATATTTCTATGCAAGTTCAAAAAGCTTTACTGATAGAGGTGCAATCAAAAAAGTTGGCAGCCACTGTGAGGTTACCCTTGTGTGAATCAGACAGGACAACAATGCTGTCCTTGGTCATAAAGGTTCCTCAAAGAGAGTATGAAGAGTCCATCACAACAGATATCAAAACTGGCTTTCGCCACACAGATTCAGCTTCTGTCTATAAAAACGAAGAAGCAGTTGGATGGGCTATTTGTTGGAAGGTTGAAAATGGCACCGTGAAGACAGAACATATTCTTGACCTCAAAGGTGCCTACTGCCCCGTGGACTCATCTTCTACCCCCAGCCTTTAACTCACTGTTTTAAAAACACAAATCCAATATCATGACTTATCTCTGTAAAGATTTCCTGTCAGTTAAAGTTTAAATTCACTGGCCTGGAACATGGGGGGATAGTGTAGGCCTTGCCAACTGTTAAAGTCAGGAACTGGAAAGGATCTGAGGTTTTTGCCCCAGTAGAAATATAATAGCTCCTGACAGTCATATCTACTTGCTGACAATAGACAGACAGACACTGGCAGAAGACACAAGGCCCATGCCTCAGGAGCTAAGATGGCTCACTACTCTTCAAAAGCAGTAGCCAGAGCCCCATCCGGTGTCTCAATCCTCAATTCCTACAGGTCAACTCCATGAGGGCCAAATGGTACCTGCACATGCATGGAGTGCATTCTAAGGGAGACACCACAAAATGAGGAAATTCTGATCTTACGCAGAGCCACTGCTGACCTGTCTATTCTGCTTTCCAGAGAGAGATCACTCATGTAATGTAAGCCATTCTTTTCCAGAGAAAGGAAGCACAGTCTTCGTCTTTTTACCTTAAGATATCGAAAGAGATATCTGACCCTATTCTTCATTTTCCTGGAATTTCACCTCATACAATGGCTGTAAATGCCTTTGCTCAGAAAACCCAGAATTGGCAGAAATATGAGAAGTGTGGGCAGAAATATATCCCCACACTTAGATCTTTAGCCTCACCTCCCCTGTTCCTATGCTAATTCTAGCCAGAGGGGAAAACTTGCTTTTAAGACCATAGTGTTCCTCCAGGTCTCATGATTTTGTTTGCATTTCTGACTGTTTTTCTTTCTCTCACATATCAAATAATTACTCAATGTCTTATCTTATATCCAGTATATCCTGTGCCATGTCCTCCTCCCTGCCTCTTGGTCTCTGGTACAGAATGTAGTCAGAGCACGTATCACACTCAACATTTCATTTTTCATTTGTTGTGTTTGATACTTGTTGTTTCAACTAAGAGAGTTGAGAACAGAAATGATGCTTCCTTCATATTTGTATCCTAAACCCAATACATTGACTAACACATTGGGATTCAATTTATGTAGGTGAAATAAATGAATAAATTGTGACAAAACTTCAAAGACCATACATGATCTCGTTGATAAAATCCAAATTCCTGGCTGGGTGCAGTGGCTCACATCTGTAATACCAGCAATTTGGGAGGCTGAAGTAGATGTCACCTGAGGTCAGGAGTTAGAGATCAGTCTGGCCAACATGGTGAAACCTCGTCTCTACTAAAAATACAAAAAATTAGCTGGTCGTGGTGATGGGTGCCTGTAATCCCAGCTACTCAGGAGGCTGAGGCAGGAGAATCGCTTGAACCCAGGAGGCAGAGGTTGCAGTGAGCTGAGATCACGCCACTGTACTCCAGCCTGGGTGACAGAGACTCCGTCTCAAAAAAATATAAATATATCCAAATTCCTTAGTATGTGTTTAAAGTGATCTGATTTCTACCCACCTTTTCAGCCTCATCTTCCACCACTCATCTCCATGCATTCTAGTCTCTGGTTGTGCCAATGAACTGCTGCTCCCCTAGTGCATGCCTTCTTTCCACCTTGAAACACCATACAGAACTTTGTAGAAGCTGCCTGAAATATTCCTGTCTTGGGCAGTCTTTCTACTGAACCTTAGGCACTCATCTAAAACGTCTCCACCACCCTGGCCTGATCTTCCACACACTTTCTCTCTGTAGTTCTGTGCTAACTTGTGTTACTTCAATTGAAGCACCAATTGCATTGAAATAATTTTTTGCTTACACGACTATCTCTACCATTTAATGTTGTGGTAAAGACCAAAGACAATTCATCTTTTCATTTTTAATGGTGAATATAGGGTTCAGCCTGCTGTAGGCTCAATGAATGAACGAACGAATGAATGAATGAATGAGTGGGTCTGTATAAAAACAGTACCAATTTTCCTTTTTTTTTTTTTTCATATATGTAAGATCTACTCATATGCTTACTGACTCCAATTTTCAAATGGCCTAAAATTGATCTTCTCAAGTTTGTTTCCCTGGAGTAGTTAACACTATGAGCCATGCCAGACAAAAGTCAAAGAATAAGTATGACTCGTTTTCCTGAATTGTCAATGAAAGAAATTGACAATATAGATAATATTTATATTAAAACAAACATGGTAAAATCAACAAACTAACTTTACATGCTAAGGAACTAGAAAAAGAACAAACCAAATCTAACAGAACAAAGGAAATAATAAAGACAAGAGAAGAGATATATAAAATAGAAAACATTTACAAAGGTAGAAATAAACAACAATGAAGCAATGAGTTGGTTCTTCAAAAAAGGTCAACAAAATTGAAATACATTTAGCTAGATTTACTAAGAAAGTTAAAAAATGATAAGACTCAACTGAAATCAGAAATATAAAACTTATTTAAATAAAATCAGTATGAGAGAGTAGTGTAAAAAGTTGTATGCCAGCAAGTTAGATAACCTAGACAAAATGAACAAATCCATAGAAACACATAACCTACCAATACTGAATCACGGATTAATTTTTTTATTTTATTTTATTTTAATTTCTGTGTGTATATAGTAGGTATATATATTTATGGGGTGTGTATTGTCTGTTCTTTTATTGCTATAAATACCTGAGACTGGGTAATTTACAAAGAAAAGAGGTTTAACTGGCTCACAGTTCCACAGGCTGTATAGAAAGCATGATGCTGGCATCTGCTCAGCTTCTGGGGAAGCTTCAGGAAACTTCCAATCATGGCAGAAGGCAAAGGGGGAACTGGCATTTCAGATCATTGGAGCACGAGGAAGAGAGAGAAGGTGTGTGTGTGTGTCGGAGGGGGGTACTATACACTTTTAGATGACTAGATCTTATAAGAACTCATTTACTATACAGTACCAAGTGGGGAATGGTGCTAAACCATTCATGAAAACTCCAATTCCACGATCCAATCACCTCCCACCAGGTTTTACCTCCAACACTGGGGATTCCATTTGAACATGAGATTTGGGTGGGGAAAAAGATCCAAATCATATCAGGGCACATAAGACGTTTTGATACAGGCATGCAATGTGAACTAATTAATTATGAATGAATGTTGAAAACAATATGGTAAGTGAAATAAGCCAGGCATAAAAAGTTAAATATTGTTTGATTCTACCTATATGAGGTCCCTGGAGGAGTCAAATGTATAGATCAAGAAAGTAGACTGGTGGTTGCCAGGGGTTGGAGGAGGAGGTAATGGGGAGTTACTGTTTAATAGGTAGAGAGTTTCAGCTGGGGAAGATGAAAATACTCTGGAAGTGGACGATAGTGATGGTTGTACAACAATGTGAATGTACTTAATACCACCAAACAGCAAACCTACAAATGGTTGAAATGGTGTATTTTATGTATATTTTGCCACAATAAAAACATTTGGATATATTTTGCACTAATTTTCCAAGTCAAATCCAAGACTTCAGTCATATTGGAAACTACCAACAGGCTACCACAGCTACAGATTCCCCTGAGATAATGATTGACTTTCCTTTGCTGTTAGGTCCATTTCTGTATCAAAGTTTGATAAGCCATGCTCTAATAAGTAGAAGCAATGGCTTAAAAGAAAGGGGGTGTGATAATTTTATTTCTCACAGGTGTTCAATTTTGAGTTGACCCCAGATGATGTGAAAGCCACTGATGGCCTCAACAGAAATGTTCACTATCTTGACCCTCCATTGTAAGTACTTGTCTGGGTGTGTCTCCTGTTGCTTTCTGTGATGTGTAGGGCAGAGGAACAGGTCCGGGTATACCAATGCCAAGAGCAAGAAGCTGGTCTCAGGGTGAAGCATGGGAGACCTCCTCTAGGGCTCTGGAGTCAGACTGGGTAGGGGAGAACTAGATAAGGTTCATCTCCAACCCTTCCTGCTGAGGAGCTTTTATTGGCTCTACAAGTCAAATTTGATTCCTTAAAGGAAAGCATGTCATTCCAGTCAAAGCCTTGGTAAAAAAGACAGGTTTTCCAACTGGGTCCTGTTACAAAAGAAAACAGATTCTGATTGCACTTATGCAAACAAATAACTATATTGCCATAAGTTAAGAATACTCACAAATAGTTTCCAAATTCTGGAGATATCAGGTAGAGAGAAATGAATATGCTCCAAATTTTGTTCTCAGAAATATACTTGACTCTATTGTTAAAAGTTATAAATAGCTTAAAAGTTTTCTTAACTCTGAAAAAAAAAAAAAAC
>NW_016814144.1:235704-276052 GCF_001698545.2 Rhinopithecus bieti
TGATTATTTCTTTTTTTATTGGTTCAGTCAATTTAATTAATTCCTGTTCTGGTTGATATTCATGAACATTTCAGCTCTCCATAAGAGCCCTGGAAGGTTTTTCTCTATTCTAATGTCATAATCTTCAAACTTATCAGAAGCCTACATTTGAGAACACCGGTTAGAGTTCTACAGTTGATTATAAACCATCTTCTAAAGGGGACTAAAACAAGGCAAAAATTGTCCATGGATGACAAAAGTCTCAGGACAGTTACAGTCAAAAACATAATTGACAAAGAAATTTGGTTACCTCTTTGCCATAGAATGATTTTATGTAACAATTAAAATTATTAATAACATACACTAAGTCATATCAGAATTATAGCAGTTTCCCATAATTTTGGAACATATACCAATAACACATTTATACAAATACACCTGAAAGAAAATCAAACACCATTTCATATTTGACAATGCTTCCTGTATGACTTTTATACGAAATAAGCCAACTGTCACTGTCACATTAGTGCATTATTGATGTCAGACCTAATTCTTAATAAAACCTTATAGATTAGTGTATCCAATCGTATTCTCTTTGACCATAAGGTAAGATTCTTATAAACCTTCTATAATCCTTTATAATTTTTGTTGAAGAGAAGGTCATAAGCAGGTTTTGCTCTAAGAAAACCTGTTGTGCTTTTATTCCAATATTCAGTCTACAAAACCTGAATAATACCCCTTTAAATTTAGCCAATATGTTCAAAAACAGAATTTCTTTTACAGGATTTATTTTTCACAAACCTTCCACAACTTGCTTAAACCTTCAGCTTTACTCTAACTTAAGACAATTATTTAACCCTTTCGCAGAAAAATCCACATTCCCATAACTTCTTATAATCTTTTACCAAAAACACATTCTACTTTCCTTACATGCCTTGAGTGTAGAATTGTTTCTCCAGTAGTCTCAAATATATGTTATACTGTTAACTCTTAGCGACTTTTACTTTTGGTGAAAAATCTTGGTAAGTGTGGGATTTTAATTTTGTACTAGGTGTGTAGGATAGGACAGCAGAGAGAAGTTCAGATAAGGGCTGACTGTTTCCAGCACAGCTAGGGGGCATGGCTCTCCACATGTTCTCAGGCCTTATCTAGAATCAAATGCTCCGAGCTAGGTAAACTGAACAATTTTCAAAAGCCTAAGAAGCAGTTTATGCCCTTAAAGCATTTAGCATACTTAATATTTGACCTGCCTAATTTAGACCCATGTCTTTATTTTACCAATAATCTTTAAAACTGTCTTTATATCCCAAAGATTACTTAAGTCACATGAACTAAACAGCATTACATTTTTAATTTTTCTGACAAAATGTCTGATTTAAGCTCTTATTCTTTTTAAGCCAATTAAAGCTCTTTCACATGTAAACATTACACACACAACACATATAAATACAGACAGAGAGAAGATAAAGGACTCATTCCCTAAGCCAGGAATTGGACCCTGAACCTGGACTGACATTGTGATGGCAGAAACCAAGAGAAAGTACTGCCACATGGTTATAAGGTCAAGCTCCCAAGGACATACAAGGGGGAAACCTCATCCAGTTTTTTTTCTGGGACCTGCAGCAAAGTTTATAACTGACAAGTTTGCTTGGCCATCTTGAACAGCAGGTGTACAGCTGTCTTAAGCCCATATTCTATTCTAAGATATTCCTCTTTATGACAGAACAATACAGAAAGACACACAAAGCACATCAGATTTGCTACAGCTTACGACTAGCCTCACAAATCCCTTTTTCCATTAATCAACACTTTACAGAGAAGACGAGATAAACACTTACTTTTACCATTCATTCAACCCGTTTGCAGGGATGGTGGAAGCATTACCTGAGGCAGGGTGGGAAAGGCAAGGTGCTCAGGGAGGACAGAGAAAGACCCACTCAAATGCAGCTACACTGAAAAGTTCAGGCAGCCACTTGTGGTCATGAAGCGATCTTTTCCAGCAGTCCCGTCAGCTCTCAAGTTTCCCCTCTTAGGGAGGAAAAAGGTCCCCATGTCCCATGATCCTGTACATGCCTAATCCTGTCACCCACAGCTGTCAGAAAAGAGGGCAAGGCAGATTATTCAAAGAGAATAGCAGTTAACATCCCAGTGCCAAATCCATTCTTAGCTGAAAGAGACTCTACCCAGAAGGGCCTCTAACCCTCCTTAGTTGGGCCTCTAACCGAAGGTCAGTCCAGTGTCCTTGCCTTTTAAGAAGAGGGACCTCTAACGTACTCTGTCTTAGGAGAGACCCTAACTCCCCCAAGTTAGGCCTGTTACCAAATCCCACTCTTTACCTGGGTGTAGACACCCCACTTACCCAAAGTTGGCTGATCACTGCTGCAGTCTATTTCCTTTGGGTCGGAGGTCTCCGCAGTATCGGCCCTTTTGTGGTTTATGAGAAGAATGTTACCGGACCCACCACTCACCCAAAGTCAGCCTCTGAGTCGGGGGTGGGGGTTTTCTCACTATAGTCCCTTCAGTCATCACACGAAAGAGGTTACAGGAAAGGGGTCTGGATGAAGACCCCAAGAGAGGCTTCTTGGATCTCGCACAAGAGTGAATTCAGGACAAGGCCATAAAGTGAAAGCAAGTTTATTAAGAAAGTAAAGGAGCAGGCCAGGCGCAGTGGCTCACACCTGTAATCCCAGCACTTTGGGAGGCCAGGTGGGTGGATCAGGAGGTCAGGAGTTAAAGACCAGCCTGGTCAATATGTTGAAACCCCACCTCTACTAGAAACACAAAAATTAGCTGGATGTGGTGGCACGCACCCATAGTCCCAGATACTCAGGAGGCTGAGGCAGAAGAATCACTTGAACCCGGGAGGTGGAGGTTGCAGTGAGTCGAGATCATGCAACTGTACTCCAGCCTGGGCAACACAGCATGACTCTATCTCAAAAACCAACCAACCAAGAAAACAAAACAAAACAAACAGTAAAGGAGTAAAAGAATGTCTACTCCATAGACAACAGCACCAAGGACTGCTGGCTGCCCAGTTTTATGGTTATTTCCTGATGATACGCTAAACAAGGAGTGGATTATTTCTGCTTCCCTTTTTAGACCACATAGGGCAACTCCCTGACATTGCCATGGCATTGTAAACTGCTATAGCACTGGTGGGAGTGTAGCATTGAGGACGACCAGAGGTCATTCTCATCACCATCTTGGTTTTGGGGGATTTATTGCAACCTGTTTTATCAGCAAGGTCTTTATGATCTGTATTTTGTGCAACCTCCTATATCATCCTGTGACTTAGAATGTCTTAAATATCTGGGAATGCAGCCCAATAGGTCTCAGCCTCATTTTACTCAGTCCCTATTCAAGGTGGAGTTGCTCTGGTTTAAATTCCTCACAGTTGTCCCCACTTTCAGTTGTTCCATGTTTCCAGACCAAACCAAAGTATACCTCACATATACTGACTGGTGTCTTATGTCTCCCTAAAACATATGAAACTAAGCTGTAACCAAACCACAATGGGCACATGTACTCAGGATCTCCTGAGGCTGTGTCATGGGTCATGGTTCTCAGAATAAATCTCTTCAGATATTTTAGAGTTTGGCTTTTTTTTTTTTTGGCAACAAGTTCCTCATTGCAATTAACCTTAAACAAACTACTGTTTGTCCAGTCTATTGTATCAAAGAAATACAATTATCTGCAAAAGCTCTAAATATGCCTCCTTTTTCCAACTACCAATTTATGAGGCTGGGGTTTGTTCATGAAGTTTAGCCAAGACATTTTGATTGAATGCAGACTCAGATATGAGATCTACTAAGCCAGACATTAAAGAAGTTTGCAAACATATAAAACAATGCCAACCTTGTACATATTTATATTTTGTCTTGGGGAATATATTATGAGAGTTTGGCTGTAGTTATTATATGCTACAATAGTTTTTAGGGGCTTACTGGCTTACTTTCCCCATTGCTTTGTAAATGATTCCAACTCCTAATTGAATCCAATTTATTTGTTTCTTCTAGTAACATCTATCCCCCTCTGATCATTTCCTGAGGTTTCCTAAATGTTCTTTTGTCTTAAGACACAGCCCCACAACCTCTTTTATCTCTTCCCCTTTAAAATAGCCCTCAAGACTCACACAGAAGGAAGACCACATGTGAGGACACAGAAGGAAAAGTCCTGGAGAGAGGCCTTAGAAGAAATCAAATCTATTAACACCTTGACCCTAGACTTCTAGCCTCCAAAACTGTGAGAAAATAAATTTCTGACATGTAAGCCAATAAAATAAAATGAAATATTTTTAGAACAAAATAAAATGAAAATAAAAAAGCAGTAGCAATTCCAGCAGACCTTGCCCATCCATCTCTGTTGTATTTTCTGCTTGCCAATTTTCCTGACCTGCTTCAGCATAAATTCACTAGACACCCGGTGGGGTGGCACAGTGGTGAAGGTCTGTCCCTGCAGCTGTCACTACTCAATCCAACTTAATCTAACTTAATTTCAGAGATTCTCTTGTTTTAGGTAGTCTCTAGCTAACTGTATTCTCCTTCCATTGATGGAGCTATTTCTATCTTACTTTTTACAAGAATTAATTGCACCACAGTTTCTGTTGTTGCCGAGCATTTGTTCAGGGCCCTTTCTGCCTGTAGAATCTTCTTCACTAACGAGGGCTGTGATCTATCTTGACAAGAGAAGGGGCCTTTTTCATGCTCTTCAGCTCTTTGAGACTTTTCCACTTCCCCCTAGAGATGCTGATTTTTCTAGCCAAGAAACTGCTGTTTCCGTATCTCCTTCTGGATTTAAATATATTTCCTCTGTTTAAAATCAGGGCTGGAAGTAAATTAAGCATAGAATGGCTTGAATTTATGTGACTCACCAATCTGTGTCTCAGGGTAATTGTTTTTCAGTGATTTCCCAGGTGAAGTAATGCTGGTAACCTCTGGAATAGTTTTGCAGGTTTAATGAGCTCTTCTGTTTTTTTCATCCAAATACTCATCAACACTGCCAAGAAATGTTTGGTTTTCCACTGGTGTCACACGCAATAGAGCTGTGTGTTCAAAGGTTCTGGCACTGCCACTGGGCCACATGCCAGTCCTGGGGGCTGGAATATGTCCTATCTTCTCAGGAGATCAACACCAAGAATCACCCTCTTATTTACATAGTTTAAAAAGATTAATTTCAACATAAAGAGTGCATAGTTAACCGATTCCCACATGGTATGTAACTAAGAGCCCAGCCTCTGAAGCCAGATTTCCCGAGTCAAGTTCTACTTACATCACTTTACTATCTGGGTATTTGTGGGTAATTTACTTAACTTCTCTATTCCTTAGTTATTTCATCTATAAAATGGAAATCATGGTAAATCCTACCTTTCTGTGAAGATTGAGTTAAAATGCGTAACATGCTTATAGAATAGTACCTGGCACACAGAAAGCATCGAGTTAGTACTAGCTAATGTTAGGGAGGGATTGGTGTTGGACCATGGATATAATTCTAAGTGACAGAGGCCATACGCGACAGAAATGCACACTAAAAATTGTAGTTTTCCTTGATCTCCATATGTTCAAAGCACCAGAAACCAGTTGGTGAAGATAGGCTTCCAGTCCAGCACTAGCCTCCTAGTGAGGACTGCCAGGCCACGGAAACTGGGCCTAGAGTCACACCCACTAGCCCTCTCTGCCCGGAGCAGAATCCAACCAGGAGTGACAATGACCACGGCACGGCAGATGTCACATCATCTAATGTTGCTAACCTAGGTCTGGATAGTTGATTTGCCCCAGTGTATGGGTACGTGAAAGAATCCAGTCTTGTGAAAATCTGCTGCATAACAAGAAAAAGGAAACACAATGAAGACACAGGGTCTTGATCAATTTCATGATATAAAATGAAAATGTGCCCAAACCCAGCCTGAGCCGGTCACATGTCACTGTACTGTGATCGCCTCCACAAGCTTGCCTGTCCCATTTCAACTTGGGTGTTTAAGGGCAAGACCCAGTCTTCCTCATCTTTATAACTAAGGAATAACAATAAAGAAAGCTCGTTGGAGAGCTGGGGCTGTGCTTGAAGCATTGTTTCAGACACATAAAGTTTAAGGTGCATATTAGATGTCTGTGTGAAGAAAAGGAGAAATGGAAGAAACAGAAAAGACAGAGAAATAAAAATATGCTAAAATGCAAATTTCATCATTGATTAAAGTTGGGAACTAATAAATAGTGTCTAAATGCACCGTTCTAAGACTGTGCACATAGTCACCCTGCGGCACCACAGTGAACTCATAGGAATGCCACGGGGGATTTCACAAAAGACATACAAATGGCCAATCAGCACATGAAAAGATGCTCAGATCATTAGGCAGTAAGGAATTGTAATTAAATCCACAACGAGACACCATTGAACACCCACTAAAATAGCTGTAACAACAACAGGGCAGACCAAAACTAATGCCGGCGAGGGTACGGAAAAACCGGAACTCCGCACATCGCTGATGGGACTGTAAGCCTGTGCACTTTCGGAAACAGCTTGCAGTTTCTCAGAACGATCAAACATAAACTGCCATCAGTCAGCGAGCCCCTGCCATCCTCCCTAAGGTCTCTTGCTCCTTGATGCCCATTTGATGCCCATCCACACCTCCCGAATCTGTTTCCAGCTTTTTAAGCCTTTGATTGCCACTTATCCTTGGATTTTCCATTCAAATAAAGTAAGGGCCAATGAGGAGAAGCAGCTACTGAAACGAGTATCTGAGTATCTCCCAGTCTTAAAGTCAGGAGAGATGCCCGCAATCATTTGACGCAGAGGGTCCCTTAAGGGCACACGTTTACACGTCCTCTATGGACCTTGATCTCCAGGCCCCAGACTGGGGAAGAACTTACACAGAAGTCACATTCCCGAGAGAAAAGCAGGGAACTGAGGAAGGCAAGGGCTTGTCAGCTCCACTCAGAATGAACGGACCAGAGGGACCGAGTTATCAATTACCATCTGAAAAGGGAACTGGGAAATACTGCTCAAGAATGGGGCTGCATAACCTCTGTGAAACTTTTTAAGCTCTGCAATTGCCCAGTGTTTGCTTATTTTTACTATCCATTGCTTCCTTCCTCACTGTGACTGTACGAAGTTGAAGATGTCTTAAAATCAGACAGTAAAAGCCTGCCATCTCCTGTTAAGAGTTGCAGATGCGCTGGAACATTAAGTGCTTCCCAGCGCCACCTGGTGGCCGGCTTCACTCAGTTTTCATGCCTGTTGGAAGTAAATCCATGAAATGCAAATACCGTAGTGGATCCTCATTGGCCAGCTATCGTGAGACACACGACGTATTATTGTTAACCAACTTGTGTTACTGTGCAATGGAGCGCTGGGACTCATTCCTCCCAATTGCAACTTTGTCCTTGCTGACTAACCTCTCATCAGCCATCCACCCCTGTGCTCCCCAGCCTCTGCTAACCACCATTCTACTCTCTACTTTTAAGGTCAATGAACGATGGTTTAGGTATAAGTGACAAGGAAAATTCACAAAACAGCAGTTAGATTTTTGACTCTGTGGGAGATAAAATACAAGTCACACACCTACACACGCACATGTTCACAGGAGTGCTACATGCAGATGACTGTCACCTGCTGCATGTGCACTGTGCCACTGAATCCTAACACCTCTAGGCAGACAGTGACAAAGAGTTTAAAGGTTTAAGAGGTTAAGTAATTTGTACAAAGTCACACAGCTAATGAATGATAAGGAGTCATGAACATGGAAAAATTAAAGGTCCATGGTGGTGGAGCAGGGCCTGATCACAGAAGGTCCAAAGACCCTCCCATTTCCTGCGTCCTTTGTAAACAGTTTTCTGATTAAACTCCCCTTGGAAATTTGGTCAAACCATGACACCCCACCCTCAATCCTACTCCCACGAGGGTGAGGCTCCCATGAAGCTCTTGCACCAGTCACATGTCTTTTCGTTTTGGGACGCCTGCAGCAAAGTCCTCTCTTGAGGCCAAGCTAGAAGGTTCCTACACGCCCCTGCACATCTGGAAGGCTGGGCAGGGAGGTGGATGAGAAACTGAGGAACAAGGCAATGGCAATGATACTGGTCGTAGCAACAATGCATTCTTGCTGGGACATATCCTGGGCCAGACACTGTCTCCACAACTGGGAGGTGCTGCAATTCCTCCATTGAGTGGACAAGGACACTGAGGGCTGGGAGGGGAGGCAGTCTGCTCAGAATCACAGAGCTAGAAAGGCACAGCTTTTATCTGCAGAACCCACATCTCTGACTCAGCTGGCCTGCCTGTGATAAAGTGAAAATGAGAAATGATGTGGAGGGTTCTGTCCCCAAACAGTCCCCTTCAGCCACTGGGCAACACCTCCATATCTTTCCTGATATGAGGAGGAAATGCGAGGCTCATATGGAGGCTGATGTGGGGGACGCAGGAAGTGGGAAGAGACCATGGAGCAGACATCAATTTCCATCTGGCTTAACTCATTTTGAATAGCAGCCAAGGGCCTGTGAGTTGAGAAGTTATATCCCTGGAGATTCGTGTGAATCCCAGGGTACAGGAGCTAAGCCAGATTCACTGAGCAGACAGCAAGGACAGGGATCACAGCGTCTGGACCACACGAAGTCCATTAAACCATACCCTCTACCAACGCCTGGGCGTGAACACCATGCTCTGCAGGGCCTCCTTCTGATACATGACTCTCAACAGGCTGAATGAGCAGATGTGAGGAAGTGAACTGTATTTCATCTCTGCTATGGGGATTCCCCAGGTATAATCTGACTTATCAGAAGACCATATCAAAAACTAGTATTTAGGAATTAACCAGCTACTTGGGAGGCTGAGGCAGGAGGATCACTTAAGCCCAGGAGGCGGAGGTTGCAGTGAGCCGAGATCACTTGACTATACTCCAGCCTGGGTGACATAGTGAGACTGTCTCCAAAAAAAAAAAAAAGAAACTAAAATTCAGATTTTTAAGGAAGAAAAAAGCCTCTTTATTGAATTCTGACAGTGTCCCAGACTTATCCCATTGCACTTCCAACTGGGAGAAGGGAAGGACTCTGCTTTAGAATAACCTGGGGGTCATTGGCAGGGCCGAGAAGGAAGTGAAGGTGATGTGGGCTGGCCTGGGGCACAATTGGTGGAGCTGGGCAATGGGGCAGAGACACATTACACTGTTTCCTCAGCTCTGCAGATCGCTTAAATAATTCCATAAGATAAAGTTTTCTTAAAATATGAAGGCAAATTTCATTGATCAATCATCAGTGTCTTTTTTCAGAGTACAGGCCACACAGGCTGTCTTGGAGCTGTATTGGAGAAACCCATTGCTTCACTTAGAAGACACTCAATTTCTCCAGATTTGCCAGAGAAGGCGGCCTCTTGCACCCCCCCCCCCGCCTGACTGTGGTGGCTCCCATCCCAGGCACAGCTGCCCTGGCGCTGTGATGACAGAGGAGGGTCAACATCACCAATGGTGTTGGTGCATCTGGGCTGAGCAGAAACAAGGAACGGGAAGCTGTCCTCAGTATTCTATGTGGAAAGGATAGTCTTTGTGATTTTTAGTTCTGAAAACAGAAAACAAATCAAAACAGAAACAACGAGTGATTATTTTTTAAGAGAAACATTTTAAATGATATAGTTATACACTTTTAAACTCCCCAGTGCGTGAAATTAGCTTCATTCAGTGGCCCATCTTCAAACAGGAAAAGAATTACAATGAGAAGGTTTAATTAATTTAAAATGTATATGATAAATACCTATTCAGACACCAGTCATCCAATCTGTATATTCTTCCCTCTATTTTTAAAAGAAGGAGTCATATTTACATGGGGAATGTGGCCAGTCGGAGATTCCTGTCTAGGCTGAGGATGTTATCCATATCATGCTGTGTTAACTCAAAATCAAACACCTGGAACCAAAACACAATGTTTGTAGAAAACTTGAACCAAAACACAATGTTTGTAGAAAACTTAACTTTAATTCACATTTAATGGAGCACATGTTACCTACATAGCACTGTGCTAGACCTGCAAGTGACACACAGATGTAAAACAAACACTTCATCAGACACTTGGAACTTCCCTGAATCACAGCCTGGATTCCCCAAATGCCCTTTGATTTTGATCATGTGACTGGTGTTGGCTTGGCCTTGGGTACATTTAGGAAGCCTTGGAAAGATGGAAATATATACTGCACTCATCTGAGTGGAATAAAGGACATGTGGTAATAGTTAAAAGGCATGGCGGCTGGGTGCAGTGGCTCACGCCTACAATCCCAGCACTTGGAGGCCAAGATGGGTGGATCACGAGGTCAGGAGTTGGAGACCTGCCTGGCCAATATGGTGAAACTTCATCTCTACTAAAAATAAGAAAATGAGCTGGATGAGGTGGCGTGTGTCTCTAGTCCCAGATACTCGGGAGGCTGCGGCAAGAGAACCGCTGAACCCAGGAGGTGGAGGCTGCGGTGAGCCGAGATCATACCACTGCACTCCAGCCTGGATGACAGAATGAGACTCCATCTCAAGAAAAAAAAAGGGCACAGAATTTTTCCCACTGACTCTGCTACCCTGCAAAACCCCAACAAAACCATTTGTTCCATACACCTGCCAACTAAGGACCCACTTGGCCCTGGGACTATGAACTCTAACAGTACCATATCAGAGTAAGTTTTCTGAGTGATCCATTTTTCTTCCTTGAAAACAGTATTCTTTTCTGCCCCTCCCTCCCCTTTTCTTGTCCCCACACACTGAGGAATAGGACCCATGGCTACAGCATCATTGCCCATCCTGGCCTGGCAGAGTGGCTGTCTTGTGGTAGGAGGAGGGGTGCACTGAGTGATTCCAATGCAAGGACCTGGAGTACCCCCGCCTCTCCCCACAAGAGCCTCCCCTCCTGAGGCCAGGAGAAAGTAGCCTCAGCGTGTCATCTGGAGGGAGTGGGGAGTGCTGGGGCTGGGGTAGGGGGATTCTTGGGTTTAAAGGGAATTGTGAGCAGTTCTAGAAGAGTCCCTATAAAGGGTGGGCAGCCTTGCAGCAGCAGTTCTGAGAGGCACTGGGGCCACAGGAGGCGGGCCGGGACAGCACTCTGCACTGGGAGCCCTGTGCCTGCGCCACTGGGTGCCTCTCTTCTCCCCGGCTCCCACCTCCTCCTGATAGCATGAGCACTTCCTCCAGCCCCTCCTAACCCACTGCTGCTCTCTGTGCTCAGCCATCAGATCACTTCTGCTTTGGCCCTCAGGTCTCATGTCAGCCTGGTCCTGTCTCACTGCCTGGGGATGGCATTTCCCCTCGGTGTGTAGCAGACCTAATAGAGGAATGGGGGCATCTCAGCTGGGTCTGAGGTCCCCGTTTCACATTCACTGCCACTAGGCCATGGGGATCCCATCCCAGGCATTGAGAGCCACGAGGGCAGAACTGGGGCAGACGTGGCCCCTGCCACCTGCTGAGTTGCTCACTCAGTGGCTCCTCCCATGGGAGGGTCAGATAATCATCCCCAGCCTATGTCCTCCCAGGGGCAATCCTAGCTGCCTTGCAGGGCACAGAGGGCACCTTAGACCAGGCCCCCATGTGGAGCAGATGCCAGTCAGTCAGCAATACTCAATTCTAACCACTACAAGAGACCTGCAGCCTCATTCCAAGAGGCCTGTCAATAGCCATTGGAGAGAACTGAGTTTACAGCTCAGCCAAATCCATACTTTGTAGGTTTAAGGTTGGCTGGTCACCCAGAGCTGCTCTGGCTATTCAAAGAGCAGGACGCCTGAGAAAGGAGAGAAGTGCATGCAGGGAGCAGGTGAGCTGGACAAGGGCCTGGCAGGGAGAGCGCTGTGGACACCCTGAGGAGCCTGCCCATCCCCTGGTCCTCCCATTGTGGGTGGCCTGTCTCTCCTGTCAATGGCAGGGCTATGCCCACTTGCAGCCAGCTTGGCATGCACAGTGAGACTGAGGGCACAGGCACTGCTACAGATGGGTCAGTCAATAAAGCCCGGTGGCAATGCTTGCTTGGCACAACCAAACAGAGCCCTGAGGATGCAGCAGTGCCCCGTGGAGCTCATGGGCAGCTCGGACACCCAAAGGGAGCACACTCCTGGGCACATGCTGTCTATGGAAATGCAGCTGTGCAGCTGGCCCCAGGCTCACACACACCTGTGCCGACATGATCAATGGGTGTGGGCTGCCACCAATGTCTGTCATTGCCTGTGAGATCGTTACGGGTGACATCCGTGACTGGGGGTGACTGGCAGCTAAGAGCATCAGGTACTTCCATACGCCAGGCACTATGCCATCCTTTCACTGTATCATTACATTTCAGCCTCACAGTGATCCTATCAGAGGGTGGTCTAATGAAGAAACGAAGGCTTAGAGAGAGAAGTTACGCAGCAGTTAAATTGTGAGTGGGCCTGCGGGAATCCCAAGTCCATGACCCTGACTGGGTGATAAACTATGTCGTCAGGGTTGAAACCACACATAGTTCCTTCACATAGCTCCAAAAATAGATTTCACACACCAGTCTTCACTCCTGCCTCTCGGAAGTCACTAGACAGGAGTCAGGACCAGAACCTTCCCACACAACTCAAAGCAGTGTCCTCAGGCCACGTGGGCATACCTCCACACGACAGAAGGTGGCACCCTGTCCACCAACTGCCTCCCCTTTCTCCTGAACACACGCTTAGGAGACATCCAGCCTCCCCTGCTGGCCAGCGCAGCCATGTGACTGATGCACATGCTCAAGCCTTGCCCATACAAATCTTCCCAATAAAATGCTCTTCCCTCCTTCCTCATCTTGGGCTGGATGGAGAAGACACCAACACCCTAGGGGAGAGAGGGCCCTAAGATGGAAGGAGCCTGGGTCCTTGGATCGCTGAGTGAAAGGTCAACCGCCAACACCCGCGGTGCAGAGGCAGAGGCCCCTGCTGCACCAAGCCCCGCGATCCTGAGGCTGTATGCTACAGCAGTCATCCCTTGCCATCTAACACATGATCTGAGACCCTCTAAATAAAAGAAGGAAAACACCTACCTGGATATTCTCTTTAATATGACTTGGGGTGATAGATCCGGGGATCACTATCACATTCCTCTGGATTTGAAATCGGATCAAGATCTGCAAGGAAACAAAAAGTCTACTATCACACAAAGGGAAATCCCATGTAGTCTAAGCTATTTGCTAACACTGTTTTATTGTGCAGTGAGAGTCCAAGAGTCAATGAGAGCAGTTACTGTTACTGGCATTTACTGAGCAGTTCTGTCAATATGTTGGTAATGACAGCCATCAGCCCAAGGAGGAGGTCAAGAGAATCTGCTTAATGAGAATTTCTTAACATGTGCCCAGCCTCCCCACTAGACGTTAGAACAAAGAAGACTAGACTAAATAACTTTTCTGTTCCATCTCATACTAACCATGCATGGAGGTCGTGGGGCAGAGGGAGGCCTGGAAGCTCATCCTCTGAGTCTAGACAGGCTTGGAGACAAGAGTACATGGCTTGAGGGACTGGGAATGTGGCTGCAGACCAACTTCTGCTCAACGCTGGGAGGGTCTAATGAGTCATAGACTCACCTGGGTGAGCCAGTCCCTTCCTGGGACCTGCCAAGCCCCAGGACTCCGCAAGGATGTGAAGCCGTCAGAGAACCCCACCTGGCTCGGAACAGCCCTCCCTCAGTACCTGAGCAGGAGACTTGCTGTGTTCCTTTGCAATCCTCTGGATCACAGGGTCGTCTATCAGGTCAACCCCTTCACTAGAGAGACATAGCACAGGGGCGTGAGCCAGGAGATCCAACATGGATGTCCCTTTCTTTAGAAAGAAGAAATCTTCGTCCAAAATGAAAGATTTATTTTCTGATCATGACACACGCTGACCATAGGAAATTTTTAAATGCAGAAAAGCACATCACCCCACATTTCTAGTCTGGAGATAACCACTGCTAACACTTTGGTGAACAAGGCTACAAAACATCACTTTTCACGTGTATTTTGTGCTTTTCCTCAAGAACCAGGTGGCCATGTCAGCGCACGCAGCCAGTGGGCTCTCAAGCTTTGACTCCCCCTGACTCTCAGGGCTCTCTGACTTCTCAGCTTCTACTGTACGCCCTGGCACAACGCTGCAAATCGTATCTGTTGATGATGATACTTTCAGAAAAGTTCACCCAAAATATCACTAAAAAGTGAATACTGTGAACATGTGGAACCTTTAAAAGTGATTTTGAAGATGATCATAGAGTCTCTACGCATCCTCTGTTCAGGCACAGGTGGGCCCTGAGAACTCTAAGGATTCATTTTTTCAACAAGTGTGTACTGAGCCATCACCCTGTTTCAGGCATTGTGCTATTATTGTCCTCAAGGTCTCCTGAAGGAACCAGAGTGCACAGTGGCCCGCCCCAGTCAGTCCGAGAGCTCCCTGACTCGCTCCATCAGAGGATCCTCTACCCCAAAGCTCAGCTACGGAATGGACCCAGCCTTCTAGGGACTTTCCAGCTGGTACCAAGTTCAAACACACATGCTCCACTTCACAAGGAAAACACACAGGTGATAAAAGTCAAGTAATTTCAGCCTTTTGGGGGTTCCCAATGTTTCCCAGGTGCTGAGCTAGGAGCTGGGAAGAGAAGAATAAGTAAGATACCTGCACGCTGGTTGCTTTGACTAGTGGAAGAGACTGAGAAGAAAATCACAAGACAATGTGACAGGGGCTGTGTAAGAAACATAAATAAGGGGTCAGGAGGGCTTCCTGGAGGAGATGATGCTGGACTGAACCTTAAATTAGAAACTGGAGTTTGCCAGATTAAAAAAAAAGATTTGTGGGTAAAGAGAACTGTATTTGCAAAGGCACAAAGGTGAGAAAACATGTTCTATCCAAGGACCCCATAGCAGCTTCATGTGGCTGAAGCCCAGGATGTTCACAGGGATAGGGACGAATGAGGCCAGAGGCAGGCAGAGGTCAGGCTGGCTGCATCTCAGAGGCCACACCAAGACCTGAATAATTTTTCCTAGGAAAGTGATACAATCATAGGAAAGGAAAGAGACAGCTCCTTTCAGCTTCCTCTGGGAGCAATGGGTTGGAATAGAGTGGGCCAGGGAGGGAGCCGAGGGGTTCCTCTAATGACCTCGGGAATTCCACTTAACTAAGGCAGTGACAGTGATGGCAGAAATGAAATCATGAGACAAAGTCCAACTTCTCCTGGCAGAATAATCACCAGACTCTGGTGCTGGATTGGACTAGGGATGTGGGAAGGGATGATTTCCAAGCTTCTGGTTAAGGTGGTTGAATGGCTGGAGGTCCCTTAGCTGATCGAGGGAGCACAGAACAGCTGCAGGGCCTGGGTAAGGATGACAGCAGGCTGCGCTTCATCCAACCACGGAGAGACCTGGGGAGTATCCTTCTCAGGAGGTCAGAAGGGGACTGACGCCCTGGTGGGGAACTCAGCAAAGGGGTCACTCCAGGCTGGTTTATGTCCCTGAAGAGGTCCTGCCCCTCCCAGGGCAGTCCACTCACAGCCACTCCCTGGCTTCCAATAATAAGCCATGTCTTCAACCCCAGGCTTGAGAGGTGTGGACAGCCCCCTGTGGTCCCATCCCTACACACCCTGTCAAAATCTCCGTTAAATCCTCCCTCAATCATCCCAAGGAAATGAGAAGGTGGTACCTACTTCCCAGTCGGACTCTGACTAACACACCACTGATGTATCCTTACCACGAGCCACCAAGAGGACGGTAAGCAGTCACGGACACATCTCTGGATTGGCAAAAACTGATCAGATTCTTCTGAGTAAGATATGGGTGGCACTCAATCTATAACAGAATCACAGCTTACATAAAATTCAGACCACTGGTGTTCAAGAAAAGCTCTACAAGATAAGACCTATGTCAAAGTCTTGGCTGTCACCGAGTAGCCATGGGGGCCAGCTCCAGGCCTAAGTGTTTCTGTTGTGAGGAGGCTGGACAGAGCAATCTCCAAGAGTCCAGCGGCTGTCATGGTCTCTGAGTCCATGGCCTTGGGGATGCCTACATCATCTCAATGTTCCAATACTACCTGCTCTGAGGGGCCTTCCCGGAGCACTCAGGTGAAGACTGTAACACTCCATAGCTCCCATCTCCCCAGGCCTTTATTTTCCTCTACAGCATCTATCACTATCACTTTTACATATTTGCTTATTGTCTTTCTGTGGTCACCAAGATCTAAGCCTCATGAAGACAGAGATTTTTGTTTGAATTTGTTTTGTTCATAGATGTCTCGCCAACACTAAGAACAACGTAGACACGTAGGAAGTGCTAAAAATATATCCACTGAGTGAATGAAATTGAGGAACTACATGTGACAAATACCTGCTACCGGGGACTTGAATGATCATTTTAAGAAGCTAGAGAGCAGGATCACTGTCTCTTGCACATTCTCCAAACTCTCATGTATAATTCCAGGTTATAGGGATATTTAAAATAAATATTTAGTGTAAATTACAGAGAACTATGAATAGTGCTTTTGCTCTCAGGAATATGCCACGCTCATCAAGATCAGCCTCTTTGGAAAGTCTCCAAAAGAGAGGCCAGCCTTTCTGGAGCCTTCCGAATCCTGTGTTCCTGGGTGTCCACCATTCTATCAGAAAGCAGACCCTCCACTCCACCTTGTCTACTCAGACTATGCCATAATCACTTCCAGGTATTTAAAGTGCTGAACAACTAAAAATACTGACACAAAACGGAAGCTACTATCCGTATAAACATATATAAAAACTGATGTACATAGGGTTGTATACAAGGCAAAGTTAAACTACATTAGAAGCTGGGTCAGAAGCCAGGTTGCTCTTCATGGTGGCGGCCACAACAGGACCCAGGGGAGCTACTGAATGGCTGAGGGCCTTTTTCTTGTTCTGGGTGCTGAATACTTGAGTTTGCTCACTTGCAAAAATTCATCAAGTTATGTATGCCTTTTATGATTCACACACTTTTGTGCATCTATTCTATATAGAACTTTTTAAAAAAGCATATTTATTTTAAAAAATAGAACGTGATGCTCTGTTCTTAATAGTCCCAAACTGGAAACTGTCCAAGTACCCATGAACAGCAGAATGAATAACTCAGTTGTGGTTAATTCACAAAACAGAACACCACAAGCAACAAGACAGTGCTAGCTACAATCACATGCATAGAAACACAGCGCTGTGCGAAAGAGGCGAGCACAGAGGGGTTTATGCTGCATTATTATTTTATCTGTGTAAAGTTCAGAAGTGAATCCCAGCTGCTGGGAATGGGAACGGTGCTGTGCTCGACAGGGGTTACGGGGCACTGGAAGTGCTGTTTACTGAGCTGGATGCTGGTCCCAGAGCTATGCTCAGTTTATGAGAATGTATACAGTTCCATTTTCACATGTGCACTTCTACTCTTCAATAAAAAGCTTAAGTATCGTATAAATGATCTTTGAACATACAAAGCTACTCTAGAAAATACAGTAGTTCTTTCCCCACAAGTCTTTTCTCTGCATTAAAAAACGAAGTGCCTGCATCAGCTTCAGCAGCCTGTGAGCCTGGCGTGAAGCCATCTGGTCATCCACTCTTTCTTGCTGCAGTCTGCAGGCTGGGAAGAGATGGAGGGGAGGTCCATGCTCCCGAATGAGGGTGAGGCCCCTGCCAGGACCCTAACCACTTCTGAGCACACCTGGTGACCTGCCTGTACCGCACATGGAGGGCCAAGTGCCAGCTCATGCCCTGCCTGCCAACAGTACCACCTACCCAGACGCACCTTCAAGAAAGCCACTTGGCTAGCTGCTGCCTTTAGTCACCATTCTGAGTGCTGCCAGAGGAGAACAGGCATGTTTTGTGCTTCACCCATCCTCCCATTTCCAGAAGAGCCCTATGGAGGTGGCAGCTGGGGGACCAGCCACACAGGTTAAACTCTCTGATGCTTCCAGCGGCTTACCTGGTTGGTTACTGGCTTGAACCTCAACCCAGGCTTATTCAAAAGCCTCTCAAGTTGCTCATGGTTGAAGTTTGACACCCCGATGTTCTTCACCAGCCCGGTGATCACCAGGTCCTCCATGGCCTATAACAGAACAATGACTCCACTGGGTGTGAAGCTTCTCTCTGCTGCACTGACACCCTATGTCCCTCAGCAGTTCTGTATGTATTCTAAAACTGGGTGCACCCAATGTTTTCGTAATATTTTGCTTGACACTTCAAAAGCATTTCTGCACTCAAGGTCTGAGTCCAGTCCCATCTTTCCTGGCTAGGGGATGCTGGGCAAGTTGCATGGCCTCACTTGGCCCCAATTTTCTCAGCTTTAGGACAGGGTGACACTGCCTGTGCCACGGGGATGTTTAGGGGTAATGTGGAATCACAGAATGCGTCATCTAAGGCTGGCGTCCAGCACTCGACACATGTGAGCTCTTCTTGTTTCTAGTCCTCCTGATGTCTGGCCAGCATGTCTGCTGCAGATTTTATTTGTTCACCTTTCTTTCCACTGAGACACTGACCTTCTTAAGCACACGGATGCATCATCATTCTCCTATTCCACCTTCTCCACTTACTATTTTAAGGAACTTTTGGGCAGAGCAACCTAAAGCTCTGAGCTGGTTACTGACCAGCAAGCCAGGCTGCCCTGAGCTTCAGGAAGAGCACGGCTTCGTGCCAGGGTCCGTAGTCAGCAGCAAGTCCTGAGTGACCAATGGGCCAACACGCAGCAGTTAGTTACTGCCTCAACTCTGCAACAATCACCGGAACCTCGCTGGTGCTACGTGAGCACCCTAGAGTTTAACTCAAATCTTTTAGGACATAAAACAGTGTGACAGAAAGGGTTGAGGCCCTTCGGCCCTGGTCCTGACATCGCAGATACCTTAGGGCAGTCTTTGTCTTCTACTGATCGGGGGAACCTAGCCTGGGACTCCTCCCTGTTCGAGGGTTCCCTTTGGCCTCCTCCCTGGAGAGCTTCACCCAGCAAGCTCTGTCCTAACCTCAGCATGCTTAAGCTTAAGCTTACTTTCTTCTTGGGTCTCAAATGTGACGTCCCATCCCACATGCTGGTTAGCAAGACCATAAGACCACATGTGCTCTGTCACCCATGCTGGAGCCCAAGTCTGAGACCCACGCCAGCTTGTGGGTCAACTTCCAGGAACCACCACCTCCTTAATTTCCTGCTCAAGACTTTACTGCAAGCCCCTACAGTAAAGGGCTGTTTTTGGTCTGAACTCTGGAAATGGGCTGACACTTGGTAACCTTCCCCGACACTGGTCTCACCTCCCCAGCCTGAGCTTCCATGTTGCCAACTTCATCACTCTGAAATGCTTGAGAGAAAAAGAAACTGTAAAACATTAACAGTGGTTACTGCTGGGTGCCGGGAAAATAAATTTTTTGATGTTAGTTTAATACGGAAGAACTCTCCTGCATTTTCTGAAAGAAATATGGTTTTTTAATCAGAAAATAAATATCTGAGAAAAAAAGCGAGGTCTATAATGAGCTACCCCTTAAATAATGTGTCAAGAGGGCTGCACTACACCAAACCAAAGGTAACAAGAGAGTCACTGAGGTCTCTGAGTTCTTCGGGTACTGATTCCTTGTTTGTTCTGCAAACCCCACATCTCAGGTAGACAACCTTGACGTCTTTGAACACAAGTAGCTCAGGGCTCACTGCATCTTGGGTGGAGACCCACACAGGATGAGGCTGCCTGGTGGTATGGCTCAGCTCACCTCCCACGTGTCCAGGAAGTCCGTGTCACCAGGGATGACCATGTCACTCTCGTCCAGAGGCAAGTCGTGCACTCCAGGACGTGAGAGGCAGAAGGAAAGTTCACTGCAGCTCATGATCCATTCTGGATGAGGAGGCTGTGAAGAAGGACAGTTGAGATGTGTGAAAAACACAAACAAACAAACCAACATGTGCCAGGAGACCTGCATCCAAGCCACGGCCCTGTCACTAAGCAACCCCAGCCTGGCCATGTGACCAGGCCCGGTCTTCACCTTTCTAAGAAAAGACCAATGGCTGATGGACTGGATGGCTGGCAAAGCCTCTGCCAGCCTGATGTTCACTGTCCATCTCTCACAGATGGGAAAGGAAGACCCCGTATCCTCACTGATGCAAGGCTGTCCTCTCCCATCACCTCCAGAAAACAGTTTACTAATTTCAGGTAAAGAATGCGTGAGGAATGCATTTTCTTCATGTCTTATAGGGCCCAGTCAACCCTCTCCTGCCTCCACTGTTAGGGTCTTGTCTTCTTTTCTTAGAATCCCCATGATGATGACAGGTGAGGAATGAGAATACAAAGGTGCACAGGAGGTAGGGGGCAGAGAGAGACACCCTGAAAGGGCGAAAACCTAAAGTCACCCTTCAGAGCAGCACTGATGTGCAGTCCAGCTACCTCCCTCATGCACTCCACATAGCATGTTAAGGGTGAATGTCATTATTTAATGACACCTAATCACACTCCTAAGCAACAGTGGAAGAATGTCACATGTTCCAGCCTGGTCCACATGCAAGAGGCATTTTCCATGATGAGCTGAAGTAATGAACAGTCTCGCTTTAAAGCCACATCCCATGTTGACATTTATCCAAGCCTCCACAGAATTGCAGTCCGGGACTCATACTCAGACTCTGATCTAATTGTCCAGCATCACACAAGGCCCAGCAGTTCCTACTGGCCAGAAGACATGCTGACGATGCTGCATTATCCTCCTCTGTAATTTGCTGGGTGATCTGAGACCTTTTCCTTTTCTACCACCCAGAAATCCTAGGACAGGAATCTGCTAAAGGATGAGGGCAAGCAAAGTATAACAAATGTCTGACCTGAGCATATACTTCTGGGCTCCAATAATCTAACTTAAACCTTCAATGTTCTGTGTCTTAGTTTTATCATCTCTCCAAAAGGGATGTTAACAGTGTCAACTTTGTAGAACTGTCATGAGAATTAAATGAATTAATATGTGTAAAGCACCTAAAATAGTTCTGGGTACATAATTAAAACAATGCTGGCTGGCACTGAATGTAATATAGCTATAGCCATTGTTTTAATTATGATTTTCTGCATGCAGTGAATTTCAAAGACATAGACATCACTCTGGTTTTGCCCTCTGGCTATCTTCCACTCTTAGTCAGTGTGACTAATAGACAAGCTGCCCACATCATTTATGGAAACTAGATACAAAGCCTTAGTTAAGTAAAGCTGTGCAAGGAATGAAGTGTTTTTTGTTATTTTACTCTAAAACAGTAACCAACAGTGTGGTAGCATAAAGAGAACTTCTCACAGGTTGGTATGTAAAAGACTCCTGAGCAGCAGGCACCCATTCCATTGTAGGAAGAACATCCCTGGAAGGGCTTCTGTATTTCACAGGTGCCAACTGTGTGACCAGGCCCTCACCCAGGCAGGCTGTCATCACAGCCCGGGGCAAATGTGCAGGGACATCCTGGCTAGGACCTGTGTGAGACAGAAGCAGGCTGCCTAGAGTAGGGAAGCCGCACGGCTAGACTAGGGTAGCTTCGTGGCAGAGCCATGGCTCAGACGCATGCTCCAGAAACACTGTGAGGCAACTAAGAGAATAAAACCAAGTGGAAAAGTCAACTACCATCATAACCCACCGGACCCTGCTGCAGGTGAACAAGCAATTCTCTCTCATATTGCAAAACAGCATTTACTCCCCAAAGAGAACAGAACCTGCAAGCAGAGACAAGGCCTAGGAATTCACGGGGAACTTTCTCTGAGCAGCAGTATTTCCTCATCTGATCGCTGCTTTCACCTAAAAACCTAAGGGAAGAAAACCTGCTGCTCTCTTGGCTTGGAAAAAGAGTGACTGGCTTAAAAGACAGACCTGTGGGGGCCTCAGAGGTCAAGCCAAGCCTCTCCTTAACTGAGGCCCAGAGATATCAAGAGGACTGCCCAAATGCCGCAGCTAGCATGTGGCAGGTGCAGCCTGGGAACCCCGGCCCTGATTGCTGGTCCATGCTCTCCCCACCGCAAGACAGGGTGTAGCCACGGGGAGGAAGGTCCTCCAAACCACGGAATGAACTACCTACTGAATGGTACCTTGAAACCCATGGGCCAGTGTATGAGGTAGAGGTCCAAATAGTTCAGCTTCAAGGCCTTCAGACTCCTTCTGCATGCTGTTTTCACTAAGGACTTCTTGTGGCAGGTGCACCATAGCTACAAAGGAAAGGGGACCAGCGTCACACGTGCCCACCCAGAGCCAGCATGGCACCTGTTCTGTAGCCCCACAAAGCTACTGTCTTGGACCCAAAATAGCCGAGTTGAGATGACCACAAATACAACATGGCAGGTTCTGACGAGAGGATAGGGACATTATCCTCAGTAGAGTTCCAGGACACCTGCAGGGAGAGGCTCCAAAGCTGAACTCCTCCTGCCTGACTCCTCCTCAAGGGAAGCTCAGGAATCCAAGAAATATTTGATGGTTATTTGGATCCCCTGGGACCAAAAACAAGAACGAAAGTGAAATTCCTTCAGGCAGAAAAGATACGATGAAAAATCAGAAGTCTCTATCTTGTGTTTCTCACTTACACAGACTCTGTATGAGGGTTCTCTGTTCCTAAGGCACTGTAACCATGTGGGTTAGCCTATAGGTCAGGTAACTCACACTGCCTTACTTCTTTTAGCTATTGCCTTCCACACTCCCATTAAGTAGAAAAACTTGTGATTTTCCCCTCATTATACTTTTATTGACTGTGACATAAGCTAACCTGAAAGCTCTGTCTCAGCAAGGGAAAAACAAAAATGATAAGTTAAACGAAAGTAAAAGAAAGGGCAATCAAACAAATGGAAACAAGTGAGCACAGTATCTTCACAAAAATTAAAAAATGAACGCTGGAAGTAAATGTATTCCACTGTTAATCACAGTTGTCTCTATGTGGTGTGTATATGTGTGATTTATTTATTTCTAATTACATTTCTATAGCTTTTCCAAATTTCCAAAATAATGAACATATTTCCACTGCTGACTATGATCCACACAGAAGCAACTTGCTCCATATTGCAGGGCGAGCCTCAGAAATCTCCAGTTGCTCACTTCCCTACCTGGACTACTCAGAAGATATTCTCCCTGCTTGGCCAAACACACACCAAGGCTGCTCTCTTATCACCCTCTGCTCTAGCACAGATAGCAACGGTGACTGAAGAACATTAACTTCCATAAAGTAAAACAGAAGGCAATTCAACTATAAAAACAACACTGAATCCTGAGGTATGAAATTTTAGCCGGGAAGATACTCAGGAAATTCTCAAATCCAAAGTCTCATTTTACAAATAATGAAGCTGTGACCCTGAGTCATGAAATCCCTAATACTCATGGTCTTAACATTCTGCTTCCAAATCAAAAGCAAAGGAATTCTTGAATTCTCCACTATCGTAGTCCACTCTGCGTCTTCCACAGGGCCTGCCTCCCAACTACCCTCCACATGCATTTCCTCTTCTCCCTCCTTCACCCACTGTGCCAGTGCAGGTCTTCATCATCTTCCACCTGCACTGCTATTAATATCTCCTACCTGGCCTCCTGCCTCAGCCTCAAATGCAAGCTCCTTTCACCTACTAAAATATCCTATACACAACACAAGTTGCACTCACATATGATACAAGCTGCCCTACTTAAAAACCAAACAGGGCTCCTGTCTCTAGGAAAAAAGCACAGCTACTAACAGGGCACAGCTGAACTTCCATGGCTCAGCCCATCCACCACTCAGCCTCACTTCTCGTTACTCCTGCAACCTGACATCATGTGGTCCAGAGAGACCAAGTGATTTGGTTTGGCTGTGTCCCCAGCCAAATCTCATCTTGAATTGTAGCTTCCATAATCCCTACCTGTCATAGGAGGGACCCACTGGGAGGTAACTGAATCATGGGGGCAGGTTTTTCCAGTGCTGTTCTGGTGATGGTGAATAAGTCTCACGAGACCTGATGGTTTTATAAAGGGCAGCTCCCCTGTACACGTTCTCTTGTCTGCCACCATGTAAGACATGCCTTTGTTCCTCCTTCGCCTTTTGTCATGATTGTGAGGCCTCCCCAGCCATGTGAAACTGTGAGTCCATTAAACCTCTTTTTCTTTATAAACTACCCAGTCTCAGGTATGTTCTTACAGCACCGTGAGAATGGACTAATACACCAAGCTTCTCACAAACCCCTGCACCTGCCATGCTGCTTCCTGCCTTATGCCTGTGCTCAAGCTGCTTCCTCCACACCCACAGTTTCTCCTTCAGCATACGTGGGGTAGAATTTGGAATCTGCATTTAACAATCACTCCAGTGATTCCGAATTTAGGAATCGCTGTGTAAACAGACTTCATGAGGGCTAGGACTTTGTCCTACTCACCACTGTAGCCAAAGTGCCCATTACTAAATCAATTTTGATAAGGTATCGTTAATTGGGGGTATCTGTGTACTCCTACCTGAATGACCAAGTAAATAATATGAAACAAACCTGCATACAATATAATTCAGCATGCTCATGAAGCTGTGAATATTCTTGTTTATTCTGATTCAAGTATGAAACAAAGTCATCAACTCCCATAAAGAAAGTAGAAAGCCCTCCAGAGATGTAGCATTACCCAAGCTCTGCCAGCCTTGCACAGAGAAGCCCTACCTTACTGGCAATGAACAGATCCTCCCGTCTTACGGCTCCTTCCTTGATCTTGTAACGGATCCCTGCTCCAACCTCCTTCTCGTTGTGGTAAAAGTAAGCACAGTTGAAGTACCGGTACCCTGCGTCAATGGCTCCTTTCACTGCCTCAGTCACTTTCCCCGGAGAAGCCTGCCAAACCAACAAAACAAAGTGTCTTCCCACAGTCAGAGGAATCCAACACAAATCTCCCCTTTCACCCAAGCATGTGGACCACATAATACACACAAAATTAAGTCACTAATTTGGTACTAGTATAATCAGTCTAAAAACAGGTAATGTCAGAGTTATGAAGTAATTTATGAATAATCTAAGTTCCAATTCCTTTACATATTTTGGGAAAAAAACTACAGGTCATTTTTAGTATCTGCAGAAAACTGAGCTACATGGTGTGCTTTCTGAATGATCAAAGCAATAAAAAAGTGTAGAATGAACAATAACTGAGATGCAAAGAGGCTTGAGATTCATCCTGTACACTCAGATACCACAGTGTCCAATAATAAAGGTTGAGGTGTAGACTCACACGAAGGTATCCATACAAAAAGCAGCATATAACAAAACCCAAATGAATGTATGATGCCATAAGCCTTAAGGTAGTTCAGAAAAGAGAAGAGTCACTCTAAATGAAGCTCAGGCAAGGGAAGGAACTAGAACTAGGGAAGACTATGGGGGTGGGCGGACTTGCAATCACATTAAACTGAAGACTGACAAGGGCTTTATAGTTCACAAAGCACTTTCTCATTGGAGCTTCACAGTAATCCTAGGAGTTAAAGCAGCATAATTATCTTCATTTTATAGGCAACAGATTCAGAGTGGTTGAAAGCTAATGAACCAAGTATCCATCTTAAGTTAGAAAAAGAACCCGAGGAATTGAATGGAAAGATAAAAATATGATAAAGAATAACATCAATAAAATAGAAACAGAGATGTAACAGAGAAGATCAACAAAACCAGAAGTCAGTTCTTTGAAAAACTTCAGTAAAATAAACAGACTTCTGGTCAGGTTGATGAAGAGGTCAACTTTTCAAAAAACTGACATGAATAGAAAGTAAAACATGCAGATAAAATGGACTTAAAAGAAAATATTACCAATAACTATGTCAATAATTTGGAAAAATGATATAAAATGCGAAAATTCCTAGAAAATTTAACTCAAGAATAAAGCTTGAATAGTTACATAATTATTAGAGAAAGGAAGTAATTCGGAAAAAAAGAGAAAACCACCAAAGTTTCACAAAATGTACAAGAAATCATCTCAGTTTAACACAAACTTGCAAACAACAGAAAAAGACGGACTTAACTCATTCTACAAAACCAGCATAACCTTGAAATTAAAATCAGACAAAAATATTAAAAGTTACACATTCATCTTATTCGTGAATACCGTCGCAAAATTCCTAAGTAAAATAAAAGCAAATTGGATGCAACAATATTTATGAAAATATAATATACCATACCCATGTTGAGTGTATCTCAGACATCTAAGGATGGTTTGTTATTAGAAAATCTGTAATTCATCAATATTAACAGATTAAAATACAAAAACAAAAGTCATCTCAATCAATATTTGTTAAGATTCAATACCAGTTTAGATTCAAAATCTAAACTCCCAGTAAGTTGGGGAAAAAAATTAATCTGATAGAGTATCAATATTAAAAAAAACCCATCCTACATCCTTTAAAATCAGGTACAAAACAAGAACAGCCACTGTGCTGGAGGTGCTTTCCAGAAGCACCTAAACAACTAAGAAGAAGCAATTTTAAGCTTAAAGACTGGAAAAAAAGGAAAGTAAACTACCATTATTTGCTGATGATATGATCATTTGTGTATAAAATTCAAACAAATGTAAGGCAAATTAACAGAAATAATGCACAGTTCAGTAAAGTGGCTGGAAGTGTAATGAATATAGCACGTGAAACAAGTAGAAAACGTAATTTCAGAGAAATATAATTTCCAGTAGTATAACACACTATCAAGAACCCAAGAATAATTCCAACAAAAGACATATATTCTCTTCAGGAAAAACTATACAACCATATGAAAATATGTTAGAAATGAATCATATTTAGGACAATTTATTAACAGAGAAGAATATCATGCTTGTAGAAAAGTTAATTTAATATTACAAATATGTCAATTATCTCCAAGTTGGTCGACGGATTTAATGCAGTTCCAATCAAAACCCTAATAAAGTTTTCCATGGAAACTTATAAGCTAGTTCTAAAACTTACAGTGGAGAGTAAGGTGCCAAAATAAAAAGCCAGGACTCAGGTACACGCATCTGCCAAAACTCATCAAATTGTACACTGTAAATCTACAAGAGCAGAGAGAGGTGACCTGCCCTACTAGGTATGAGGGCTTACCAAGGAACTGTAGTAATTAAGACAGCGCTGATCAGGCACACAGATGGATCAAGTGGCCCCTAATAATGAAGAGCCCAGGCTGAGGTCTCCAGACATCTCACGGCTCCGCTTGCTCTCTTGTGCTTCAGTCATCATCTTGAAACACTCCCTAACTAACCGCATGAGGACAGGAGGTGTGTGGAGCCAAGTGGAGTAGCCCCAACCGTCCCAACTGAGACCAGCCAACTCCCAAGTGAAGCAGCCAGCTAAGGTCCACAGAGCTGCTCTCCTGACCCCCCACACAGTAGGTACACACTCGCTGCTGTACACCACCGAGGTCTGGTGTTTGGCCACTGATGTAGCATTTCTGGGGCAACAGATAACTGATAGATCTGTGATGTTCATTCAATATTAAAAATAGCCAAGTAAAAATAAGTCTTTGTATAGACCAGTGATGAGTGATTATGATTAATTCAATTTGATGCACCTGCAGTCCAAGAAAAAACAGAATATTTTGACCGCTTAAGCACAGTTTTCACTAATTTTTCCTTATCCTGTGTGCACAGAAGTCTGGACTCCTGCACCAAATTGTTGCAGAAGTAAAGGGAAGCAAGAGACTCAACGGTTTAATCCATCAAGTGCTTCCTGAGTGAATGGCTGCCAGATGTACGTCCTTTACTAGATGCTGAGAACCAATATGAACAAAACGACATTCTTAGCCTCTAAGAGTTGGTAAGCAGGTAGGAGAAATAATTTAAATAATATTTTCATGAGCAGGACTTGAACATTCTGACTCCTTCAGTAACTAACTTCCTATGTGACTTCTTACAGCTTTTATCAACAATGAAGTTTAGCTTTAAAAAAAAATGAAAATTTAAACGCTTTTTAGTACTGTCTCAAATCACTGGCAAGAATTGTTGAGTTCAAAGTAGAAAAAGGTCATAGAATAGAATGGTGGTTATAAGAGGCTGGGGCTGAGGGAGGTGAGGAAGGAGGGAATGGGGAGTTGCTGATCAAACGGTACAAAGTTTCAAACACACAGGAGACACAGCTTTTAAGACTTACAGCACACTAGGATGCCAACGCTCAACAATAATTTACTGCACGTGTATTTCAAAATACCAAGACATTTCAAACATCTCACCACAATAATAGCTGAGAGAGGTGATGGATATGTTAATTAGCTTGATTTAACCACACTGCAATTGTACACACGTCTCGAAACATTACAGTGCCCCCCCCATAAATGCAGAGAGCGATAATATGTCCTTTTTCTCAGGCATCAGGGCGGGCTACTTCTAAACAGGGAAGAACATGAGGTCCCAAAGCCTTTAAAGCCTTATCAGCAATTGCAATTTTCCTTTTTTTTTTTTTTTCCAGCAAGGCCTGGCTCTGTGCCCCAGGCTGGAGTGCAGTGGCGTCATCAAAGCTCACTGCAGCCTCGACTTCCTGGGCTCCAGTGATCCTCCCACCTCGGCCTCCTGAGTAGCTGGGACCACAGCCGCGCACCCCCGCAAGCCCAGTTAATTTGTTGACTTTTTGTAGATACAGGGTTTCGCCATGTTGACCTGGCTGGTCTCGAACTCCTGAGATCAGGCGATCCTACCGCCTCGGCCTCCCAAAGTGCTGGGATTCCAAGCCCGCACCCCGCGCCGGGCCCCAACTTTTCTTTCTCTCATTACTAGAGAGGAGGCTTCGAGGTTCCCTGCTCAGGCTGAGTCCAGCGCCGCCAAGGCCTCCGCTCTGCATCCCCGCTCCAGTTCTGAGTGACTACAAGGGCTCGGCCTCTCCACCGGGCAGCTCCGCCCAACGCCGCGGCTGCAGCCCCCGAGTCTGAGGCATCGCTGCCGAAGTCCCCGCTTCTCGCGGAGAGCGCCTCCGCGGGCAGCACCGACTCGGTTTTAGGAAAGGCCGGGCCGGGTTGCGCGTGGGCGGTGGCTGGGCGCCGGCCAGACGGAGAGGAGGCCGCCGCACTTCTCCCCAGCCCCGGCCTGGGCCCCGTCGGGCGCCCCCAAGTCCCGCGCTCCCCTAGGTTCGGCGCTCCTCCCTGCCGCGTCCGCGTCACCTTCCAGCAGCTGAGGCCCACGGCGGGGATATCTCCCATGACCGCCGCCGCCCAGCCGCCCCGCACGCGACTACCCACAGACGCCGCGCCAGTTACCGCCGCGCTGGCGACGGGCGGCTGCGATTGGCTGGAAGTGCCTGGTGACGGTTGACAGTCCGACAATGGCTGGAAGCGTGAACGCTGGGCTTCCTGACTGGCTGCTGTTGTTGCGCCGCGGGCACTCTGACTGGCTGGTGTTATCAAGGACGGGCATCCTGATTGGCTGGAGGCGCAGAGCCAGCGGGCGTCTCAAGTGGCTGGAAGCTTCATGCTCTGGACATCCTGATTGGCTGGCGGCATGCACGACGGAGTTTTCGATTGGCTTGCAGAGCCACGCAGGCGCGGGGAAGGTTTTCCAATTGGCTGGCATTACCGCTCACGCCCCCGTAGGCGTGACGTCCTGGTTGCCTTCTCCCTCGCCCAGGGTGCACACGCGACTGAGGGTAGGGCAGAGGTGCTAGGCTGATGGGCAGAGTCCTCACCATTCCAGGGCGTCTCCATGGCCGGGCCATCCTAGGGCAAGCTCTAGGGTCAGGGTGCGGAGTCCTGCGTCCCCTGGGCCACAGGGCGCGCGGGAGTGGGGCCCCGCCCCCTTGTACCAAGGATGGCCATTCTCAGGTGCCCTGAGGCCCCCAGCCTGGGAGAAGCATGCCTGGCTTTGATTCCCCGTCAGGGACCCACCGTGCCCTTGGAAAAGGCCTTCCACTCCCTGGGGTCCTTACCGGCCCAGAGCAGCTGGACTTGCAGGACAGCGGGGGTCCTGGGTGGTGCAGGGGAGGCCGAACCCTGCATGTGGAGGGGGGTGTCCTTGCTTGCAGCCTCGGGCTCCCGTTTGGAAGTGTATGGGGTAGACTGGACACCCCCCTTACGAGTGGACTGCGCTCCCCCGGGCCAGTGGAGGGAAAGAGGGGTCAAGGGAGCCTTCCGACACCCCTCTCATCTCTCCTGGAGTTTACAGCTCCCCTTCATTGGCCCCCTCAGCCCTGAGAGTCTTACTGCCTTGAGGACACCCACACCCAGGTGAGGGCTTTGTTTCTGGGTTCCTCGCCTGGGTCTGCAGTTCCAGTGCTGGCCATCAGGGGAGGCGGTGCCCATTCTGCTCAGTGGGGCAGCTGCAGCCAGAGAAACTCCCAGGGTCACTCTGGATGTCCCCCTGCCTCCCACCCAACTTGCATCTGCTGTGAGTAGCATCCATCCTCACAATGTGAGCTCTTCACAGGTGGGAAGAGGGCTCTTCGATACTCTCATTTATTCATTCAGAAACTGTGCCTGGAGCACTCACCTGTGCACGGGGCTAGTTAGACTAGGGTGCAGTGCTGAAAATGACCTGCATGGGCCCTGCCCTCAGGAGCTCACCGTTTGGAGGAATGGATGGACAGAGCGTAAAAGCAAATGCATGCGAAAAAAAAAAAAAGCAGGTGCTATAGTAAAATAAAGCAGGTGCTTGTGGTGGGAGGCGGAAGGGACAGAGTGAGGGAGTCCTCAACACCTCAGTGAAGTGGCATTTATGCTGCAAACAGGCAAAGAGTGAGGGAACCAGCCCTGCACAAGTCTGGGAACAGTGTGCCTGGGGGAAGCTCAACTGCACTGCAATCTTGTGTGATGCTATTTCATTGTTTTAATAGAAATTCCATAAGTCTATGACGTTAAGCATCTGTTACTCTGCTTGTTTGCGATCTGTATATCTTTGATAAGGCGTGTTTTCAGGTCTTTTGCCCATTTTTTATTTGGGTCGTTCATTTTCTTATTGTTGGATTTTAAGAGTTCTTTGTGTATTTTGGATAAGAGTCCTTTATTAGATGTGTCTTTGTAAATATTTTCTCCCAGTCTGTAGCTTGTCTTTTCATTCCCTTGACATTGTCTTTAGCAGAAGAAAAGCTTTTTTATTTTAATGAAGTCAGCTTATCAATTATTTATTTCATGGCTCATCCCTTTGACGTTGTATTTTAAAAGTCACTGCAAAGGCATAAGAATGATATAATGGAGTTTGGGGACTTGGGGAAGGATGGGAGGGGAGTGAGAGATAAAAGACTACACATTGGGGACAATGTGCACTACTCTGGTGATGGGTGCATCAGAATATCAGAAATCACCACTAAATAACTCTTCCATGCAACCAAACACCACTTGTCACCCCAAAACAATTGAAATAAAAAATAAAATAAAAAAATCAGAGACCAGACAGAAAAAAATTAAAATAAAAATTAGTAAATTAGAATATCCTGGAACACAGTAGTCACTATAAAAAATAAAAATAAATAAATAAATCACTAAACCCAAGATCATCTAGATTTTCTCTTATTTTCTGTAAGTTTTGTAGTGTTGTGTTTTACATTTAGGCCTTTGATCCACGTTGAGTTAATTTGCATGTGGATGTCCAACATCATTTGTTGAAAAGACTGCATGTTCTCCAGGGTATTGCCTTTGCTCCTTTGTCAAACATCAGCTTATTATATTTGTGGTGGTCTATTTCTGTGCTATTTTGTTGCATTGATCCATTTGCCTGTTTCATAAATGCCACACTGTCTTGATTACTGTGCAGATTTCTTGTAAGTCTTGAGGTCAAGTAGTGTGAGTCCTCTAACTTTGTTCTTTTCCTTCAATATTGAGTTGTCTATTCTGGGTCTTTTGCTTCTTCATATGAACTGTAGATTCAGTTTGTCCACAAAATATCCACAAAATAATTTAGTAAAACTTTGATGGGATTACATTGAATGTTTAGATCAATTTGGGGACAGCTGATGTCTTGACAATGTTGAGTCCTTGTTTTCATGAACATGGAATATCACTTTATTTATTTATTTATTTATTTATTTATCTATTTATTTATTATTTATACATCTTTCATCAGAGTTTTGTAGTTTTCCTATACAGGACTCATAAATATTTTCTTAGATTTATACATAAGTATTTCATTTTGGGGCTGCTAATGTAAATGGTACTGTGCTTTCTAGTTTCAAATACCACTTGTTGAATTCTGATATATAGGAAAATAGTTGACTTTTGTATATTAATCTGGTCTTCTGCAACCTTGCTATAATTGTTTAGTGGTTTCAGAAGCATTTTGTCAATTCTTTGGGAATTAAGATAGGCAATAATGTCACCTGTAAACAAAGACAGTTTATTTTTTTTCTTCCCAAACTGTATACTTTTTTTTTTTCTTTTTTTGAGACAGAGTCTCATTCTGTCACCCAGACTGGAGTGCAGTAGTGGGATCTCGGCTCACTGCAACTTCTGCCTCCTGGGTTCAAGCAATTCTCCTGCCTCAGCTTCCTGAGTAGCTGGGATTACAGGCATGCACCACCATGCCTGGCTAATTTTTATGTTTTTAGTAGAGATGGGGTTTCACCTTGCTGGTCAGGCTGGTCTCAAACTCCTGACATTGTGATCCACCCTCTTCATCTTCCCAAAGTGCTGGGATTACAGGCATGAGCCACTGCACCCAGCCTGTATACATTTTAGTTCCTTTTTTGTCTTGTTATATTAGGACGTCCAGTACAGTGTTGAGAAGGAGTGGTGAGGGGACTTTTTTTGCCTTTTCCTGGTAGGAGTGCTTTTGAACAGTACAGTTTCTCCACATGTGCCCTATTAAATCAAAGTTATGGTGGGTGTTTGGGACCTTTGGTCTGGAAGATTTCTAATGGCCTCATTGACAGGTGCATTTGTATGTTATGGTGTAACTTCACACTCGAAATATTTTTGTCTTTGTTATAGCATTCTGCTATAGCTGCTAAAATGCTGAGGCTTAAGAAATTCTTCTTCATGAATACTTATTACCTCCTTCTCAGCTATTGTCTTTTTACCCTTGTCACTGTCTTTAGTGGATACTGGGATTTGCTGTTTGTAATTGTTGTCCTAGTGATCTGCTTCCTGTGTGATATACTAGATCTATTAGTGTCTCCTGCATATCCCATGGCTGGGGATGTGAAGAGTAATAGATAAGAGAGCCTCCCATGGAAGTAGCTGAAGGGTTTGTGTGTTTGGGAGAGGAGATTAGGAAAGTTCACAAGTAATAATATAAACTAGAATAAAAAAGTAGCATGGGATAAATATAAATGATATTCAGTGGGATTCTAAAAGGAAGGAATTGTATGAAGTTGTGAGGGATAAATGATCATTGAAATCAGCCTTCAAGATAAGAAGTACTAATGAATAGAAATAGGGAGAAATAATTCTTTGGTGGTTGAGGAGTTTTATTTAAAGATTCTCCATATATAACACATTGTCAAGGGGAAAAGGAGCATGAAGATGAAGTGTAGCGTGAATACACTTCTTAAAAGTGCATTTTGGTGGCTCCATGGATGGCCTGTTCTCAAGGATAAGGGAAGTTAACTCTGGGAGGGAGTGAATATTTTAGGTTTAGATATAGGCATTTCTTTATCCAGTTGCTTTATTGGATATCTTACACTGAATAATAATATACAGGGAATAGTCTCTCTGGAGCATCCTTTGCACAGCGGCTCATTCTAAATCCCCATCATCAGTGCATGCATTGAGAGAATAACACACATCTGCTACAGCCTGTATGTATGTCTCTCAGTGTTTGACACAGCTTCGCACAACCTTCATAATCACCTCAGCAAACTCAGGGCTAAACCCTTTGAGACAACAGAGCAACAAGTGTGATTTCTCTGCACACATATGATGTTTAGAGATGAGGACAGGGAGAAGTGCAGAAACAATAGCACACCTTTTGGGTTTTTTGTATCTGGAAAGATAAGCACACTCAGGGGAGAAAATGTAGGGTCCACTAGGGTTGAAAGAGTAGAAACCAGTGACAGAAATGCCAGCTGCCCATGAAGCATGAAAGAAGCAGCTAACAAAAGCTAAGCCCCGTCCCGCTGGTGGCAGCTCTGCCAAGCCTGTTTTGATAGAATTGAATTTTTGCACACCTCACAACAAAGCACTCAGCCTTTCAGTTGTTGCTTTGAGTCATTTATTCTAATAACATCATTAACCCAGGGAACAGCACTAAGTGATTCTGTTTGGGTTGAAGCCAGTAAGAAGCCCAAGGATGAAATGTATCACTTCATGCCGGATCTTTACAAACACCATTCCTGGCACTAGAGGTTTACTTGACTTCTCTCCCTGATAGCCCAGGGACCTATCTTCTGCCAAGGTTTCAATGAAGATGACCAATCAGAATCATCTAAGCCAAAATAAACCTCTCTTTATCCTCCAAGAGCAGATTTGCTTGTGTGAATGACGCAGCTGTTGTCTTGCCAAGTCAACAGCTTTAGAAGTGAATAGACTACTTAGAGGCCAGTGATTATAAATGTACAAAAAGAGGAAAGACTCCACAAAGAGTATGTGAGATTTATGACCTTTGAGAAATTGCACTTGGCTGAGCCAGTGACGACAAGATCAAGTGGGGAAGCATGGACCTCTGCACCGAACCACTGTGCTAGATCTTTGTGAACAAGGAATTCCATTTGTTTGGTTATTCACCAGGACTCCAAGTATACTGTTTTGTCTGATAAGAAGCTAAAACGGCCAAATTCAGCTCAAAGGAAATCCCATGGCCACTCAGGCAGCAACACTAGCTTACAGAATCTGGACAAAATTCAACTGCTGTAGTGGAAGGGAGCTCAAGAAGGAGTATATGAAGTCTCTATCTTAAGTTCTGTTTAAAGTGACACAAAAATAATAGCTTGTCATGTGAGCAAACCAAAAAAAGCATCATGTGGCCAGGTGCGGTGGCTCATGCCTGTAATCCCAGCACTTTGGGAGGCCGAGGTGGGTGGATCACAGCTTCAAGAGTTTGTGACCAGCCTGACCAAAATGGAGAAACCTTGTATCTACTAAAAATACAAAAATTAGCCAGGCATGGGGGCACACACCTGTAATCCCAGCTACTTAGGAGGCTGAGGCAGAAGAATCGCTTGAACCTGGGAGGCGGAGGTTGCAGTGAGCTGAGATCGGGCCACTGCACTTCTGCCTGGGTGACAGAGTGAAACTCCATCCTGACAATCGCATGCTCAAAAAAAAAAAAAAAAAAAAAAAAAAACAACAAACAAGCAATCGCATTTTTTAGTCATCGAAATCGGATTACAGAAAAATAAAAATCACTGTGGTGTACTGTCAGAAGACCCTCAAAACATTTCCCACTATTCAGAGTGCAGAGAAAAAAAATCAGGAGGAAATTCTGCTTATAAATGCTTATTAGACATTCCCAATAAAGACAAATTCCTTCTTCAAATCTCACATAAACTGGCCCCACATACACAGAAAGCAATCAGCAAGTTGCTAAAGTAAAGGATAAAAAGACAGCCACAAATAATAGTCCACAAGTTTCTGAGGACAAGAGTATGATATCATAAGGAGCTCTTTTTCACTGAAGTTACCCAAAGCCAACTATCCTGTCTTCTACCACAGCTTAACTGTTGTTAGACTTTCACCTGAAATGTCTGCCTTATCTTTGTCTCATGATGAAAATAAAGACTGTCCAAGCAACCACAAGAACCATAAATGTGGTTCTCATCGATGGGGATACACGGGGGACAGCAACTTGTCAATTTCAGACTGTGCGGGCATGTACTCTTCAAAGGAGCAGTTCCTCTGCATTATAGCACTGTGTGACACAGAGAAAAATAGAAACAAACGATGTGTCTGTAGCAAGGTTGCTTCTGGAGGTATTACATTATGCATCTCTCCTCTCTCTGCTTCTCCTTCTTCCCTCTCCCTTCATATTTCCTGCTGTATCTTCTCCATGTGGCTTTAATAAATGGGAGCATCTGCCTGTATCTGAAATGGCTACAGGTGTTGCTATCACATTACCAGTGTGTTGATTTAATATAGTATTATTGTGTCATTTCACTCCAATGCCTGAACTTTGTGGAAAATGGCAACCTTGAATGGGGTAGAAGACACTCATCTACCCCTCAAGTGAATTCTTTGCAGATTTATGTTTATCAGTGATTGATTACGACCAACCGCCACATGTCATCCACTTCCAATAAAATTTTAGTTAAATAGAGGCCTTAAGGAGAGTAATCCCAGCTCTCTCAAACATCACTACCAGGGGATCCCATTTCTTGTTCAAATTCAATCTTGAAGTAGATTCTTTTTAAGCTGAATCAGTTAGAATTAACATGGATTAGAAGAAAAAAAGATTAAACAACTTTTGAAAATAATTGTAACTATTAAAATGATAATAACTGAAATTAATTGAGAATACCATACTTCAGGTATTGTGCTAGGACATTATTTACCTGGCTTATCTCATTTAACAATTATTTGGTGGAATCTAACAATTTTAAATTGCTCATAGTATTGGTAAGTTAAACTAGCAATCTGTTTTTATTTTCCCACACTGAATTATATATTAGATGCCTTTATTGTTTTAGCTTTGTAATTTTAAAAAATGTGCCCAGGACTTCATTGCAGGTATTCTTCAGTATGGAAAACTCCCCATCTCCTTTCTACTTTACTACCACTGTGTTTTTGGTTTTTTTTAAAGTTGGAAAGGTAGCCCATATTTTAGAACTATAAGATAAATTCCTGTAGCTTTTCATTCTAAATTTTTTGTTTCTAATAAAATGAAAGCATTCATTTATGGGATGACATCTGATATTAGATAATAATATTGTTTATACTATATGTCAGCTTTTATAGCTCATAGTCAAATTTACAATAATTCAATCTCAGATTTCTAGAATATATTTGTCCTTTCTGTAAATGATTTGCATCTCTTCATAAAATCTTAGTTTGAACTATCCAGTTATGCCTTCTTGTTTTAGGATACTTCAAATGTCTTGGGCAAGAATTTAGGAGAATAATATAAATGGAAAAGATGTAAAGAAATGAACAATGTACCACGTTCCTTATAATGAAAGAATTGAAACTCTAGATGACAAGAAGGTGGTATATATATTAGTAAATGTTAAAGCCCCGTTGTGTATACATGAGAATGTGGAAGGAAAGGGTCTTGCATATCATCGATGGGGACACACAGGGAACAGCAACTTGTCAATCTCAGACTGTGCAGGCACGTACCCTTCAAAGTAGCAGTTCCTCTGCATTACAGCACTGTGTGACACAGAGAAAAAAATAGAAACAAATGATGTGTCTGTAGCAAGGTTGCTTCTGGAGGTATTAATTTATGCATCTCTCCTCTCTCTGCTTCTCCTTCTTCCCTCTTCCTTCATTTCCTGCTGGAGCTGGGCCTTACAGCTCCTTGTCTGAGGGATCTGGGCAGGGAAGGCAGCAGAAGCTTCCGGAAGACACAGGGTCTTCAGGCCAGGTGCCCTGGATACAGGGTGAAGAGAAGGAGCTTTGGAAAGAAGGGTCTGAGGGTAGAACCTGCAATGCCTCTCCTGGACCCAAGGGTGGGTGAGTGACTGCTCTCTGGCGGAATGGCTGCTGCTTCATCCCTTGCTGTGAGGGACCCAGAGGGACGACTCACAGCCTGAATGAGGACGCCCTGTTCCTCTGACCCAGAAGCAGCCAGAGCCTGCTAACTGGGAAACAAGAGCAGGGGCCATCCACCTTCAGCAGTGATTGGCGATCCAACTGGCTTCTTCACCAACCTGGTTGGAATTAAGTCCACTGGAAGGAAACAACAATGATTTTTAATATGAATTTAGTTTTTTTGTTGTTGTTGTTTGTTTGTTTGTTTGTTTGAGACAGCGTCTCGCTCTGTCGCCCAGGCTGGAGTGCAGTGGCGTGATCTCGGCTCACTGCAAGCTCCGCCTCCTGGGTTCACACCATTCTCCTGCCGCAGCCTCCTGAGTTGGGATTACAGGCCTGAGCCACCATGCCCGGCCCTAAGTTTTTATATTGGAATTTGTTTTGCCTTAAATAAGGAATGAAGATTGATTGGATGAATTGTAGAATCTATAGAAGGGAATATTCTGCCACTACTGAAATCCATGTGGTACAGCCACACATGCTGATAGGGAAAGTGTCCAAGGTCCCACACTCAGTGTAAAAGCAAGATGTGCGATACGGTTTGGCTCTGTGTCCCCACCCAAATCTCATGTTGACTTGTAATTCCCAATGTTGGGAGAGGGACCAGGTGGAAGGTAATTGCATCATGGGGACAGATTCCGTCTTGCTGTTCTCATGATAGTGAGTTCTCATGAGATCTGATGGTTTAAAAGTGTATGGCAGTACCCACTTCCCTCTCTCTCTCCTGATCCGCCATATTAAGATGTGCTGACTTCCCCTTTGCCTTCTGCCAAGGTTGTAAGTTTCCTGAGGCCTCCCCACCCATGCAGGACTGTGAGTCAATTAAACCTCTTTTCTTCATAAATGACTCAGTGTCAGGTAGTCATTTGTAGCAGTGTGAGAACAGATTAATACAACGTGGAGTTTGAGAAATATGACACACACATTCAAGCACATAATATACTGTACATACATACATACACATATACACATATGCATACATATACAAACATACACATGCAAATACACACATACAAATAGACACAGGCACATACACATACACACAGATGTACTCACAAATACACAGACACATACACATATACTGTATACACGCGCATACACATATGTAATATGCATACACACACAGAGAGACATAAATAAACACAAATAGACACACATACAAATGCCCACATAGACACACTCCCCCCCACAGACACATATACATTAATATACACATACACATACACACCCCATCTATCTATCCATCTATGTGCTCCATATGCATAGAGAATTTTGCAGTAAATGAGAAATGTAACAGTGATTACCTATGGGAGGGAGCAGTAAGGCATAAGACAATTTTTTAAATGCTGGATGTTGTGAGATTTTTACAATATACATATCTTAATTTATGGTTTTTAAAAACAGTTTATAAATGGAAGCAATGTGATAAAAGGCATTTTATATTTACTTGCACAGGCAAAAAATGTAAAGCCAACATATTTTACCAGCCTCATTTTCTAAATAATTATATTATTGTTGATTGTATATAGATTGATTCAGAGAAAATTCACAAATTGTAAATCAAGTTGATTAGGATGTACTTGAGCTTTGGAAATATTTTGCGAATTGATTTAATTCAATTGATTTAATTAACTCAAGATGAATTCATTAATTTATACATAAAATTGAGGAAAAATAATGGTATAATTAAAAATAGTTCCTACGTATTAGTGGACACCTTTCCTTCTAAGGTAGGACTTCAAAGTTGGTGAAACCCTTGTGCACTTTATAGATTGGTTCTTCCTGCCCTCTGGTGGCCATTACTGAAAATGCAGACAGAGCTATGTGGAGGTGAAACAATGAAACGTGTTTTGTTTTTTTGTTTTGTTTTGCTTTGGAGACGAAGTTTACTTCTTGTCGCCCAGGCTGGAGCGCAATGGCGCAGTCTTGGCTCACTGCAACCTCTGCCTCCCGGGTTCAAGCGATTCTCCTGCCTCAGCCTCCCGAGTAGCTGGGATTACGGGCGCCTGCCACCATACCCGGCTAATTTTTGTATTTTTAGTAGAAACGGGGTTTCACCACGTTGACCAGGCTGGTCTTGAATTTCTGACCTCAGGTGATGCGCCCGCCTCGGCCTCCCAAAGTGCTGGGATTACAGGCGTGAGCCACTGCACCTAGCACAATGAAACTATTAATACAACCCAGGCAGTGACTCACAGAAGCCTGAGAAATCCTCTCAACTTCCTCATTTTAATTTTGCAACATAATCGTGATATCTTGATTAGTCTCACTCGATAGTACTGACCTAAAATCGAATTATGCCGTCTCAAGTATTTGACTTATATATTAAATTATCCAAAGCTACAATAATTTTCTGTAAAACTTTTACTTGTATATTGTTAGACCATACCACATAAGGGGTGTTTTGCAAATAAGAAAATAAAAACACTTCTAAGTGTACTTATTTTTTTTTTCCTACCGTTAGGTAAGTCCTTTAAATATTCTATTTTTTGTTCCACGTTACCACTCTGTATGTTCGTCAAGTGTACACTTATTATTCAGATTCCAGGAGGAATAAAGTGACTCTGAGGGAGGCTGGTACACTTAGTAAGTGGCAGGCCCAAGGGTTGGAAAACAATCTGGCTACTGAGTTTGTGTCTAAGCTTTCCTTCCTTTAAAAATCCATAGGGTTGGCCGGGCGCGGTGGCTCACGCCTGTAATCCCAGCACTTTGGGAGGCCGAGGCGGGCAGATCACGAGGTCAGGAGATCAAGACCATCCTGGCTAACACGGTGAAACCCCATCTCTACTAAAATACAAAAAAAAAAAAATTAGCCGGGCGTGGTGGCAGCGCCTGTAGTCCCAGCTACTTGGGAGGCTGAGGCAGGAGAATGGCGGGAACCTTGGAGGTGGAGCTTTCAGTGCGCTGAGATCCAGCCACTGCACTCCAGCCTGGGTGACAGCGAGACTCCGTCTCAAAA
>NW_016814144.1:276948-294810 GCF_001698545.2 Rhinopithecus bieti
TTATATATATACACATAAATATATATATATACACACACACACACACACACTTGGACATTCCACTGATCGCCGCTGTTTCAGGTGAGGTCATTTTAGGCTGTTAGTCATCTCTGGACCAGTGGCTATGATCATTCCAAATGATTTCCCCCCTTGAATTTCAGTGACATCTATGCTGAGCTCAAGGGCTTATGCCTATAATCCCAGCACTTTGAGAGGCCAAGGCAGGTCAACCACTTGAGACCAGGAGTTTGAGACCAGCCTGGCCAACAGGGAAAACCCGTTCTCTACTAAAATACAAAAAAAAAAAAAAAAAAAAATTAGCTGGGCACGTTGGCTCACACCTGTAATCCCAGCTACTCTGGAGACTGAAGCACGAGAATTGCTTGAACCCGGGAGGCAGAGGTTACAATGAGCCAAGATGACACACTGCACTCCAGCCTGGGCAACAGAGTAAGACTCTGTCTCAAAAAGAATAATTAAAAAAAAAAGAAGAAGAAGAAGAAGTCAGTGACATCTGGCGCTAATGTATGCAACTCATACAGTGCTAACTTTACACAACCAGTAGAGTACGAGCAATGGAACGACCCCCAAGAGCTAGAGAAGAATCATCATCTCATAGGAGTTAAGCACGTAAGCCCCGTGTGTAATGGGCCAGGTCAGGTGTTTGCACAGTCACCAGTGATGCGTCTGGAGATGTGTGACTCCCTGCAGCATCAAAGCAACTCCTGGGAAGTCTCACGGAGGCAGAAGAGAGACTCAGTTACAAATGAAATGCTACATCTGGCCGGCTGTACTGCCTATGTGAAGACCATATTAAAATAACCAGGCAACTCTTCTGATGTTAATTTAATAACAGCTATGCAAAATACTTAAAAACAACAACAACAACAACAACAACAACTGTTCTAAGTATTAATTGAAGCAAGTCCCACTTCCACCCTAGGGGTGGGGTATTCTTTTTAACCCGACTTTCATGATGGATAAACCAACGCACAGAGAAGTTCAGTAACTTTTCCAGGATTCCAGTCTTGTAAGTAACAGGGAGGACCGACTCCCGGGTCCACCCTGGCGTAGAAGCACACTGTGCTGTCTGTGTAACGGCCGGCCTGCCGGTGCTGCAAACTCCTGAGGACAGGAAATGTGTGTTACCTTTCCACCGCAGGCCCAGCACCTTCATCACTGCTGTTTTCCCAACACAGTGTGTTTGTTGGAGTGGAGGAGTGTTTGGAAGGCAGGAATTTGCTCTTTTTTTCCATAGCACTGCCCTGGAGACAGGGACCAGATCTTCAAGAGGAAACATTATTTATTCATCATCAATTATGGCTGCAGTGTGAAACAGAAAGAATACAGACATAAAATACACAGTACCTGCTTTCACAGGCCTCATGTCTTCTTAAGATGACAGAGTGATATTAAGTTTAAGATAAAATTCTTATTTAAAGGGTAGCTTCCATATTAATCCTAAATGAGTGTGGGTTTCATGTTGGAGTTTCAAAATACAGGAATCAAAGGCTGATAGAACTGAAAAGAGGAAATAGTCTGCAATTCTAGCTGCAGATTTCAACACAGTAACTGTTAGAATCAGTGCCCAGACAATCTGTGAAAAGATAGAAGAGCCAGACAACTCCACCCTGCCCAGAACATTATTGACCACACCCAATCAAAGCAAATACACATGCCGTTCACAGGTACTTGGGACATTCACCAAGAGAGAAGCGACCACATTCTGGGTCATAAAATGAGTGTGAGTATGTTGGAAAGGATGGAAATCCTGCCACATTTGCACCCCCAGCTGCAAAGGCTCTCTCTGGGTGCAGGTGGAGAGAACAAGCCTACTGTTGGGGTGACAGGCAGCACCTGTGTGCAATTGTAGAGGCCTGCACTAAACAATCTCAGAGTGTGCAGAAGAGGAGAAGCTGGTGAGACATGTGGAAGAGGAGCCATCAGCAGGACACAACTCCTGGCAGCAACTGTGGGGCTCAAGAGAGGAGTAACAGCCAGGAATATTCACTGGTTCCTGGCTTGGGTAATAGTGTGGGTTATGATTTGATTCACTAATTAAAAGTGCAAGGCAAGAGGAAAGATTTGGAATGAGTCTGTGCATCTGTGTCATTGTGTGTGTGCGTCCATGAGTTTGTATGTGTTTGTGTTTCTGTGTGTCTGAGGGTGTCTGTGTGTGTGTGCATGTGTTGGTGTGTGTGTATGTGTGTGTCTGTGTGTATTTCTGTGCGTGTCTGTGTATGCGTGTGTGTGTCTAAGTGTGAGTGTATTTGTGTGTGTATAAGTGTGTGTGATTAGTTCAGATTTTCTGTCTTATCTATCGGAGAGAATATCAATTTGAACATAAGTGAGATAGGTCTCCTAGATAAATGGATGTCCAGGTCAAGTGCATGCAGGCGGTGGACAGGCCCAAAGTTGTGAGTGGAAAGTGGGGAGGAAGAAGTGATGGGAGAGGGTCCTGAACACTTCCATTAAGAAGGACATTGACGGATGGGCAGAAGCTGAGACCATGAAACCTGTGCCACGGAACTAGGACAGAACCCAGTGGAAGGAGTTTGGCAGGCATTACTGGTCATCCACCCAACAAGCATTACTCCTTCATCCACACTGGCAGAACCTGTCCAGCCCTTTCCTCGCTAATCAGGACAGTCCTGTTGAGCGTAAACCTGTCCTGTGGTCCTCTTCCCTATGGGACTGAATCATTTAGAGGGGGGAATGGCTCCTAAGCCCAAATAGGACTTTCTCTACTTAGGAACTCCTAAGCTAAGGGGAGTCTTTTCCTTCAAGGCTGTGAATCATTTATGCTGGGACAAGGGGTCCCTTGTCCCAAAGGATTCCTAGAAAATTTTTTCAGGTTCTCAAAGCCTGGGAAGAAACAATTGCCTCGCATTTGGTGGACAGTGGTGTGTCTGGTTTTACTCTTGCCAAACACAGGTACTCTCACAGTCACATGTCACATACATGCACACAGCACTCTCTGTCTCTATTTCTCTCTTATTACTCTCCCTCCCTCCTTCCCTCTTTCTCTGCCTCCCAACTTCCTATGCCTTCTCTCAAACACACACACATGCACACACACACACATACACACACACACATCACGAAAGCTCAAGTGGATCAAGCCCCCAAATCAGCATAACATGAACGTGGCCACATTGAAAAAGGCAGCAATAGCGCCTTGACGATGCAGACTCTGATGATGAATTAATCTTGGAGACTCCAGATATTGAGACCTCTTGTTGCCAAGTGTGGTTAGTTTACCTGAGATAATAAAATTTCCTTATAGAGTCTTTCATTTTTACCCATTTTTTAAAACTTAAAGCTAAAGATATTCCGATTTTTATACGGTGGCATCACAGACACCTGAAAAATTGCTTAAAGGAGGGGAAGGTGAGGCAGTGACAAGTTCAGTGGTGACATTCACACAAGCAGCTTCAGTGTGACCCACGTGAAGGCAAGATTCATTGTGTAAGATTCGCGAGTGAATGAAAAGTGAGGAGGCAGGATGTGCAGGCCGTGCACTCTTCTCTACAGAATTTGGCTGTGAGTGGAGAGATTGAATGAAAGCCAGGTGGGGTCAGAGTGAGATACTTTCTTTGGTTTTGGGTTTGGATTTCTTTTGGCCTTGTTATTTTAGTTTTGCTTTGCTGCCTGTTTGTTAACGGGCACTTGTGTGTGTTTATTTGCTAAGGGGAAGGCTTCACTAAGAGAGGGAAAACTTGGCACAAAGAAGAGCCTGGATGTCATCAGCGGGTAGAGAAGCAGAGAGAAATGGCTCCTTAAGGAGAGGTGGAAGGACTGGCCTCTGTCCTCAGGAAATAACAACTGGGTTGTCTGCTTCCGCTGCAGAGTTGTCATGGGCAACCCTTACACACTTCTCGGCAGAAAACTGTAGCTTCCTCAAGGGAATTAGAACTTTGCCCCTATTAATTCTCTCCTCCAAACAACACCATTAAGACTCTGGCCATTTGTGAATGGTATCTGTGGAGGAGCAGTAAATATCCCGTGATGTTGCTCCCAAGCCCCAGTGCTGACAGAGAGCAGCCCAACAGTTTTTGTCCTAAGGTCTCCTAACCAAGGATCTCCAGCAAAGGTGGAAAGAAGAGGCCCTGGGTCTATCCCAAGCCTCCATCTTTCAGTTTCCTTCATCTGTCTGCTCATCCTGTCTTCCATTCCTGGATCACCTGGTCTTGTCAGACACTGCTGTAATTCCACTGTGCAACTCACAATGGAAAACCTGTATACACATTGGGAAAGGGATGGAACCAACAGTTCTATGAGCCTTTTGGAATTAAAAACTTGCTGTGTCTGTGCATAGATAGATTTATTTGTAGTAAAGAACTCTCTGCATTCATTGTAAGTTTGAAGCGGTCTGTGAGTCCAAAGGGCATTACAGACGTGAACGTGGAACTGCAGAAGAGGATTATCTCACTTCTGCTCACTCTTCACTCCAGCCAGTGCCCAGCAAAGTTGTAGGGACGCTGGCTAATGAGACACAAATCATGGTCACATCCTTTCTCAAGAATCCACCCATGTCAGTGCTGTTTAGCCCAGAATAGTTCAACAAACATTATCAGGTACTTGTGATGGAGCCAGGCACTGGGCTAGAAGCAAGGGATATAAATACAATATCACTTTGGGAAGCAGAGGCAAATGGATCACCTGAGGTTAGGAGTTCAAGACCAGCCTGGCCAACATGGCAAAACCCCATCTCTACTAAAAATACAAAAATTAGCCAGGCATGGTGATGCATGCCTGTAATCCCAACTACTCGGGAAGCTGAGGCACTTGAACCTGGGAAGCGGAGGTTGCAGTGAGCCAAGATCACGCCACTGCATTGCAACCTGGGCAACAGAGTGAGACTCCATCTCAAAAAATAATAATAAATAAAAATGAATAAATAAATAAATGTAATACCACCCTAATTGTTCTCCAGGAGCTTAGTCTTATAAGGAAGGCAACTTTTAGATAGATCACTTCACTTTCACATATTTGCATATGAATATATATGCATATATAATAGGTGTCTGTGCTGCCTATTATGTTATACATAAAAGAGGAAAATAGCCTTTTCTTGCAGACTGAGAGGTTGCCTGAGTGGAGACATAAAAAATGATGAAAGGATGTCTTCATAATAAATATGGTACAAAAGATATCCAGGAAAAGAAATAGTGGGAGCAATACAGTAGAGTCACAGAAATACAAGAAATGTGGCTTTTGTGGACCACAGTATTTCAGGAAAAGGAGAGAAGAGATGAAGCCGCAGTCTTTTGCTAGAGATCCATTTTTAATATGCTGAGGAATTTATACACTTAGAGATGAAAAGGGTCTTTAGAAAGCTAAGAAAGAGCCATGATTGATATTCTACTTTGGATGGATGGTGCCGGGACTCAAGTGGATTCAAGTGAGGATAAGATTGGAGGAAATGACTAATGTGGCATTGCAAATATTTCAGGCAGAAGACAATGGCACTGGATGAGAAGGGATGTGAATTATTCTAAAAATGTTTGCAAAGCAAACCCAGCAGCATGTAAAAATGGCATCATGTCATGACCATGTGGGGTTTATTCTGAAAATAAAAGGCTGGTTTAATATTCGAAAAATCATCCATGTTAATAAACCATATTAACAGACTAAAGAAGGAAAAGCATATGATCATCTTTAGAGATGCAAATAAAACCCTGAAATAATTCAGTATTTATTCATTCAATATAATAAGATGCCCTCCACAAAAACAACAAAAAAAAACCACACAAATTCCCTACAACTGAAGTCATTTGTTAGTGAAAGATTGAATGCTTTCTTTCTAAAATCAGGAACAAGACAAGGATGTCCCCTGTTACTATTTTATTGGTCAATGTAGGTAGCTCAATAAGGAGCAAGAAAAAAGAAATCACATAGATTGCAAATTAAAAAAAAAATCTGTTTCTATTCACAGATAGTGTAATTGTGTAAGAAAATACAAATGAATCCATAGAAGGCTACTAGAACTGAAACATGATATTAGCAAAACAATGTTTAAAAATCAAGCCGGGTGCGGTAGCTCATTTGTGTAGTCCCAGCAGTTTGGGAGGCAGAGGGAGGAGGATCCCTTGAAGCCAGGAGTTCCAGATGAGCCAACGTAGCAAGACCCTGTCTCTACAAAAAAAAAAAAAAATTGGGCATGTTGGTGTGTGCCTGTGATACCAGCTATGAGGTGGGAGCATTGCTTGAGCCTCCAAGTTTGAGGCTGCAGTGAGCTATGACTATGCCACTACACTCCAGCCTTGGTGATGGAGTGAGACCCCCCCCATCTCTAATAAATAAATAAATATACAAATAAATATCAGTTGCATGTTAATATGCTAGCAATGAACAATTTGAAACTGAAGTTTCAAGATTGCCATTTTAACAGCACCAAAAACCTAAAATAATTATGATGTATAAATGTGATAAACTCTATGAATGACCTGTATGTCAAAAAATTAAAAAAAAAAACACTCGTGAAAGAAACGTTGATTAAAGACCACCTAAAAAGACATAAAAATGTTCGCCAGTCATGATCTGGAAGACTCAAGTGATACTGTCTTTCTCCCCAAATTAATTTATAGAATTCATGCAATTTGAATCCACATCACATGTGATTTTTAAAATAAGAATTGACACAATACTTCTAAAATTTAGTAAAAATTCAAAGGAATAACCCAAACCGCACTGAAAAAGGGAGAACATAATTGGAGGGCTCACGCCACCTGGCTCAAGGCTCACTGTAAAACTGCCATAGTCAAGTCAGTGTGGCATTTTCAGGATAGACACCTAAATGAATGGAACTGAAAAGAAGTCCAGAAATAGACCTGCTAAATATTATCAATTGGTTTTCTCCAAAGCTTTGCAAAGGCAATTCAATTGAGAAAGAAAAGTCTTTCTAGTAATTGATGCTGGGACATTCATATGCATAAAAATTGCACTTTGACCCATATCTTGCACTGTATACAAAAATTAACTCAAAATAGATTATAGGCTTAAATATTAAGACATACAAAGTTTATTTTTTAAATTACTTTGCTTTAAGTTCCAGGATACATGTGCAGAATGTGCAGGTTTGTTACATAGGTACACGTGTGCCATGGTGGTTTGCTGCACCTATTGACTTGTCCTCTATGTTCCCTCCCCTCACCTCCCATCCCCCAACAGGCCCTGGTGTGTGTTGTTCCCCTTCCTGTGTCCATACGTTCTCATTGTTCAACTCCTACTTATGAGTGAGAACGTGCAGTGTTTGGTTTTCTGTTCTTGTGTTAATTTGCTGAGGTTAGTGGCTTCCAGGTTTGTCCATGTCCCTACAAAGGACACAATCTCATTCCTTTTTGTGGCTGAATACTATTCCATATTTCATGGTGTATGTGCAACACATTTTCTTTATCCAGTCTATCATTGATGGGCATTTTGGTTGGTTCCAAGTCTTTGCTATTGTGAATGGTGCTGCAGTAAATATACATGTGTATGTGTCTTTGCAGTAGAATGATTTATATTCCTTTGGGTATATACCCAGGAATGGGATTGCTGGGTCAAATGGTATTTCTGGTTCTAGATCCTTGAGGAATCACCACACTGTTTTCCAAAACTGTTGAACTAATTTACATTCCTACCAACAGTGTAAAAGCCTTCCTGTTCCGCCACAGCCTTGCCAGTATCTATTGTTTCTTGACTTTTTAATAATTTTCATTCTGATTGGTGTGAGATGGTATCTCATTGTGGTTTTGACATATAAAATTTCTAGAAGTCAACTTGATGACCATAAGTTCGGCAAAGAGTTCTTAGATATAAGAATAAAAACACTGTCCTTGAAAGAAAAGGTCAAATATAATTAATCGAAATTAAGAAACCTTGCCTTTTGAAAGACCCTGTTAAGAAAATAAAAAGACAAGCCAAACTATGAGAAAACACTAGCAAAACATATGTTTAATAAATAAGTAACATTCAAAATATATAACAAACTTTCAAAATTCAATAGTGAAGAAAGAAAGCAATAAAAATTGGGCAAAATATTTGATAAGACATTTCACCAAGTAAGATATATGAATAGAAAATAAACGTGAAAAGATGGTCAATATTCTTAATTATTACAGGAATTCAAATTAAACCACAATATGATACTCCTACACCTCTATTAGAATAATCAAAATTAAAAAGCACTGGCCACGTAAGTGTTGGCAAAGTTGCTGACCAAACAGAGCTCTCCTCTATTGCTGGTAGAAATGCCAATGTTATAGTCACTTTGGAAAAAAACGTTTCAAGTGACTTTGTTTGTAATCCTCCCTGGAAACTGGAACCATAAAGAGACCTTTCTACCGTATTCCCACATTTACTCACTCCCAATCTTTATTTTACTAGGAATCTTTTAATGATAAACATATTCCAAATAAGAACCAATAAAGATTTTGAATATAAAAAATAGAGGTTTTTAAATTCTGAGGATTAGTGATAGTGTACATGTTGGCACATATGTATTTTATTTTTACCTGTATACACTTTCTCATTCTTTTGCAAATCAAAGTCTACATTAACCCTGAGACCCCAGCTCCTTCATTTCATCCTCACATGATAAACTCTGAGAAAACTTTAAAACACATTTACAAAGGACATGATTGCAACTCTTGCATGCTCTTTCAGCAGAGCTAAACTCAGGATATAATTATTTTCTTCAAAAATTCGGTTGACTCAACATATTTTCTAAAGAGGAAATTCCAAGGCTTTGAAAAACACATCTGTGTTATACAGAAAACATTTTCTAAGCAGGAAAAGTCTTTCTGACTATGCAAAATGTCATCAGATTTTCAATCGCATGTTATCTCTATCCAAAGACTCCTTTTCCTTGAGTCAGTATGGTTTAGAAACATGGGCAAGCAAGTCGTGGTAATGTCAGAAGCTTAGCCAAACTACTATAGAAAACAGATACTGTATTAAGGGATTTTCTTAGGATAAAACAGCAGCTTTTTAAGTCAGCTCTGCATCTCTGGTTTGCATGGTTAGGCTTGATAATGGCACGCGTCTCAAAAGCCCGAGATAAGCGACGCCTTCAGCTGCTCCTCATAGACGTACTACCGACCACTGGTAATTATGTCTTTAATCTTTTGAAGTAAAATGTTGTTGATTCTTTTCAGCTTGTATTTTTCTCTACATCTCATTAAAAGCCTACAGTGAGTAAAAGTAATAGATGACAAGTTGATGTGGATGATGGAATCTAGAAATGAAACTTGAGAGCCTGATGCATCATCTGTCCATCGCTGATTTTCAATGCATTTCTTCTCCCCCTCATGCAAGGAGGTGGGACCCACACTTCCAGCCCTTTGGAGCCCCTGGGGAAACTCTGAGATATTCCAGTCCCCACCTCTGTGTGTTCTGATGTCACAGGTCCACTCCACGGGAGGACTGGAGCACAGAGGTCTGATACAATAGCCGAATCTAAGCTGCACAACTCTATACCTCTAACAAGCAGTTTTGAAAATACGCTGATATTATCATTTTTATAAAGAAAATCAATTCAAAATTATGCATGTTTCAAGAAGTTGGAGATAATTTCCTTTATTTCGAGGAAGACAATACTGCACTATGGGAAGATGGACAAGGTTAGTTCCAGCACAGAGAGTCAAGCTCACGACAGACATTGGCCTGGACACACAGAAGGGCAGGGTTCAATACTCTCCACCAAGCAAGAAAATCCTTCTGTTTCCAGGCTACTGGGAAAGCTAGTTCAGAAAAGGTGGGCTCCATATGCTCTTATTCCTTTCTGCACCCCTAAAATCCTGAGACAAAGACATATTCCTAAACTAGGCAAATGTTCAAGCAGTCATTGTAGATTCTGAAACCAAAGGGACGTGTGATTCGCTTCTTGTTGTATTTATTTGTTGTGTTGTTTTTGTTAGTGTTACCCTTCCAAGTCATAATAAGTAACATTTGAGAAGCTGCACTAAGGTGTCAAATTTCGCTCTTGATTACAGGTAAAGTACGATTTCAACAAATATTATTTTAAATGATTTCTTAACAACACAATGTCCTCATTCTGGCAGATGGGCCAAAGAGGGTTAGCTTTATTGCTTTGTTAAAACTCAGTCACTCTGTGACGAAAGATGCTATTTTGCACTCTGTAGATCTATATGGGAGACCTCCCTGAACTGTGGCTACTTTCCTGCGGGGTTAGGTAGGGATGTGCTCTCCATGGTTCCTGCCAGCAGGAATTCCTCCCTTCCCCTTCCTGAGCTCCTCCTCCACAAGTACACAGTCCACAGACCTTGAACGTAGGTAGTGAGAGTAAGAAAGAAAGAGAAAAGAAAAAAAGAGGTAAAAATAAACATCCATAAGTTCCACATACACTGCTGTGAGCGAGTGTGTGTGCTTTAGCAGGATAAAAGACTTTTAGTATTGAACAAGCCAACTGAACCTGGACTTTTCCTGCAGAATCCTCAAATAATTGAGCATCCAATAGAAAAAATTCAGCCAGAATGTGACATTATCTGGCCTAGTTTCAAGAACAACTCTATGTTAGACATTCTTCGCTCTTTCACCTGATGGGCAGGTTGAAGTTTGGCATTGCCTTATACCCCATCCCATGTTGAACACTGGAAAGGAAATCACCCCTATGATGAGTGAACGTATGTCCATTTGTCTGTTCTTCTTGTTCAACAGCAACATAAACTACAAAAGCCTGGATTTTTTCTAGCGCTAGGAATTTGGATGATTTAAAACATCTGATCAAATTCAGGCAAAATAAAACTAGCGCAGAAATCTAGCTGTGAAAGAAAAATTGAATAAGAATAAAAGATCAGTGTGTTGGTTGCTTTCCCATCAAACTTGTACAAGGATAACACAGGCTCAGATATGTAAACATCTAAAAATTAGAGACATGTGACATGAAATGTACACAAAATTTAAAACATGAAACTATAGCTAACTGGCTATGTACTGTTTATTTCAAGAATTGGATATTTCAAGATATTTCAAATATTTCAGTAAACTGAAATATTTCAAGAATATTTCAAGAACTGAATTTAACAATGCATGAACTTGTTTACAATTACAAACAACTTTATAAGGCATATTTCTCAATTTTAATACCCAATCCAACAGTCCCATAACAGTGGAGAAGCCCTTAGCACTTCTTGTATCTTTAAAAGATTGTAACATTTTCTTTAAGACTTACAACTAAATCTTTAAATAAGAATTAGCTATTTTAACATTAGAGGATAACAATTTTTTGAAGGACTGCATATTTTTTTTTGCTCAGAGAGTTACATAGAAAAGGACCTTATCTTCACCTCTCTTTCTCTTACACACACACACACACACACACACACACACACATCAAGTGTTTTCATTTAAAACAAATATTTTGGACGAGGTAATCTTAAGAGTGTCTGAAAGACAAACTGTCTCTTTTTTGGTGGGGGAAAAGGTGGAAATGGAATGAAATCATAAAAAACACAGATGTAGATAATTAGTTGAAGAAATCATAGTCATGTTTTTAATAAAATTTTTAAAATTCAGATAAAGTGATTATTCATTTGTTTTTACATTAATTAATCTCATAACTATTAATTAAAACCCACTAGGAAGTGGAAATTAAAATACTTAAGCAAGTCTTTCTGGTTGCAATTAACAAAACTCCTCTGAGCTGGCAGAACCCAGCACCAAGGGCTGTTGTACATATCTGAGGCATCTAAGGGAAGGCAGAGGGGCAGCAGGGCCTCCCAGGGAACCATGCCACAGGCTCACTGTTGACCCAAGGTGACAAACATCTCATCTCTGTGTCTCTCTTCTGCTTTGTTCTTTTCTCTCCTTGCAAACCAACATGTTCTGATTTTGGGTGTGCAGGAGTCAAAACTACCCAAACTCTTCTCAGCCCTGCCTGCAGGACACCAGTTAAACGGCTTACAGACACTGGTTAGAGTTTGAAATCCAAATCCACATTCCAGAAAGAGAGCATGCTGTTGGCCCTGCCCTGCTTTCATGGCATCTCAGGTTCATCAGTTATACCTAGAATGTTTCTCAGGAAAGGGTTTGGACTTGGAGAGTGGATCCAGGAGTTGTGAAATCAGAACAGAGATTTCAATGCAAGGGTGCCCAACACCCCCGCTTCATGATCTTGGTAGAAAGTCTGCTGATAATGTTATATAACCACACAAACAATGTTTGAAAGTCAACATACTGCCCTAACTGTAATGTAAAGGAGAAACAAAAGGAAGATCATTTAAGATAAAATGATATGATTTTAGTATTTCAATACTTTGACACACCCAGATGCACATCCACTGTGTGTCAAATCACTGTGAAGATGACAGTTACATTCAAATACGTAGGGATTTGATATAGGTGAGTTATATTGGATGCTTAAATGCCACAAGAACAATGCTCTTTGTGATGATTTTCCTGAACTATGGAGAATTTAGGGTAAATTTCTGAACTTAAACTACCATCTTCTCTCAATGTAAACATTAATTGAATTTCTATAAAATTTAGTGAATATTAAAATTATGCAAAAATGTGTGCTTTATTTAAGCTGTGGAAGCTCAGAGAACTAGATTAGTATCTGGGTGTCTGTGAGTAAGCAGCAGGGCCCTGGCAGGCTCTGCAGGAGGAGGATGGCTCTGCATGGCGGCAGCTAAAGTCCCACTCACTGTGGGACAGTCAGATCCCCTGACATGCTCTACTAAATAACAGTGACACCCTCGCCCATTTGTGACACTTGCACATATCCCCACACATTCCAGATTACCGTGCCCATGAAGGGCCATGGTTTTTAGAAATACACTTTCTGAAAGAGAACTTCACAAGCATTAAATCCCATTGCTTCCCCTCCTTTCAGTTTCCAAACCCTGCACTTTCTCCCACTGAAGTTTGTCTCTTCATAGTTGCCAATGTACACCTGAAACACGTTGGTAATGTTCAGCACTTATCTTACTTGACCTATGTTTCTCTGGCTACATTCATGCAGTTTCCCATGCAGACATCTCTTCTGATAGCATCTCTTTAGTGTTGATGCTCCTCAGATCTCAGTCCCACAGTTTCCGCTTTTTATCCCACATGCTCCTAGGAGCATCCTTGTCTCTCTCAGCCCTTCTGTGATTAGCTCTAGGCTGATGTTTCTAGCATTTGTATCTTCAGTGCAGACCTCTCATTAGAGATCCACAGAGAATGTCCAGCTGCCTCCTAAAAATCTCCCTTCAGCAGTCCCATGGGGACCTGAAATGCAACACCTATAAAACCAACCTTAACATCTCCCCACCCACCCACCTTTCTCCTGACCCAGGGACTGTATCTTAGTTTAATGGAGTAATAAGTGGAGTAAGACACCCTTAATCAAGAAGCTGTTGGTTGCCCTTCTGGGTGGGCAGAGACATATGTTCACATGAGAGCACAGTTATCCTTGATCCTCTAAGTCACTCCAGTGACTCGCTTGGTTATTGAAATGTTAGACTAGCAGATACCTAGGCCCCGAACAAAGACAATGTTACAATCTTCTGGTTCTAGGTGAGTGTGTGTGTGACTCTCTTCGGAAAAGCTGTATTTCCCTAGGGTATTCGGGTAATGAAGAGGCTGGGCAAGGTGAATAAGAAGTCAGGGGAACTGGCCGGACGCGGTGGCTCAAGCCTGTAATCCCAGCACTTTGGGAGGCCGAGATGGGCGGATCACGAGGCGGATCACAAGGCCCGATCGAATCACATCCTGGGTTAACACGGTTAAACCCCGTTCTACTAAAACAATACCAACCAAAAAAAAAAAAAAAAAAAAAAAAAAAAAAAAAAAAACTAGCCGGCGAGGTGGCGGCGCAGAGTCCCCAGCTACTTGGGAGGCTTGAGGCCAGGAGAAATGGCGGAACCGGGAGTCAAGCTTGCATGAGACTCGAGATCCGGCCACTGCGCTCCATGCCCTGGGCGATCAGAGCAAAAAAAAAAAGAAAAAAAAGAAAAAAAAAAGTCAGGGGAACTTACAAGGAGGTGACTAAGACTCATCTCTTCTTTCCAAGGTAGGTAAAGAAGAACGTGAAGGCGCTGAGCTTGTGGCTCTGACCAAGAATCACTGGCAGACAGTGATCCAAGGCCCCTACAGACCTGGATATGAGGTTGGTGGGATGTTGTGATAGAAAACGCTGATGACCCCAGTATCCAGTCGCTGTTGATTTTCCAAGTAACTGAACTTCCTTCTAAGTTTTAGCTAGGAATGTGGCCACACACACCAACCATATTCCTCCATTCCCTTCCATCTTCACAACAGAGTTCAGGCAAGTTGAATGGAGTGAAGGGAATGTGTGCGTGTGTGGTGTGTGCATGTGTGTGCGTGCATGTGTGCGTGTGTGTGCGTGTGCACCTCAGCCACAGAACTCTCTGCTCTGGACTTTCCTTTCCCATTTGCTATAGAACATGGACATAGCAGTGGCCTGGCTTCAAATCTGCAAAGTAGAAAAAGCCCCCAGGGCAGAGAATCTTAGCCTAGGTTTCCATGAACTAGTTATGAAAATAATAATTGTTACCTTATTTGTATGAACTTCTAAAAAAATTATCATTGCCTTTAACTAGGAAAGAGGAAAAAAGAAACAATAGCATTAGTAGTGCCCCTGATTCACCAACTGAAACGTTAGATGATTTCATATCATATCACAGGAATGAACGAGACTTCAAAATAAGTGTACCATTTATGCTCATCACCACTTCAAAGTGATGCTGGGCACGAAGTTCCTCCTTTAGATTAGGTTATTTAATGTCTTATTAAAGACGCCTATGTTACCACATCACAATTTTCAAATATTTTGTTTTTATATTTTGAAAACTATATTCACTTTGTTTCCTTTGTAGCCATCTGTTTTTTGTTTGTTTGCTTGTTTTTGCTCTTGCCATGTTACTCAGGTTGGAGTGCAGTGGTGCGATCATAGCTCACAGCAACCTCCAACTCCTGGGCTCAAGCAATCCTCCCACTTCAGCCTCCAAGTAGCTGGGACCACAGGTGTATGCCACCACACCTGGATACTTTTTAAATTTCTTGTAGAGATGGGATCTCCCTATGTTGCCCAGGCTGGTCTTGAACTCCTGGGCTCAAGTCATCTTCTCAACTTGGCCTTCTAAAGTGCTGGGATTATAGGCATATAGGTGAGAGCCACCATGCCTGGCCATATATATTACTATTTCTTTTTGAGGAGTCTATAGGCTTTAACATGCTGCCAAAAGAGAGCACTACATATGATAAGGGTAAGATCTCTTGCCTAGAGTGTGGTTTAATAATACAATGAGAAGAGCCTAAGTAAATGACTCCATACAGCAAACTGCTCCACTAGCCTGGACCACTCACGGTGGAACTGCTACATGAAAGATGAATGAAATTCCATATCCTTTAGCACAGCCTCTATGTCTCTCTCTGTTTAGCAGTCATGGAACTGATTCTCCCTCAGTGTCTCCAAAAAGAACCAGCCCGGCTGATGCTTTCCTTTTGGATTTCTAATCTTCAGAACTATGGAAGATTAAGTTTCTGGTGTTTTAAGCCACAAGTTTATGGTCATTAGTAATTGCAGCTCTGGCAAACCCATACAGATATTGCTACTAAGAAGCAGGGTGCTTCTGTAACAAATACCTAAAAATGTGGAAGTAGTTTTGGAATTGGGGTTGAAGGCTGGAAGAACTTTGAGGCAAATGACAGAAAAAGTCTAGGTTGCCTGGACAAGCCTGTTGGGGGAAATATGAATGGTTTAGGTGATTCTACTGACGTGGAGACCTCAGCAGGGATCTGGGATGGAAATGAGGAAAGTGTTATTGGAAATGCTAGGAAAGGAAATCCTTGTTATAAAGTGGCGGAAACTTGCCTGAGTTGTATTCTGAGGTTGAGTGCAAAGGATAATTTGTAAGCAATGAATTTGGCTATTTAGCTGAGGGTGTTCCAAGGAACATGAAGAAAGTAAGGCTTGGTTTCTTCTTAATCATTTTGGTAAAATACGAGAGGAGAGAGATAATTTGAGGAAAGAATGCTGGAGCAAAAAAGGGACCAGGATGTGATGACTTAGGAAGTTCTGAGCCTTTTTGGATAGCAAAGAATACTGTGATGAGGAACCTCACTGTGGACAGAGAAAGGATGTCCTGTAATGAACACCAAGGGAGTGCCCAGAAAACCTTTCACTGAAAAGATTAGGCATGTATCATGGATCCAATCTGAGCAGAATCCAGGGAAAAAGATAGGGTTACCCAGGAAGAATTCTGGAGAACTCTTCTGTCTAATGACATAGATTCCCTTGATATACACAGGAACCTATGAGGATTTTGAGAATGTTAAATCAGTAGAAACACTGCCAACTTTGACCAAAAGGGACAGAGACAAGACAAAATGAGAGAAAGTCATGGGACTTATAAACTTTACAAGCAGGAAACAGGCCAATAGAGCTACTTGACAGCCAACATGCTCTACCCTTTCAGAAAAAGGAAGAATGACTCCAAGACAGAGTTGTGGTTTTAGAGACTGACTAAGCTACTGCCACCTGCACCCAGAAGCCAGTCACACCACTGCTGCAGGCCCAGGGGCAGGGGCCACCCACAGAGCTGCTGTGGGCCCAGGGTGTGTAGGATCATGCTGCAAAAGATTGTTCTCAGGCCATAAAACCTAATAGGGTCTGCCGTGCTCGGTTTTGCTAATTCCAGTGGCCCCTTTATCCCTCCCATTTTCTCCTTTTGGAATAAAAGAAAAGCAATAACAAATGTCTTCTTAGTTTTAAATGGAGAAGATGTAAACACACCAATGTATTTTGGGAGCAGATAACTTGTTTGCTAGATTCACAAGTCCAGAGAAGGAGAGGAATTTCACCCTAGGATGGATCTTTCTCAAAGTTTGACCCATATCTGATTTAGATGACTAGATTTGGTATCTTTGACCTGATAATACTTTTTAATGAGATTTTAGACTAAGAATAGATTTTAGTCCAATGGGTTAAGATTGTCAGGGATGTTGGGATGAGGTAGATGTCATCTCATGGAACAGACATGGATTTGCAGTAGACAGTAGGCAGACGGTAGAGGGTTGAATTCATGCCTCTCCGAAAGATATGTCCACTGGGAACTTCAGAATGTGACTTTTTTTGGAGTAAAGAGTTTTGAAGATGCAATTAAAGGAAGAATTTCAAGATGAAGTTATTTTGGGTTGGGATTGGCCCTAAATCCAATAACTGATGTTCTTATAAGAGAAAGGAGATTCAGGTTTGAGACACATATACACAGCTCCCAAATGCAACCCCTGTCCTGACTCCAGCCCTGCTCAAACTGGTTGTTTTAGAGACAGAAAGTTTCTTCTATTTGTTCCAATCAGAGTGATGTCCAGGACTTCATTTCACGATTGGGGAAGAGAGTGGACCACAGGCTTAGAACTGCAGCCAGCCATTTGCTCCCAGAAGGGAAGGCAGCCCAAGTGTGCAGCCCAGACACAAAAGACAGGCAGAACCAGGAAAATCAGAGGAGCAGAACTGGAGCATGCATGAAATTTCTTTTGAAACTTGAAATACAGGAAGTCGAATCCCTGAATAGACCAATAACAAGTTCTGAAATTGAGGAAGTAATTAATAGCCTACCAACCAAAAAAAGCCCAGGACCAGACAGATTCACAGTTGAATTCTACCAGAGGTACAAGAGGATGTACCATTCCTTCTGAAACTATTCCAAACAATAGAAAAAGAGGGCCTCCTCCCTAACTCATTTTATGAAACTAACATCGTCCTGATACCAAAACCTGACAGAGACACAACAAAAAAAGAAAATTTCAGGCCAATATCCCTGATGAACATTGATGCGAAAATCTTCAATAAAATACTGGCAAACCAAATCCAGCAGCACATCAAAAGCTTATCTGCCCTGATCAATTTGG
>NW_016814144.1:296212-303843 GCF_001698545.2 Rhinopithecus bieti
GGGTGAAGGATATGAACAGACACTTCTCAAAAGAAGACATTTATGCAGCCAACATATGGAAAAAAAGCTTATCATTACTGATCATTAGAGAAATGCAAATCAAAACCCAATGAGATTCCATCTTACACCAGTTAGAATGGTGATCATTAAAAAGTCAGGAAACGACAGATCCTAGAGAGGATATGGAGAAAGAGGAAGTCTTTTACACTGTTGGTGGGAGTGTAAATTACTTCAACCATTGTGGAAGATAGTTTGGCAATTCCTCAAGGATCTCGAACCAGAAATACCATTTGACCCAGCAATCCCATTACTGGGCATATACCCAAAAGATTATAAATCATTCTGCTGTAAAGACACATGCACATTTATGTTTGTTGCAGCACTATCCACAATAGCAAAGACCTGGAACCAACCCAAATGCCCATCAGTGATAGACTGGATAAAGAAAATGTGGCACATATACACCATGGAATACTATGCAGCCATTAAAAAGTATGAGTTCATGTCCTTTGTAGGGATATGGATGAACCTGTAAACCATCATTCTCAGCAAACTAACACAGGAACAGAAAACCAAACACTACCTGTTCTCACGCGTAAGTGGAAGTTGAACAATGAGACCACATGGACACAGGGAGTGGAACATCACACACAGGTGCCTGTCGGGGGTTGGGGGGCTACAGGAGGTATAGCATTAGGAGAAATATCTAATGTAGATGACGGGTTAATGGGTGCGGCAAACCACCATGGTACCTGTACACCTATGTAGCAAACCTGCACATTCTGCACATATATCTGAGAACTTAAAGTATATTTTAAAAAGAAAACAGAAACCTAAAATACTCTGACTTTTCAGTTATGTGACATAACTTTACTTTTCAGCTTGAGCCAATTCCAGTTGCGACTTGCAGGTTACATTTTTGTTACACTGTCACATTTGCTAATACAATTGATTCATAAGATTTAATTTACAGAAAGCACAATATATTTTAAACCATGCATTTGCATCACATATTTCTGAGTATATATGCTGTGAGAGCCTTGGTAATTTTATCTGAGAACTGCGTATTATTCAGAACCACTAAGACCATATCCTTCAATCCCTCATTCCGTAAGTGAGAAACTGAGGCCATCAAAAAGAATTGAAATTGTTCAGCTTAATAGATGTAGGTAATGACGTAGTTAAGTTAAAAAATTAGTTCATTTTGACACAAAATCACTTCTGCCAGCACAGGACATGTTTCATTATGTTCCATGAACTGTGACATTCTTATTGCAAGTAACCAAGCTAAGCCCGCTAAGAGAGGTTTGTGAATGTGAGAAGTCCTCTCTCACACCTGGAGTGGAAATTGAGAACATGCCATGAAAGATTGCAGAATCCGTTTCAGGCTTTGGAAGGACTTCCACCCGCCTCACAGAGCAACAGCTACCAACACAAAATGAAAGCACAGGAAGAAAAAGAAGCAAAGTAGCTGCTGCTGTCTCACCTTCCTTGACTGATTCATCTGACAAGTGCTACGTGTTACTTTATTCCAGGCCCTTTGCTAGTTCTTGGTGATAAATGATGAACGGAACCCAGGTTCTGCCCTTATGAAATCCAGCAGGAAAGAGAGTTCAGCAGAGATAGTTGTAACACAGCTGGAGGGGGAATTCCTAGGGAGGAACTGGGGTCAGAGAAGGCTTCTTCAGACTTCAGAACAAGGAGGATTTAGCAGGTGGGAGTAGGAGGACAGCATTTCAGACCAAGAGGAGAGCATAAGCAAAGGTTTGTGATTGGGAGAAACAGGGAAAATCTGTGTCATTCACGTGGCTGAGGGATGGAGTGCAGGGAATTCCGAGCCCCCAAGAGAGAACCCCAAGACACCAGCAGAGGTAGAAGCTCACCGGAATCTCCACAGAACGTAAACACCTCCCCATGAAATAATAATAATGAGCCCTTAGTTGCAGAAAAGGATTGAGTATCCAGCTCTTATCTGGATAGAGACTTAGCAATTTAAAAAGTCATTTTCAAAGCAAGTGAATTTTATAACTTTTAAAGGCCACATGCCTACAGCATTAGAAATCATATGTTTTGGATTTTTGCTTATAGAAGTGTGACAGGTGGCTTTCCTTTCACACATTCTAAGGCGTTTTCAGGTTTAGAAAACTGGAATGCATAATTGAACAAAAGTCCTGTAAATAAACATTTATTTTCTGTGTCTTTGCAGAAACTAAAATTCCTCTCTTTAAAATGTTACCGCAACATGATTTATCTTTGTGCAAAGAGATACCTAGATCACTTGAGTGATCTTTTAATTTTTGAGTGATATTTTGTTTCTGATACAGCCTAGTCTCATTTGTTTTAATAACGTATTTTTTTTCTTACTGTATACATAGGTTTGTCTAATTACATCCTGGGTACTCTTGAAGTACTTTGAGCAAAAAGAGCAGATGTCAATGTTTCCCAGCTTTATGTAAATTCTTTTAACATACATAATCCCCCACTCAATTGTAATTTTTTTCTAATTAAGAAATATTTGTTGGATGCATCTTTTCTATGTTAAACTATGTGTGCCTCATATATAGACTCTGGACTCCTTAGAATACTGTTTATAGTATCGGTGGTTAACCCATCACTTGCCACACTCCGGACATCCTAATGATGGTCAATTTGTCAGGGAAGCAGGAGCCAAGGAGGGACAGTGTAATGCCTTTTTGGTTCAGTTCCATTCTGAGACTAGCAAAGCACATGCCTTGCCGGTCATGACCCATATTCATGGGATGTTTGTATTACAGGAAACAGCCTAAAGGTACCTACAAGGGCACACTCCTACAACAGCAGAGAGTCCAGATGTCCCAGTACCCATAACGATATATGTTTTGAAAATAAGAATAGTTATGCTTGGATGTACTTACACACTAGATGGTCAAGGCTAGTTTTCTTTAAATCACTGCAGCAATAAATTTGTCATGATGCCTGCTCACCTGCACGTAGATACAGCTTAGCTTAGTCTTTACATAGACAAGACCTCTATATAACGAAAACTTAAAACAAAGCCTGTTGGTTTCTCCTCTTGCTTTCCAAGGGTGCCCTACTCTATAATAAAATAACTTTTAATAAACCCACTTTTTTCACTGCACTTTGTGAATCACCCTGAATTCCTTCCTTCGTGACATCCAAGAATCTTCCTTGGATCTGACAAATCCAGTAACAAATCTATTCCAAAACCTGCCGTGCTCTCTTAAATTTCTTTTTTTTGTTTTTTAATTTTTTTGGGGGGGGGATTTGGTCAGAACATTATAATTTCTGTGGACTTTTATTTGTTTTTCTTTTAGCCAGTTTCAAGAGTTCCCAGATTCTCAAAGTAGCAAGGCGACAGGAAGCTTGCATTTAACCACATCTATACATTGCATTCAATTTTTAAAAAACACACAGGGTGTTACAGTTCTGTGATGCCTTTAATTGTTCCTTATAGTCACACAACTGAAACTTAGTGTAGAGTAAAATGAGCTCATTGTTCGTAAAACAGCTCAGAAACTGAGTGAACATGGTGCTCTCATTTAAAATGGAATGCTCTATTTTATTTATTTTTTGTCATCTTTATTGAGGTGTGATTTAGATACAACAAAAAGGAAAAATTTTAAGTGTGTGCTGACAAGAGCATCGTCATTGTCCATAAAAGTCATCCCAGGGTTCCTCCAACCCCACTCATTCATCTTTCTATCACAATTGCTGAGTTCAGCCGCTCCACAACTTCACGTAAATGGATGCACACTGTGGCATTTTTTTTTATTTCTGGCTTCCTTTGCTCAGTATGTTTTTGAGAGTCATCCATGTTGTGTGTTAGTCCTTTCTCATGGCTAAGTAGCTCTCAGTTATATGAATATGCTGCAATTTTTAAATTCATTTGCTTGTACCTGAACCAATGAGTTGTTTTTAATTTGGGGTTATGTACAAGTCTTGCCACGTACAAGACTTTTTCTAGAAATATGTTTTATTTTTTCCAGTAAGTATCCATGTGTGGGATTGCTTGGCCATAATTTTAAATTCACCAACAGCAGCATATGAGGTACGCAGTGGCTATGCATTTTCACTAAAAGTATTGTTAGTCTTTTAATTTTAGATATTATATTTGTTATAAACTGGTACCTGATTCATTATGGTTTTAATTTACAGTTTTCTGATCACCAATGACGTTGAACATCTTCTAATATAGTTATTGACCATTCTGTTGTGAAGTAGTACCGACTTAAGTCCTTTTGGCTTGTTTGTCTTATTAATTCTTACTGTAAAAATCATTTGTATATGCTAGATAAATATATATTTTTCCTCCATGTCTGTGGTTTCTAATTTTATTTCCTTAATGCTGTCTTTAGAAGGGCAGATGGTTTTACTTTTTATGATGTTTAGTTTATCCTTTCTAAAAAAATGTATGTTTTATGCTTTTTGTGTTCCATCTATGTTTTAAGAAGTATTATAATTTTAGCTGTCACAATAAGGTCTCTCTAATCCACTTCAAATAAATTTCATAGTGTGAGATAGAGGTTGCTTTTCTTTTTCATACAAGTGTTAAGACACCCTTGTTGAATAATTTATCTTTTTCCATTGAAATGTATTTGTGTCATTGTAAAAAATTCATTGACCATATTTGTATGGGTCTATTTCCAACTCTTTTTTTTTGTCTCTTCCACGGATCTATTTGTTTAAATTTACACCAACTCTGAAATATCTTGGCTATTGTTGCTTTGTAGTAAGTTTGGAAATAATATAGTGTAACTCTTTCAACTTCATTTTTCAAAATTATTTTTGCTTTTCTAGATTCTTTGATATCTACTTACATTTTAGAATGAGCTTATTAGTTTCTGTGGCAGAAATATCTGTCAGGATATGGATTAGAATGCATTTACTCTATAAATAAATTTGGCAAGAATTGACATCTTATTGATACCATTGCCATACTGTATATTTGTATTTGGATTGTCCTTTATTTCTCTCAACATTATATTTTTCATCATAGATGTTATCCATAATTTTGTTAATTGTATTTCTTGGTATTTTATGGCATTTATGCCATTTAAAATTATATTTTCTAATTGCTTGAATATATTTAGAATTCTAATTTATTTTTCAAAGCCACCTAAATCCTTGCTAAACTTATTAATTAATTTTAGCAGATCAATTTTTGATTACTTAGGATTTTATATAGAAACAACTATATAATCTATAAAAAGAGGCTATTTTAGTTCTTCATTTTAAATCTTTCTTATTTGTCTTGCTTTTTTGCACTGGCTAGGATCTCCAGTAAAGTACTGGCTACAAGTATGTAGAGCAGACTTACTTTCCTTTTTTTCTTTTTTTGATCTTAGAAGAAAGGCATTTAGTCATTCACATTAAGTATTTTGTCAGCTATAGTTTTTTTTTTTTTTTTTTTAAAATGGCCTTAATCAGATTAAGACAGTTTCATTGTGTTTTGAGAGTTTTCATGGATAGATGCATAATTTAGTCAAATGCACTTTTTGCATCTATATGGTGATTATATATTTTCTTCTTATTCTGTTCTGTGGTGAATTACATTGATTGATTTTTGACTATTGAACCAACTTTGCATTCCCAGGATAAAACCTACTTGTTTATGGTGTATTTTACTTTAAAATATTGTTTTATTTAATATCTTAATATTTTGATGATGTTTTATATTATTTCAATCTTCAAGTATATTCTTTTGATATCTTGTGTCAGGTTTTGATATCAAGGTTATTTGCTCCTATGAAATGAGTTAGGGAACATTTTGTCCTCTTTTATGTTTTTTTACAAAAAGCTTCTGGAATTGTTATTATTTCTACGTAAAATATCTTATGAATTTAATACTGAACCTAGCTTATTCTGCTGTTTCCCTTGTCAAAGACTTTATTGTCAATTCTATTTTATAGTAAGAATAGTTGCATAAGAATAGCTGTTTTTATACTATATTTATATTATACAGTATAAATACAGAGAGAATAGCTGAATTTAGCAATGTTTATAAATATAGCTATTCTTATACAGCTATTTTCTCTCTTTCTCTGAATAATCTTACTAGAGTTCTGACAATTTAATCTCAAAGAAACTATTTCTGCTTTGTTAATTTGTCATTGTTTTTTGTTTTATTTCATTAAGTTTCAGAAAATCTTTCTTTTTCTACATGTTGCTATTTAAAATAATAGATTTCCTTGTGAGAAATACTTCAGGTGAGTATCACAAATACTACTCTACTGTATTTTCACCTTTATTCAGTTCAAAATATATCCTAATTTCTCTTGTGATTTTCTATTTGAAGCATGGATGATTTTGAAATGTGCTATTTTATTTCTAAGTAAATGGAATTCCTCTAGAGTTCTTACTGTGTTTGATTTAAATTGAAAAAAACATGCCAATCCCAGTTACTGGAGGCTATCTTTTCTAGTAAGACTTCTACAAATTTCCAATATATTTTTCCTTTTTTCATAGAATGTTTAGAAATGTGTTGTTACGTGTCCAAATATTTAGGGGTTTCCTAGAAATATTACTAGTTTCCATAGACAAAATCTTGTTGATCAGACTAAACAGGGTCATCTCATTATGGCATTTCATAGCCTCTAGAGCAAAATACATATATTGAAATATAGAAGATATTTTACTCTTAAAGAATTCTATTATATGTATAAGAGCTGCTGGTTGGTGTTTTGTTTTGTTTTGTTTTGTTTGTTTTTTGTTTTTTTGAGACAGATTCTTGCTCTGTCGCCAAGCTGGAGTGCAGTGGCATGATCAATCTCAACTCACTGCAACCTCCACCCTCCAGGTTCAAACAATTCTCGTGCCTCAGCCGCCCGAGTAGCTGGGATTAAAGGCACCTGCCACTACACCCAGCTAATTTTTGTATTTTTAGTAGAGACAGAGTTTCGCCCTGTTGGCCAGGCTGGTCTCGAACCTCAAGTGATCTGCCCACCTTGGCCTCCCAAAGTGCTGGGATTTTGGGTGTGAGCCACCCTGCCCCACCCAAGACCTGCTGTTAACATCAGAGATCTAGGATACCTTGGGTCTGTTTTCAAAGGTCCAAGTTTTGGCTACAACATCCTCTATTGCAAAAAACACTGGGTGTAAGGTAGTACAAAAAAAGGTTTGGTTAACAAAATATAAATAAAATATGATATAATAAAATAAAATATAATCCACCATTTCTGAAATGGCTGCTCAATACCTTCTGAAGTCTTTCCTGAACCACAGGAGACCACAGGGCTCCTTGTTCACTCTGACATCTTCGCAGCAACAGTGCTCAGTTTGGAGACTGAACTGTGGGAAGCATAGTAAATAGAGCACAGCTGACTGTGGGCTGAGCTTCCTCACTGTTTTTTTTTTTCTCCAACAAATATTTTTTATTACTTCATCAAAAGTAACATTCACAGGTTTTAGGGAATTTTAAGACACGACACTCTGGAAATCTTGTAGTCTCATACTAATGAGTCATTCTTACTATTATTATCAAGTACATTGATACAAAAAAATGGACAATAATTATCTAGTACTGAATGGATTAAACAAAGTCAAATATTAAATTAGCCAAGAATTATTTAAATTTGTATCTTATACAAAACGCAACTATTTCAAAGAATGTTACTTCTTTTTTTTTTTTTTTT
>NW_016814144.1:304850-351563 GCF_001698545.2 Rhinopithecus bieti
AAAACAAGAGACACCCCCTTCAGCGGCAATCTCGCACAAGTGAGGATGGCTATCAGTACGCAGTCAGGCAACGACAGTTGTTGGAGAGGATGTGGAGAAATAGGAACACTTTTACACTGTTGGTGGGATTGTAAACTAGTTCAGCCATTATGGAAAACAGTATGGCAATTCCTCAAGGATCTAGAACTAGATGTACCATATGACCCAGCCATCCCACTACTGGGTATATACCCAAAGGATTATAAATTATTCTACTACAAAGACACATGTACACGTATGTTTATTGCTTCCTCACTGTTGAGATGACTGTGCTAGTCTCCAGGGCACAGACGCATTCACTGTCCCAGGAATAAACTCTTAAGATAGGCCGTGCTGCCTCCTACCTGCCTTCACTGCCTTTGATAGATGCCACCCTATCGACTCTTCTCAGCATTTTTATCATCCTAGACATATTTATTATGGAAGGTACTACATTATTTGCTTGCACGTTTTACTAATTTTTGCTTTTCTGGATTATGGTAGTGACTCAAAGTATAAATTGAGTTTATTTATTTAATAAGAGTAGAAGAACTGTGAATAGGATACTGACATTATTAACATTAATGAAATGGCAGAGAAGAAGATAGTAAATAAAAATCTGAACATTTTTCCAAGACATACAATAAGTAAGAGTTATTATGTAAAGAGAAGAGAGTGTCATTAAATACTCAATATTGTCAAATGAGTCAGAGAAATCAATTGTATGAAGAGTGACACATGACTTTTTTTACTTGGCAATTAGAAGATCCTGGATTAATTTTCCATGTACATATTCAATAAAATACAAAGCAAAGAAGCTGATGTATAAAGCATTAAGCTATATAAGACAGTAAATAACAGAACTGATTAGAAAAAATATGGCACATACTTAAGATGTAAAATTATAAATCCATTAAACTGAGAATTGTGACAAATTTGTTGAAAAATCAATTTAAACATTGTTCAATTGCTGCTATGTATCTTGAAAGTGGTATAGTGTATTCTTGCTATTTTACTTTATACATTTTCATGTTTTCAAAACACCATTCTTATTATTTTAAGTTCTGAACGTCATTTCTTCTTTGTTACATCTCTTACTTAATGATAAAGATAATTTTGGCATATTAGTAAACCCTGGAAGTGTGTTAAGACTTATATTAGATAAGCATAACTTACGTTTTTCTTCAAAACAATTTTGGTCTGTACCATATTTGTACATAGACATTATTTTTCATTCTCCTCCTATTTATGGTCAAATATTCTCTACTATTTTTAATTACTGGTGACTCAGGAAAGGATAATTTCTAGGCTTATGCCCCCAAAACAGATGCCTATGTTAAAAGAGCTGTTTCACTTCGATCAGAAGGTCAGCATTACCTGCTGAAGATGAAATTTATTCCACCTTTTGTAGAAGTTTGATCACATTATCATAACTCAATGACAAATACCACAGTATGATTATTTGTACTTGAAATTATAAACGTGTAAATCCTTGCAGTATTCTATAATTGAAACATTATTCAAAATAATTTTCCATTTAAGTAATCTAAGTTGTGTGTTTTTATAGTAGATGCAAAAGTCTATGAAATTTTGACCATGCCCTCATGTCCCTGAGTATTAGAATGTCTAGTGGATTAGTATGTTAGTGTATTGGTATCCTTGTTGCTAATCCAGACTGCCCCTCCTTATTTTACTGTGTCATTGCTGTTCTGTTTGCACAGTGCTGGTGCTACTTGGCATGTTGAGCATTGACAAGAAAATGACACAAAGCAACTTGCCAGCCATAACTTTACACTTAGTTCCACATATATTTGGAGTTAGCCAATGGCATTTCAGCTAACACATATTTTATAGGATGCCTTCGATCATAAGCCACTGCTTTTATTTTTTGTTCCTGTCCCCATGTTACATATATGGCTGATGACATTTTCCTCCTTGAGGTAGATAAAGAAAAAGTACATGAAAAATCATTTCCAGACTGTGGTCTCACAGTGGCTTGTGGAGTAAGCATATAAATAAGGTACTGTGGATAATAAGCATGCTGTTTTAGTATTTTTTAAATCTGCCTTTTAAAATGCATTTTAGAAGGAATATATCAAGCATACATCAAATTTATGTAAGTGGTGTTGGCAGAAACATTACATATTTGCCCCTTTCAAATTGAAATTTTGAAACATTAAAACATGGTATTTATGTCATAAAGTGAAATGTCTCTCTAACTCTATCCAAACATGTATTTCTCAGGTTTTCTATATTTATATAAAAAATAGTGTTTCTCTTAACATTTTGCTAGTTTTCTCTCTTGTCATTAATTATATAAAAAGATCTAATTTAATATTTGCCAATGCTTTATTCACAAGTGTACTTTGTTGAAGAAGTAGATGATTTAAATATTTTTATGATTTTATTTGGTTCAAACAGGTTTAGACCACCATTTACCCAAATAGATTTGCTTTTAAAACTCAAGTTCCAAAAAAATTATATTTTAATATCAACATTTTGGAGGTTAGAGAAAGTTACTATTATATTGATATTGGTATAAATTGCAAATTTTTCAGTAGTCATTTTGAAAACCAGGATTTATTCAGACAACAAGTAGTAAATTTATTTGAGATGATTATTTATACACATAAAAGATCTCTATTTGTTAAAACCTGAGGTACTGATTCTTATGCAGATAAGAGTCAATAACTCAGAAATAGCCAAATAATATTTGAAGGGAATTTTTGACCTGCCAGTGGGACCTCACATAATGTTAATTTTGGTTATATACTAAAATAATGACAGCAATGATAGCTAACATTTCATGAGTAATTATACCCACAAGGCACTGTAAGTTATGCCATATATATATATATATATATATTATCTCATTTAATCCTCACAACCAACCTATGAGGTAAATAATACTATTAACATTTTCAAAGCAGATAAAACTGAGGCTTTATAGATATTACAGATGTCGTCCACTGTCATTCCACCGGGAAGTGTCAGAAGGAGGTCTCTAACTCCATCACCTGTGGTCTTAGTCACTGTCCTACACAGTTAATGGTAAACAGAGGGGTGGGGTTCCAAGACTATGGTACCTGCATGGATCCTAGAGGCTGGAAATAAATATATTTGCCTGGACAAAACTAACAACACGACAGCCTGTAGTTGTTATTGTAATGCTTTTCAATTTCAAATCAGGATATGAAGTCTGACAGGTATGAGTAGCTAAGGGAAAAGGCTGGACAGAATTTCTGATACCCTGGCTGTCTTACACATTTTGGGAATAATGATTGTTGTAACTGTAGGTTAAATGTGCTGAATTACAACGAACAAGTCACAACATTGCCTGTTCCAAATCATTCATGAAAGGTGTGCTGTTAGGTCAGATCGCACACATTTCTTCAGACCATTCCTAGAATATTGTCCTTATGAAATTCCAATGTTGTATTTAAGAATATGTTAAAGAAAAAGAGAGAGCTACCAATAAACTGATGAAGGAGAACACATTTTGCTGGTGTTATCTGGACGTTAAGCTAAACAGGATGCAGGCAATTGTATTTTAAAGTCATAAGACATATACTTTTTGAAATCTAAGCAAAGGCTATATAAATATAATTACTTTCCCTAAACTACTTGTTTTCTTTTTTCTAACTATAGTAAGCAATTACCTCTCCAACTAATATTTACGGAATCCATTTCAATAAGAAACAAGGAAAAAAGTTGAGGATTAATTTTTTTAGCCATACTTAACCTCTCAGTCACATTTTAAAATGTCTTCACTGTTCCAAAATGTGGCACATAAGCACTTGGAAATAGAAACTGAAGTTTGACTTTGTGAATACGGTCCATATATTAAAAAATAAAGTCAGAAAAGGCATTTATTGAGCTGTATCATTAACTTGTTGTGAAGTATAGAGTGTAGACAAATGATTGCTAATGGAGCTGTCTACCTGTTTAACGGGACTTCAGCTTGGTCTGAAAAGAATGATCAGTGTTTGATTGTTGAGTTTTCACACAGGAGAGATGAATGCAGTGGCTTTCCAGGGGCTGTTAATATGTGGAGTGGAGAAGCAGTCTAGGAATGAACTTCTCACCAGAGAAGAGAGAACAAAGGTGTATAACTGTTCATCAACACCAGAGCTGGAAGTTTTTGGTAAGATATTACTTATTGGTTATCTTCCAGACCCATTTCCATTACCTATTGGCTTTGTATGAATGTCTGAATGATGCCACATGAGATGCTCAGAATTTTGGACTGAGAAACCTGCTGATCAGCCAGAGAGATCCAGCGATCACTGGATTTTCTAAATAATTTCTGTTGTTCACTCTTCATTTCCCTACCTGGCAATCTCAGCAACCACCAACTCAAAGAGGAAGAAGATGTTCATTCCCATAATACCTTTGTCACTTCTCTAGGAAGCTGATCTTGAATATCCTCACCTGCACAGAATTAGATCATATGACCCACTTAGCCACTTTTAAGGCCAGACATTCCCCCAAAAGAAGGGTCTGGGAACCATACTCTCCAGCTACTTCTGACTAGGGCAGTAAGACACACTAGCAGCTCGGTTTCACGTCAAGTGACGTGGGCGGCTTTCTTCTGAAGCTTGATTTCACGGTGTGCCAGAATGCCTGTGTGGAACTCTAGTCTCAGAAGCTAAGCTATCAAGTTGTACTTGGGAAAATCCCAGGTGTGATGAGATTCTAATACCAGGGGCAGTGAACCATGTGGTAGAGCTGGATAGGGAAAATACTGTCATTCGCAGAGTGAGCACACAAACATTACCTTGAGTATATCTTCAGTCTCAGGGGCTTGCTTCCTCATGGTTTTTCTATAGTGTGTTTTGTTATAGAAATAACTGCACATAAACTAAACATGTGTTTATGGAGGACTTTTGCTCTCTCCACTGCCCCGAGGGTATGTTGTTGGATAGGTGATCCCTAGTAAATCCTGCTGTGGAAGAATATTAGAACATATTTCATGGATACCGAAAGATAGTGATGCTCCCACAACATTATGTGAACACGTTCCTCATGGATAAGAAAGGGAATAGGGAAAGAACAAAGGATGGGGGGCAGGGCCCCTGAATGGAGGCTGAACTTTCAACTACTAAGGTTGAAATCCTGAATTCATCATTTACTTAAGAACAACTAACAGTTAAGTAAGAAATTATCAAGCTATCCTTTTGTTAGCAAGGTTCTTTACTGCTATTGAAAGATACAGATGCATGTAAGAAAATTGAGATTAAAGAGAAATAAGGTCACATTTTTGCAGATCCGAGTTAGAGCTCTGAATTTTGTTTCCCGTTAAATATTGCATTTGACTGATTCTGTTCATGTGTGGGTGAACTATCATATACTTCTGTATGTGTATTTATATTTTTTTGTTCTTTCTCAACTTCTGAAAATATTTCATTATGGCTTTTCAAACAATTCTCCAATATTTATTCTAAGCCTATTATGTACAGTAAAATACAATCATTAAGAAACTTACAGTTCAGTTGAGGGGTCAGAACTTACGTGTATGTAATCATACTACAATGTAATATAAATGCTAAATTTGTGACATAGACTAATAATGCTGTAGTATTTTAGTTGAGAGTTAACTGCAAATTGCTTGGAATGTCTAGAATAAAAAAATCTTGGAGCTTATGGGATGCACGGCATATGACACACTGTCAATAATAATAATCATTGTTAATGGTAAAAAAAATATGTGTGTGAATGTGTGTAATTTGGCTCCATAGACTTGCATCGAGAGGAGAAAGAGATGTGAATAGGAGGAAACATCAGAATGATGACTCATACAGTTGTTGGAGCAATTAAGAGATTAGGAGGAATATTTCATTGTTGTAACGTAAAGGGGGTAGAGAATTGAAGAGCTCCGCTTACTATCATGATGGATTATATGCATGCAGCAGAAACGGAAAGAAGTACTGCTGACAGGAAGACCTAGGGTCTTCCTTAGCCAGAGGTCTCTATAGACACGTCATCCACAGTAATGGCAACCGCAGTGTATCATCGTGACAGTGTGCTTAATCAGGGCTCAGGTGTTGAAGATGCAGACTTGGGAGGGCCCCTTGTTGGGGTGCTTAAGCCATCCTGGCTTAGTCAGGTCAGGTCCACTCATCTAATACTGGCCTGAGGCCCAAGACCAAGATACAAGGACTGAGGCTGGTAAGTGATTTGAAACAGTGCCTGACATTCATGCAAGAAGCTAGAAATGTCAGTTGCTGCTTGAGGTAAACATTTGTTTTCCAGGGTAAATGTTACAGCTTCTGCTTCTCATAACAGTGTCATTCAAGCATGTGTCTAAAGGACAGCAAGACATCATGGAAATAGCTTTCATTCCTAATCCATAGTTGTGTTAAACTATAGAACCATTTAATCCTCCAGCTCATTGTGATCATCAAAACAGAGAAGCTGCAAAATATTTCCTTCATTATAAAAATAAAACCAAGTGCTGCTCTCTGCTTCAGATTCCTTTTGAATACTAATGCATAAAAACCAAGATTAAATTAATCTCAGCTGTCTCAGTCACACTTGGCTAATGAATCATAAAGTAGTTTCATCTTCGTATGACAAGTTGCCCTTGATGGCAAATTAAAATCTTAATAAGGGTTTTTAAAATACACATGCATATATACATGCACGGTCTCTTTCATTAGAGCTCAATGTCAAAATACAAATTCTTTTGCTTTGCATTTCAGATATTGTAAACTTTAGAAAACATCTTCTAGATCTTTTTATCTGGCAGCTTCAAATTCTTTGTATACAAATGCCTTTAAGTTAACCTTCGAAATAATTGTTTTGGAAATCTTGCTAGAGTTATTGGATAGTGGTTTGTTTTTAAAAATTGTATATATGTTATTTATTAACTGCTTACTTACATAATGCAAAAATGAACGGTATAATTTTCTACCTCCTATGCTTCCCCAATAATGGTGGCTTCTTTGGGGCCATGATGTAACAGAGATGTCAGAGACCAGTTACAGAGGCAGATTGCTGCAGTGCTAGGGAGGAGAAAATTTTGGAAAAGGAGATGAAACAAATAACAAAAGCAGTAACAGCAAATTAAACTTTAGCTTGAATTTTATGTAGCATAGACTGGTAAAAATATTGTTTCAAATAACAGTGGCTGTGTGGAACAGTGCTTCTCAAACTTTCATATGCATGCACACTGCCTGGAAATCTTGCTAAGTATAGATTCTTACTCAGGAGATCTCGGGTGGAGACAAGAGTGCGTTTCTAACCAGCTACCTGTGATGCTGATGTGGCGGATCCGCGGGAAACACTTTGACAAGCAAGGCATAGCATAACGTACATGTAAATAGAATAGTTTGTTTTGTTTGAAGATATAAATCCAATTTTAGAAAAAGATGTATCTAGGCAGATAGTTATAGTTTTTCTAAATATAGTTTTCTAAATAGCCGGCTAACTTCAAATACCTTTTTCTGCCTACCTGTGAATTCGCTTTCTTGGAATTCTCAACATTGGCTTAATCTCATATGAGATTTGACTCAGAAGGGATTCCTAATGCGATGTATTAGTTTAGATGTTTTTTATAAAGAAAAATGGAAAAATGGCAAAATATAAATTAAGAAGACAAGCATAATTTTAAAATTATTATTACTTTTGTATTTGATTTGTTGGCTGGAAAAGGGTATGGCATTTTATATTTCTGAAAGAGGATTTAAAACAAGATTTAGAGTATTACATCTAATTCTAACAATTTACTAATCATCAATAATTCTTACTTTAAGCACCAAATCTGATGCTCACTGGAACAAGTATGTATTCAATTGTAATAATGTTTATGCCAGGTTAAAACTCCAATCCAAATGCCAAGACATTTAGAAAACTAAATTCTCAGATGTTATCTCAGGACTTTTCTTTTTTCTTTTTTTCCAAAGAGAGAATAATGTTATTGATGCACTGACCTTTCTCTCAGATTCTAAACTCAAATGATTGTTTAAAAAGCAAAACTCTTACAGTCAAACTGCATACTTATTGTTTGAATGCTTCATAGCAAATCTCTTTAATAGATTTATTAGAATAAAATGTTTGTTGCACATCCATTCTATTATCCTTTTTTGTAGAATGCAGAGCCGAGGTACACTGAGACATCCAAGACTGCTGCCGGTTCTAGAAAAGCCGAATATAAGGAACAGGAGTCAGGGGCTTCTTTTACAGATGAGTCATATAAAACCATATGGGAAGGACCCGAGGAAGATTTACGCATTGTTAAATTTAAACTCATCTGAGTTATTGGAATTTAATTTTAGAACCATATACTTGGATTATGATATTTTTGCCTAATGTGACAATACTAAGTGATAGGACTCAAACAAAAGATTCCTAACAACATTAATATGCTACTGTACCATTCAAAAACGATGAATCAGTTACTTTTAATGTTACATACATTTGCAATTTGTTTTTATTGCAAAATATTTTCATATATTAAGTGTCAAATGACTAACACCTAAAACAAAATAAATTTTACACATTTAAAATTATAGGCATTAGGTATTTTAAAATAAACTTTTTATTTTAGAGTGGCTTTAGGTTTATAGAAAAATTATAACAGTTAGAGGGTTTCCATACATCCCCTACTGGTTCGTCTTTCTATCATTAGCATCCGATCTTAGCATGGTGCATGTGTCACAATTAATAAAACAATATCAACATATTATTCCCTAAAGCCCCTAATTTTTTTAGTTTTCCTTGTTTTTTACCTATTTGTGTATTTATTTTTTCTTTTTCAGGTTCCCAACCCATCCAGGACACCATGTTAGTTATAGTTATCGTGTCTTTTTAGGCTTCTGGCTGTGACAGCTTCTCAGACTTTGTTTCTAATGACCTTGACGGTTTCAAGGAGTACTGGTTAGACGTTTTGCAAAATATGCCTAAACTTGAATTTGTCTGCTGTTTTCTTTTTTTTCATTATTAGACCGAGGTTGTGGTTGTTGGGAGTAAGATTATAGAGGTAAAATGCCATTTCTATCACATCAGTACCGGCTATTTGCTGTTGGTGCTAACATATCACTGTTGATGTTAGCCTTGAACACCTGGCAAGGTAGGATTTTTCAGGGGTTTCCATGACAAAGTGTCCCTCTTTCTCCACTTTTCCACTCTGTATTCTTAGAAAGGGAAGTCACGGCCAGGTGCAGTGGCTCACGCCTGTAACCCCAGCACTTTGGGAGGCCGAGATGGGTGGATCATGAGGTCAGGAGATCGAGACCATCCTGGCTAACACGGTGAAACCCCGTCTCTACTAAAAATACAAAAAATTAGCCGGGCGTGCTGGCAGGCGCCTGTAGTCCCAGCTACAGCTTGGGTGACAGAGCAAGACTCTGTCTCAAAAAAAAAAAAAAAAAAAAGAAAGGGAAGAAGGGAAGCCCCTACGTAGCCTTTCCCACCCTTAAAAAGTAGGGAGTCCTGTTCCAGCTTTCTGATGGCAGAATATCTACAATAATTATTAGGAATTATTTTGCATGAGAGAGATGTCTATTATGCTTGTTAATTGTTAATATTTACTTGTTAATTCATTCAGCTGTTTATATCAGTATGGACTCATAAATATTTATTTTATATTTTGGGTTATGATCCAATAGTATGTGCTTTATTTACTTTGCTCATTAAAGTTTTTCCATCTCTGGCCATTGGGAGCCCTTTCAGTTCCCTCCTGTGTTCTTCTGACATACTCATCTCATTGTGGGTTTATTGTTCTTTTGTTTGATTTTAAACTTTCTGACCTTCTGGCACTACAGTGATGCTAGGACTTATCTTGTAAATTACCTGCACCCGTCCTGGACTCAGACATTTCTTCAGTAAGTCCTGGTTCCTTCTACTGGAAGATGGTATTAGAAACCAAGATCTAGATCTTAGGTATGCATGCTGCTATTGGTGAGTCGTTGTTTCTAGGCCCTCTCAGTTGACACAGCACAGAAATGCATGTGTGTACACTATCCCATGTATGTATGTATGTCTGTAAATGTAATATTTAATATATAAACATGTGTTTACCAAAATTGTATTAATAACATTAAGCTGTGTGCGAGTTCATACTGAGGCCTCCACCTCAACTCATAAGGATCATTGTAGCTGCTTCCTCTTCACTATCTATAACTTTCAACTCCCGAAATGAACACCTGGGTGGTAGCAGCTACCATCGATATACTTAACTGCTCAATTTAAGTTTACATGCATAGTACTTTCCCTAGCGGGAATCAACTTGATCAGCCAGACTGCAGGACTTAGGGACAGTCCCTTACAGACAACTCTCATTTCAAGAATTACTCAGATCAGCACCTCTTTCCTCCATCCCCTTAAAGGAGATTGTTTTATGCATTTTTAAAATAGTTAAGTTAGACTTTTTAGTCACATATATTCCATGCTGGGCTCCCCGGACCTCCTGATTTATTTTAAACTTGCATACAGTAAGGTTTACTCTTTGAGCTGTAATTTTCTGTGGATTTTGACAAAGACATGGTGTCATGTACTTATCATTACAGTACCAGAAAGTTTCACTGCCCTGAAAATCCCCACACACTTTGTCTACTATTTTTTTCTCTACCTCTGCCCTCTTTCTGACCACGTTGTATCTTTTTACAATCTCTATAGTTTTGCCTTTTCCAGGATGTCATAGAAATGGAATGGTACACTGTGCAGTCTTTTCAGACTGGCATCTGTCACTTGGCAAGAGGCCCTAAAGATTCACCCAAGTCTGTGTAAGGCTCCGTGACTCATTCCTTTTTATTTTTGAGAAGTATTCCACCGTGAACCACAGTCCGTGTATCCATTCAAGTACTGAAGGATGTATTAGTTAATTTCTGTTTTGGGAAATTATGAATAAAGCTGCCATATATACTTGCTTGCAGGGTTTGGCCTAAACAAACTTTTCAAATCAGTTGTGTAAATACTTAGGGGCATGACTACCGGGTCATATGGAAGACTATGGTTAGTTTCGTAAGAAACTGCTCAAATGTCTTCCAGTGTCTGCGACATTTTGTATTCACCAACAATGAGCAAGAGTTCTGCTGGCTCTGCCTTCCTGCCTGGTGTTGCTATTTTGGTGGGTTTAAGAATAACCATAAATATGTGGTGAGTTTTGCCACTAGTTTAATTTTTATTTCTGCAATGACATATAATATTGAGCGTCTTCGTCTTTTCATGTGATACTTTTACCCTTGCTGAGGTCTTCGTTCCAATTTGCCCATTTCTTTTTCTTTCTTTTTTTTTTTTTTTTTTTTTTGACAGAGTCTCTGTCGCCCAGGCTGGAGTTCTGTGGCGTGATCTTGGCTCACTCCAACCTCCACCTCCGTGGTTCAAGCAATTCCCTGCCTCAGCCTCCTGAGTAGCTGGGATTACAGGAACATGCCACCAGGCCTGGCTAATTTCTTTCTTTTTTTTCCTTTTTTTTTTTTTTTTTTTTTTTTTTTTTTTTTTTTTTGTTTGAGTNCCAGGCTGGAGTTCTGTGGCGTGATCTTGGCTCACTCCAACCTCCACCTCCGTGGTTCAAGCAATTCCCTGCCTCAGCCTCCTGAGTAGCTGGGATTACAGGAACATGCCACCAGGCCTGGCTAATTTCTTTCTTTCTTTTCCTTTTTTTTTTTTTTTTTTTTTTTTTTTTTTTTGTATTTTTAGTAGAGATGGGGCTTCACCATGTTGACCGGACTGGTCTTGAACTTTTGACCTCAGGCAATCTGCCCGCCTCGGCCTCCCATAATGCTGGGATTACAGGCATGAACCACCACGCCCAGTCCCTTTTCTTAATTGAGGCATTTGTTTTCTCATTGTTGAGTTTTAAAAGTTCTGTATTTATTAGAGTCAAGTCATTTTATCACATATGTGTTTTGCAAATACTTTCTTGGGCTTCCATTTTTATTCTGTTAAATTCCTTTTGCAGAGCAGACATTTTTAATTTTAATAATGCCTAACCTATGAATCTTTTTTTGCATGTGAATGGATCATGCTTTTAGAGATGTATTTAGAAACTTAGAGTACATTTCTAATAAATTAGAAATGTATTATATTAAACTGAAGGTCAGGCAGATTTTCTGCATTTTCTTTTAGAAGTTTTGTACCTTTGCATTTTACATTTATGTTTATGCATCATTTTGAGTTAATTTTTTAAAAATTTTTTGTTTCTATAGGTTATTGGAGAACAGGTGGTATTTGATTACATAAGTTTTTTAGCGGTGATTTGTGAGACTTTGGTGCACCCATCATCCAATCAGTATACACTTCACCCAATTTGTAGTCTTTTATCCCTCACTTCCTTCCCATCCTTTTCCCCGAGTCCTCAAAGTCCATTGTGTCATTCTTATGCCTTTGTATCCCATTTTGAGTTAATTTTTGTGAAAAGTATACAGTCTGTGTCTCGGTTTATTTTTTTGGAAATAGGTGTGCAACCCTTCCGACACAATTTGTTAAAAAATACCTGTTCCTTCTCCATTGAATTACCTTTCGGCCAATATAAAAAAATAAGTGAGTATGTTTGGATCTATTACTTGGCTTCATATTCTGTTCATTGATCAATGTGTTTATTCCGGTTTTGAAACCATGCTCTCTTGATTACTATAAACTTTATAGCGAGTCTTGAAATTGGATGATGTGAATCTTCTAACTTCGTTCTTCTTCATTAGAGAACAATTCTAGATCTTTTGCGTTTCTTCATACTCTTGAATCAGGCTGGTGATGTCTAAAAAATAGCTTGCTGGGATTTTGAACATGAAATATTTCTTCATTTATTTAAATCTCATTTGATTTCTTTCATCAATGTTGTAGTTTTCCACATGCAGATACTTACATATTTTGTTAGATTTGTTCTAACAAAAGAGTTCCTTCTTTTGGTGCTATAGTAAATTGTATTCTTTTTTATATTTTACATTCCAGTTGTTTACTCCTAGTATACAATAATTATATATGTTAATATTGTTCCCTGTGACTGTGATATACTCATTTGTTACTTATATATATATTTTTTGAAATCTACACAGTCATTCGTGTGACAGTTTTATGTCTTCCTTTCCCATTTGTATATTTTCAATTGCCCTCTTTTGTCTTTTTGTGCTAGTTAGCATTTCGGGCACAATGTCAAGTGGAATTGTATGGGAGTACATCCTTGTCGTTTCTAATCTTAAGGGAAAATCATTAAGTCTCTCACCGTTAGTTATGATATTAGCTGTAGGTTTTTGGTAGATGTCTTTTTATCAAGTTGAAAAGGTTCCCCTTTATTCCTAGTTTGCTGAGAGTTTTATTTTGAATGGTTTTGAGGTTCATCAAATGCTTTTCTGCATCTCTTGATATGAGCATATGATTTTTCTTCTTAGCTTGTTGTCATGATGGATGACATTGATTGATTTTTGAATGTTGAGTCATTCTTTTGTATCCTTTACTTCAGGAATGAGGTGATCCCACTTGGTTGTAGAGTATTTTAAAAAATACATTGTTGGCTTTGACTCACTAATATTCTGTTGAGCTATAATTATAAGACATGTTGGAGTCTAGTTTATTATTTTGTAATGTTTTTAATCTGGCTTTGGTGTTAAGGTAATTCTGGCCTCATAAAATGTACTAGGAAGTATTCTTTCTGCTTCCATTTTCTGCAGTGAAGTTTATGAAGTTTGACCAAATTCTCCTTGTTTTAATGCCTAAGCATCACCCACTACTGTGCCTCACATGTCCCAGTGTGAAGTCTCTCTGAATCAATCTCTTTCTGTACTGGGGAGGTATGGTTACTAGTCTCAGATTAATGGTTATAAATATACAGTTTGATAAAATAAATAAGACTGATAGATTAGTAGGGTGACTCTAGTCTACAATAATTATCGTATATTTCAAAATATCTAGAAAAGAATAATTTCAATATTTCTAGCATAAAGAAAAGACAAACATTCAAGGTGATAGACATCCTAATTGCACTGGTTTTATCTTTATTGATTACAGGAATGCATTAAATTATCACGTGTGTCCTGAAAGTGTGTACATCTATTATACATCAGTTAGAAAACATTTAAAAACTCACATGCCTGATCACTATTTATTCCAGCTGTCAATTGGCCCTCCTGGTTTTGAACCCCGTCAGTTCACTGCACTTGCAAAACTCAGAACCTCTCGTTTTTCATCTTTCCCCATTCTTTAGTGAAAAATTCTCTTGAGAGTCAGCTTCCTTTGTTCTGCTAAGTCAGTTTCTGCCATCCCTGTCCAAATATTTGTTAATGTCTCTCATCCACTGCAGCCTCTCCTTTCAGTCACCTGTCTGTGAATTTATACTTCTTCTCTATCATTTCAGCAGGATTTGCGGAAGGAGCAGACATAGGCGAGCATGTGTCTAATCTACTACATTTACCCAGAGTTCCTATAATTTATTTGCCTAGAAATGTTATGAAGCTTTTACAAAATAATATGACATCCATAATGCATTATTTAATAGAGCAGAACCTTGCATTTTATGAGTTTGTCGTTCATGCAAAAGTAATAGAAACCTGAAGGAGAATTGCAAGGCTTGAGGCTGAAAAACATCTAATTTATGGAATTTGAGAATTGTAGCATCCCTGGGGTAGAGTTGGGTGTTTCTCTTTGTGGCAGATCTTCTCCTTACTCTGGAATAAAGTGATCTGGTGAGTATAGATTCATACACATGGTAAAGTTTCAGTATAAACTCATGCAGGATTCAGGTTGGAGCCTAGTCATTATTCTTGGTACAAAGTATTAACCCAAATACAGTTTCTTCATTTGGAGCTACTGTACCTTTATTTAGAAATGGAAATTGGATATATAAACAAGGCAGTATCTTTGTACAATAGAGCATTTTACCCCTAAATTTAGATTTGAATTATTCAGTGAAGAAACATAAGGCATAGGGTTTCAGGAATGTGGAGGCCATGCTACTTGTAGAAGCATGATCTCCACTCAATACTCTGAAGAAAACTCCATGGCAAGGACGTGGCTTGACTAACACATCCAATGAACGATTCGCTCTTCTTTAGAAGGTTATTTAAGAGCGGATAAATATGACTTTGGGGACAATGGAATATTTCATTTGTGTTTTTTGGTGACCAAACCATTTTTTGAGTTTCTGCTGTCTTCTTAAGTAATTAGCTATGTTTATTGTCAATTAATGTGGAACAGGAAAGAAGGCAGGACCCAGATTTCTGCCATTGTTTTGAGAAAGGATATTGGTAGGTTTTCCCAAGCCATCTCCGCCAGCCGTCCTTGACACCCTTTGTCCTGGGATCTGGCTCAGCGGACACGCTTATGGGGGGTGGCACATATTCTCAGAGGCTAGGAAGTTTACGGGGAAGAACAGGAATGAACCCCACATCCAGAGACAGAATTACCTGGAACTTTAACATTCAGGGACTCTTGTTTGATAAATCCCTCCAAAATCTTGGGAGAGGCTTCCTCCATGGCAATATGTTTCCTAAGTCATGTTTTATAAATGGCTGCTTTTTATGGACATTTATTTAATGAAGAAGAATCAGATTTTCTTCTGATTCAAAGCCCCAGGAATGGATGAATCACATGTCCATTTCCAACTATATCTGCTCTCCTTTCTTCGCTGGAACTTTCTCAGCCAAAAGCATCATTTGGAAGAAGCAAAAACAATCTTATCTAAATGGATGTGTGCAGAGAGGACTTTGTATTTACAAAGAATTTGTTTTATTTCCTGCTTCCTGTAGATGGAGCTAAATCCTTAAGCATATGTTTACATGTGCTGGAATTCCCAGGAAGGAGATCTCTGAAAGACAGTAATAATGTCTGCTGCTGAAGGCTTTTAATTCATTTGACAATAAGTGGTGCTACGATGTGCACAATTCGGTGCTAAAGAAGGAAAGTTATTTGTAGGCAGAATCCTGTACCTGCCTCCTTGTCTCTGCAGAGAACAGAGTTTGTCCTTGAACAGAAATGGCCAGCAGTGTTACTATTGCTGTGTTTTGTATTTTATCTAAGGTCATATTCAACTTCTTTTCTTTTCTCATAAAAAATTAAACTGTTAAACGGCCCATTATCCATTGTCCTTTTACACGGGTGTTTCCTGGTCTTGTCTGTTGCTCAGCGTGATTGAATGACCATGTATGACAAATAGTAATGAGCTCATAGTATTTTCCTTAGTCAGTTAATAAGCAGTGCGTATCTTTGGAAGAAGAGACACACTTTATTACTTCCCCATATGGTTTCAAAGGGATGTGAGAGCACAATGAGTCAGGCCAACAGGAAACTTAAAAAAAGAAACAGAAAAAAAAAAAATAAAGATTTTAAAGAATCTTATTGTGTTTCTCCCAAGTTGCTCATAGCAACTTGTTTGATTCTAGAAATAGGCAAAGAAATTTTATACCTTAATAAGAAAAGAAAAAGACAAATAATATTTCAGGGAGTTGAAATACCAATATTTATATGGAAAACAATTTTATTAAGTGAGTTCACGTATGTCTTGCGTGCTTTTTAGTGTATCCAAGACAGCATTAAACACGTTACTTCTTAAAAAAATAAATGACCCCTAAAAGTTTTAAGACATTTTCTATTTTTTTCCAATCAGCTTCCATTTTTGTAACTAGTACCGTAATTCACAGGCAAAGTAAAAACAAACCGGCGGGGCGCGGTGGCTCAAGACTGTAATCCCAGCATTTTGGGAGGCCGAGGCGGGTGGATGGTGAGGTCAGGAGATCAAGACCATCCTGGCTAGCACGGTGAAACCCCGTCTCTACTAAAAATACAAAAAAATTAACCGGGCGTGGTGGCAGGCGCCTGTAGTCCCAGCTACTAGGGAGGCTGAGGCAGGAGAATGACTTGAACCCGGGAGGCAGAGCTTGCAGTGCACAGAGATCGTGCCACTGCACTCCAGCCTGGGTGACAGAGCGAGACTCCATCTCAAAAAAGAAAAAAAAAGGTAAAACAAACTGATTATAACATAAAATATTACTTTGAGCTATTTTGATTATTTTTAAACTTCATGATTATTTGAAACCAGGAAGCAGGAAATGCTGGAATCAAAGTTAATTTCAGGCTCCAAATTTTTAAGCTGCATCTTAAAACCTCTCTCATCTTATGTACTTTTAATTTCTTTAAAGTTATGAAATTTTCAAAAATCAAATATATATTTTATTTGGATTATACATAAATTTGCAGATTGAGTTAATTTTATTCATGTATGAGCTTTAAATTTATATCCCTAATAATTCTCAGAAACATTGGAGTACTCAGTTTTGTAGGCTGGTTAGCATTTTGATGTATCATTTACTATTAGTTTTTGGAGGTTAGAGCATCAGTGAAAAGAAATATTGGTACTATAGAGGCAAGTTCTGAAATCTGTGGTTTCTGAGTCAACATTCAGGATTGTTCTTTTAAAAAATAATATAATTAACATTGCTCAAAGTTACATTTACTATACTACAAATAGTCTCTTGTTTTGATTTATTAGGAAGACATTAACAGCATATTCTTTTTTATGCAGTTTTCTTAAGACTCCATTAAAACAAATGGCTTTCCGGTCTGTGCCCCCTTCCAGGTCAGCTAACAATTTTATATTGATTTGCAAAAGAGACTCCATTATAAAAACCTTTTGTAATTATCTAAATTCCATGTGTTTAGGAAGCTTTTGAACCATCCAGGAATAGGCTAATTTCCGCAATGGTGAGAAAGAATTGTATAGTGGGTACAATAAATGCTTGTCTACTTACTTAGGCTTGTGTATGAATCTATAAGTGTATGATTTGCTAATTTTGTTAAAAAAAATAGTAAAAACTCTAATCTTCATTTGTATTGTTTCCTATATAAAACAGCAAAGCATTAGCAATTATAGTTATATTTCTTAGTAATGTACTGTCAATCAGCTATCTTGAAGATGGAACTGGGAAACCAGAACTTAATATTCAATGTGATAAGGAAATTTGAATTCATTTCATATACCATAAAGCTTATAAAAGTTATTAATAAGTAACCATAAGAATGGATTAAAAATTACTTAAAGCATACCAATTGACAGATTTGTAAATATCGTTGAAAAACTTGGAGCTAACTTGGCTGAGATATCTACAGCACCTTTACACTTTAACATTTTCATATCAATATGCCTTCTTATGAGGTATGTGTTTGCATGTTGACCATGTTCAAATTAGTTATTTCAAATTCCCCTTTGTTTAGGACTCTTGAAAGCACACAGGACTAACTGAGTTAGGACAATGGACTTCCAGTGCTCTCTTGGCTGTCGCCTTATTTAATAAGGCCTGGCTTGTGCAGTCACTAGTTGGATTGGATTATGTTCTTCCTGACATTTCCATTCACTCTGTTGCCCAGCCCTAATATGTTAAGCAAGATGAGCTATCCTGGGGCCAGCATGATTTTCCTTTAAAAGCATCCTCATCAGATTTAAATATTTACTGCTTTCCCGCATATCAAAGTCAATTAAATAATTTCCCATACAATTTATGAAAGCCAAAAAGCAATCTAGAAAGGAACACATCCAAACCCATTGACTCCACTGTAGAAAGAGAAATGAAAATGTGGTTTTCACTGGAGTGTTCTGGCACAGAAATAGTGTCTCTTGGTAACTTTTGGAATCCTGGAATGTGGCCCTAGGAAGGAAAACCCTCGAACATTAACGGGCCTCTCAATGAATTTTTCTATTTCTCTATGATCTTTCCTTTAGTTCCATAGCCCCCAGCTAAGTAGAGGGTGAGGTCAGAGGGGAATATGGAAAGACATAAAGCAAATTATGCTGTCGGCTATCCACATCGTACAACCTTGTTCATGCTGATTACGTATTGCAGGCATATGCAAAAATGAGTTTGCATTTCCTGAGCATATCTGACCTCACCTTTGTTGTGAATAAATCACAGACTGTCCTAGATTCCAGAAGAGTTCCAGCCAGTGAAGCTGGCATTCCAGGAGAATCCTCTGTTTCTTTTGGCAAAACTCGGTTAAGAACATATTGCCAGTTCTTCATGGGCTCAACTAAATGTGGATTCCATTCACAATCACTGTTGCTTTGCATGTCGTGTACACTTATGACCAACATGTGTATCAGCAGTTCCAGAGGGCAGCTGTGAGGTTGCTTCCAAATCAGATTGCTTACAATCTGATTCCGTAATGTTTGTAGAATTTGGAATCCATTATTCTCATATTCAAGGACAGGTTTCAGATTTCAGCATTGAAAGATGTCTTCCCAGTTCTTTCATTGCTTTCAGGGTGCTCAGTTCACATGGCCCGAGATAGGAATTGTGCAGCCTCCACAGCCACCTAAACTATAGACTTTCTAGAGGACTCTATGAAAGCCTGTTTCATGTGCAGCATGATGGAAGAATACAGTTAACTTTTTCAACACTAGAACCATAAAAGTCACTGAAACTATATTACCTTTTTGTTTATCCTAAAAGAGACAAATATTCACCCTATCTGGAAACACAGAACATCTTCAAATGCACCTCTGCGTTGTAGAAAAAGGCATGATTTGGAGAACTTTAAAGGTGTTGAATAATGAGGAATTCTTTTATTTATTCGTTTGATAATTCTACTAAAAGTGCATTTTTTAACAAGAAGACAGTTTCTTTGTTCTTTGTTCATTAACAGTGCTTTATTCATCATAACTTTGAATCAAATTATCCCTTTCACAAAACTGCTCACGTTGTTTCCTGTTCCTTGGCACGATGAAGCCATGCATATGTATGATGCGTCACCAAGTGTCATTTTAGGAAAGACCCTGTTAGTGTGCCTATGGAGAGAAGCAGAGTTAGAGTATTGTAGCCATGGAAGCCACTTTACTTTGCAGCCTTAGCTTCCTGTAGGGAATCTGGCAATGGGAAAGGAATTCCATTTTGCATACTACATTGTTAGCGTGCAAATGCTCCACTTATTTATATCATTCAATTCAATCTGGACATCTTATTTTAAACATGTGTATCTCAGTCCCTCTTTGAAGAAACATATGACAAAATACATGAATTAGAGCTCACAATTTTACATTATTTGTAGATCATAATAATGATCTTGGCATTTGTATTTACCTTATGTGGAGATGGGAAAACATTTTGGAAGGTTTTTTGGAGCAATAGGAGAGGGAAATGAAATGTATCATTAAAACAGGAAGACAATGCCGACACCTAATCAGGACTACCAGCAGATGGTGCAATAACCTATTTAATCCTTGGCATTATCAGAAAATAACCAAGAATGGCATTTTCTTTCTTTGCTAATTAATTCTGAATACACCTAAAAAAATGACTTTAATGATAAGAGCATTTAAAATGATAACCATAGAATCTATAATAATTTTTAAATAATAATTATACATAATATCTGTCTTTTTGAACTAAAAGACACTTTAGAACCTCTGGTCCAAGCCTTCTGTTTAATAGCTGAGGAAACTCAAGTTCGTAAGTTTAAACTTCAACCACCAGCTAAGGAGGGTCATGATGAGAGTCCTGGTCGTATGACTGAGCCCATCGCTCATTGATTTAGCAACATTATCCCTCAGCAAATACCATTTCTAGCCCAATAATCAAAATTTGGTGGGGTGGGGGGTAGCATTTGATCATCCAAGTTAAGATTTTTCAGCAGATGTTTATCTGTGGAGACTATTCTATTGTAAGAACATTCACAGTTTTAGAAAAGAGGCATTTTCTGGGAGAACATGCTCTCCTGTCCTCTCTCTTTCCAACTGCAAACTAACATGTCATTTTGCCAAATGCTTCCTGTCTAGCTTCTGGCTATTTCTGAGAGAGAGAGAGAGAGAGAGAGAGAGAGAGAGAGAGAGGGATTTTTTTTTTTTTTACACATTTTCTTTGTACTAAGAAAATATGTCTTATACAGTCAACAATAGCTTATTAATGGGAATGATTTAAGGAGCCCAAGCTTCTATTCTGTTGCCAGAATGCCAACGGGAGTGTATGCTACTATTCAAAAAATAGGTGTTGACAATAGCCTGCACTATTGCATGGTAGTAAAAGAAGGGCACTGAGAGTTTCAGTTCATAAGAAATGCTTGATGCATCAAAAATAATCACCTCACCTGATTATTGAAAAGTACAGAGAATTAATATGACAGCCATGCACTCTCAAAAATTTATTCATTTTGGTAATTAACATTATTTCTTCTTGATGATGTTGCCAAATGACTTGAACACAGTTTGAAGAACCATGCATGATCATTTATGCTGAAAACAAAAGAAATCAGAAGCTTTTGTTGCACAGATAAGAAAGAAAATTTCTGAAAACCAAAACTTCCTACCAGATCTATCCATATTTGTTTTATTAATGGGTAATTCTTTCTATTAGCTGATGAAAAGATAATGTTAGTTTAACAGTGAAATAACTTTTAATGTATTATAATGAGTGAATACACAGTAAGCAAAAGTACAATCAAATGTCTGATTGAAAAAAATTATTTTATGGAATTAAAAATACTATTTTATTAAATAAAATATGGTTTTCTTTTGAAAGTGTCTGGAAATCAAATTGCCAAGATCAGTGCAACCACTTAACTGAGTTTCGTTTTGACAAAAGGCAATCTGTGGCGATATTGCTTTAGAAGTAAGATGAAATGCATAAATTCAGATAAAACATTTTGCCGATTGCCTGACTCAAATAACTGGTTATTATTATTGTTATTACCATTAGAAGACAAAAACAATGGCCTCCCAGTTTTCAGCATATGCTACTCTTAAGCAGAAGGACCTTTAACGAAAGCTAAGCATCCAGGCCTTGGTTTACTCATCAAAGCCAATGACCACATCAGATGTTCCCTGGGAGCCTCCTGACATTTAGCATTTGGTGATTTTATCATCTTACTCCAAATAAAGGAAGCAGCAAAACCTCTCTGATTGTATTTTGAGGTCTCTGCATAAATAACTGTAAAGCATATTTGATGACGTTATGAGAAAATTTGGTAAAATAAATTTTATTTGGAACGCCTACTTGAACTGGAAATTAACAGTTAGAGGACATGACTTCCCTGACGTTTACCTCATTGGAAAATGTCTTGGACAAAACGCCAGCAAAAATCTTCTCTTGAAAACAATCCTTTATTATTTAAAAGGTGGAATCTATGCCCCCCAAATTTATCCTTCTAACCAAATTTAACCCATTTTGCATAGCTTATGTTTTCTTTGGGCCAATGTTTAAACTAGCTTTTATTTTTTTAATGATTAGAAGCTTGAACATGTAAAAAAAAATACGTATTGATAACTTTTATAGTATGAACCAGGAAAATATTTAAAACCTGTTAAACCTAGTAATTATTTCAAAATGTTGCCTACTAATGATGACTTACTAATTATCGCTTTGTCGTCTTAGCATCTACCTACACTTGCTGAAGAGTTGACAGATTTTCAAATCTACATCTTAGGCCTCAGTTTCTCCATTTGAAATGGGAGGAATTGGGCTGAATGAGATCTAGATTGTCCTGCCATTCCGAGTGTGTTCCCTCAAGACAGTGCCTGTGTTAAGGACTGCAGGGCCCAGTCAGTCAATGGGGTATGTCCCTTAAGCCTTATCCAAAACATTCCGGGTGTGATGTGTTTCAAAATTCAGAGTTTTTACATTTCTTTTGGATTTTAGAACGCCAATACATTACAAAACAGTATATTATATCATCCCCCCCAGCAAGGTATGGGGCAGCTCCATGTAAATAAACTCATTATGGATTCTGTGGCTGCTGGTATGAAATTGAGAGTAGTGGCAATCAGGGACTCTAAATATCTTGTCATTAGCTCAGGTCAGTTACTGTGGCTAAACACGTTATGGACAATCTTTTCTCTTTGTTTTCTTTTGTTTTACTGCATTTAGGATTTCAGAATGGTGGATAAAGATGGTGAATCTGTACAGCTATAAAGCTTACTAATTAAAATAAAAACTACAAACACAAAGAGAGCAAACTTTGTGATGACTGCACAGTAATGAGGATTCAGATACAACGTGGTCGCTACCTGACTCCCACCTCCACAAAAACCCATTCTTAAATGGAGAGACAGGTTCATATCCAGAAGAGGGGGTGGGCTTTAGGGTAGAGATATGGCGTTCTCAGTCAGTTTTTACTTTGTTGGTTCCAGTATGCTTTTCATTATCTTTACTTTTGTGTTTGTTATGGCAATGCAAACATACAAACTAGTGGGAAACAATGCTGACTTCTATTAACTTGCAATAACCCACATTTTAAGCAATGCAATGATTCAGACCTCAGTATCAAGGGGTTTTATTATGGAACCACTGGTAACTCATAGACTCTTCCTATGATGTGAAATAAATGAAGACCAACCAAATAAAGGCAAAGGCTATGTATTCTGAGTTCGCCTAGAGCAGAGGAGTCAGCTACTCTCATTTGTGTTTGGCAGAGACTGAAAGGCAGGTAAGGGGCTGTGAAGCTCTATAGTGGAAAAAAGGGAAGGCTCAGTGTGCCCTGACTGGAGGCTGTTGACCTGGGGAGCTGTAGGCAGGCTACCTAGAATCGGGGCATCCTATGGGATTGGCTAGGAGAGCATACTTGGTTTTCTCTGTTTGTTTCTTAGTTGGGAGTGAGGGCAAAATTTAGGGAAGCTGTCAGTTATTAATCAAGGGGTGGCCATTTTGGGCAGATTGCTCAAAAGTGGAGTTTCTGGGTGAGAGTACTATTTTCTGTTTTAGAGACAGGGTCTCTCTGTGTCACCCACCCTGGAATGCAGTGAGTGATCATAGCTCACTGCAGTCTGGAACTCCTGGGCTCAAGTGATCCTCCTGCCTCAACCTCCCACAGTTTTGGGATTATAGGAGTGAGCCACTGCACCCGGCCCAGAGTACTATTTTCATATATGGTCTAGTTGTCAGCCTTTTGCTTAGTAACCCTCTCAGTGTAAGGCAGCTCTAGTGGGTAGTTATAGAGTTTCTAAAAAGGAGAGACTCACAGGGGTTAATTTATGAATGGAGACTCTCAGGAAATGGTTATGACCCTGCATTTGCATAGAAAACTCCATAGTTTTTCTTGGGTTATTTGTTTACATGAAGCAGCTTCTGAGCAGGACCCATTAGACACAAGAGGCTGCAGGAGCCCCCACTGCATCCTGCAGTCCACAGCTGCAGAGAGTGTTTGTGTTAAATTCATCTCATTCTCATCAAGGAGCTGACATTAACTTTCTAATTGTGATCAAATAGCAAAAAAGAACAGTCATGAATTTCAAATCTTAAATAAAATGTTCTCTTTTCACGCAAAACTCCCTCCTAATGAAGTATGCTACCAAATAATTTGCTTTGCAGTTCCCAGGGAAGTTATTGAGAAAATGATGAATGGAAAGAAGGGGGAAGAATAGAAAGATTGGAAAGAGAGATGGGCCAAAGAGTTTCTGAGTAACTTGAACAAAATCAAATACTAGGAAAATTAATGATTAGTCAAACTAATTGATTTATAAAATGAATGGTCCACTCAGAATAAAAATAATGATATTAAATGGCAGAATAACTGCATTTGAGGTTATTGAAAGGAAAGAAAATCTCCTCAGTGACTGGAGTTAATGGCCTGCTCCTGCCCTGCTATCAACTTCCTTCATTCAGAATATATATATTTTCTCTCTCTCTTCCTCCCATGGAATATTAATATCCATGTGACTATTGAATTTGCCCACAAATCACAATAAAGCAAAATTATTATTTGAATATTACTCCCATATTTTGAATACTCCCCAAAGTGCCTTTTGAGTGATTAGAGTGATTTTTCATTTAGTGCATGAAGATACTGAGTTTAAAATGAAGGCTGTACACACAGCCCCTAAATTCATAATATCATTTTACATTTTTATGAAGATTGTTCATCTGAAGCTTTCAAAGCCCATTGCTGATTTAAGGTCATTCACATTCAGCCATGAAGCTGCTCTGAAGACACAGGAACTGCGTAGCTCCCTATTGGGAATGTCAAGGGCTGTGAAAAGTCTAAGATTTTTATCCTACTTGCAACCGACAAGCTATGCAGTCACAGTTTTATGGATGCTGTCAAAAGACATGACACTCTTGGGTAAGAGACGAAAGACTTTACCACTTGTGGTGTAGCAGCCAGCTGGAGCATCTTGTGTTTTGAGTTAGTGCCAGTGTTCCCTAAGTCCCACAGGTAAGGATGTGAGTTTCCCCAGATGGAGGCATGGAAGCACATATGCATGGGGTGGTGATGCAGGAGAGGGGTGCTGAACTTAGAGAACCCAGAGCTTTAATAATGGGTGGGAAGTGTATCATTCACCTGCTCTAGAAAAAGTCATAGAGGGAGTCTCCTTCATAAAAGGACCTTTCATAGTGTTTGCTATTCAGATACCCTTGGAAAGATGAGCTGAGACACAGGGTGGCCAGTGCCTCTGCTCACAAGGTATACCCAAATCCAGAGGCCTGTGAAAAATTATCTTCCAAAACTGATGAATTTTCCCACGAGTATACCACTCCACTGGCCACTATGATTAATCTGGTCAATTATTCCCCCTCTACCATGCAGTTTAGGCTGCTAACAACAGCATGAGGGCAACCTGCAGTGGTGACCTAAGCTATGACACCCCACCCCAAGTCCGGGATGCAGCCAACTGAGCAAACTGCACAAACTGGGAGGCGGCCGACCATTGTTCTCGTCTCTCCTTCGCGTATGTGTTTTCTTACTGTTCTTGCACTGTAAAGGCAGAGGTTGCATCACGGCCCTTACGGCCTGCAAAGACCAAAATAATGACTGGCTGACTCTTCTCAGTGAACATTTGCTAACCCTGTCACAAACCATCAGGTGCCACCACAGATTGCCCTGTGGCTCTCTCATTAGGTTTCTGCGTGGACGTTTCCACATGGTCTGAGGCATTCATCCAAGAAGAGTAGGATGTATTAGTTACTGCACAGATTCTGCCTTGGCCCACAAAGAGGACATCCAGGGTAGTCCTGTCATCTGTAACAACACTGGCCAGTGAGTTGAGGCTGTGTCACTGATCAGTTAGGCCAAAGACAGGACATTTCTTAGCACCTGTTCTGATTGGCTGACTTCCATGGTCAGGATGAGGGTTCTCAGGATGCGTGTAAATACCAAGTCTCTGGAAAGCTTCTCTGAGTTACCAAGGGATCCTCAAGTCTGAGAGAGCTCCACCATCATCCAAGGGCCACATGGAGTTTCTTGCAATGCTTCAAGGTCTCCTGTGATAACCCCTAAGATGGAAGTCACTGTGTTTTGGGGAGGTAGACTGCGGCATGCAGTTTTGACAAGATGACCAAGGTCATTGTTCAGGTCTGATTTTTCAAATTCAAAAAACTGCAACCTCAGGCATAAATGATTAAGGATGGAGCCCAAGTCTCTGAGTCCCCAAGGGGGACTGAAGCACATACTCACCCATCTGAGTATACTGGAGAACAGGAAGGAGCGACTCAAGCTTGCCTGGTTCTATTGGATACAGACTCTCTCATCTCCACCCCATCAGGTCCTATGGAAGCCCAAATTCAGCTGAAGAAGTTAAGGGAGTGCTCAGTGGGGAAGGGTGGGAGGGCACTTGCGACATTTTGGGGTCCTGTTGTTGCTTCTGCATCTGATACAGCAGGAATTGAAATGTTGCACGCTTGTCCTTCCCATTTCCAAGTGCTGCCTTTCCATCAGTAATAGCCGCGGTTAGAGAGGGACCAACAGGAGGATAACTCGCACATGCTTAGCGTTCCAATAATGGAACATTAGGCATAAATTGATAAGGTGCTTTAAATGTAATTAATCCTCTGCCAGGATTCATTAAATAAGTAGAGAATGACTTTAAATATTTACCCATCTCCTAACAAAAATGCACAACTGAGGACAGATGTTTTGCACTTTTATGTCTCTACGGACTGTGTAAGAGTCACATCTTACACAGTGAGTCATCATCTTCTTCTTAAACTGGTTGCTGGTGACAGTTCATTGATCCAATATGGTAAAGTCGTGTCCTGGTCTGTGTGCTTTGGAGTCCACAACTCTAACAGCCTGTTCTAAGGTTCTCGACCACGTCACTGTCTAGCTAAACCATTCTGCATTTCAGTAGGTAAACCAGCAAGAGGGCTTAAGAACCACGTTGCCTTGTCCACCTCCCTATTTCTGATTCTTTTCTGGCCTGCGATCCTATGTTAAACTGTTTTTGTTTAAACTATCCTCACTTTGAACTGTTTTCCTCTTTTTCTTCTCCTTTTTCCTGATCTCCTTTATGTTTTTCATTTCTCCTCCATCAGAATATACCAAACCATCCTTTTGCTTCCTCTTTTCTCTTCATTAATTATTCTAGGGGCTATTTTTTTTATTAGGAAGATGTGTTATTTTAACATGCTTTATAAAGTTAGTGGCATTAAGGAATTAATGTCCTTGGAAACTCATACATGTTCAGCTTCTGGCCCCCCCGATGCCAAAGAGCAAGAACATGCCATCTCTAACAGTGTCCACAAGAACAATACCAGATCATATGATAAAGCCAACATACAGTATAGCCAGTGTCCACACATCCAGAACAATACCAGATCATATAAAGCCAACATACAGTATAGCCAGTGTCCACACATCCAGAAAAGACTCTCAACAAATTTAACCCTTCAGTATTCATTGTAGCCAATATGTATCCACTATATATAGTTGACTGTGTTTATATATTTGATGAAGTCTTGCTATTTGAAATAAGATAAACCAACAACAACAACAACAACAAAACCCATACATGGTGATAACATATGTGAGGCAGTAGTAATTTCTCCATCTTTTCTGTCCTGTCTTTCCTGTTCCTTGTTCCCATGCTGAGAAGGGACGGATATATCTCGGAGATTACATAGGTTCTAGTCAAGGACTTCATTGTGAAAGTTTCACATTTACCCTGGATAAAGACTAATTAAGAGTTTGGAAAGTATACCTTTTTTTTTTTTTTTTTGCGAGCTTACCCATATTATGTGCTTTTTCTTGATACAGCTGTTAGATCTTTGCTTTACATGTAGTGTTAGGAAGTCTACTGTAATACACACACACACACCTTTAATAAGGTAAAATATGCAAAATGTAATTACCATTTTAACAATTTTAAAGTATAGAGTTCAGGGGCAAGTACATTCACGTTCTTATGCAACTATCACCACCATTTCTCTCCAGAACTCTTTTTATCATTTCAAACTAAAACTCTGCACCCATTGAACAATAACCCCCCATTCTCTCCTCCTCCTCGACCCTGGTAACTCCTCATCTATTTTCTGTCTCTGTGAATTTGACTATTCTAGGTACCACATTAAAGTGGACTCATATAGTATTCGTCCTTTTGTGACTGGCTTAGTTTACTTAGCATAAGATCCTCAAGGTTCAACCAGGCGCTGTGGCTCATGCCTGAAATCCAAGCATTTTGGGAGGCCAAGGTGGCTGGATCACTTGAGTTCAGGAGATTGAGACCAGCCTGGCCAACATGGTGAAACCCCATCTCTACTAAAATACAAAAATTAGCTGGACTTGGTGGCGGGTGCTTGTAATCCTAGCTACTGGGGAGGCTGAGGCAGGAGAATAGCTTGAACCTGGGAGACAGAGGTTGCAGTGAGCAGAGATGGCACCACTGCACTCCAGCCTGGGTGACACAGCAAGACCCTGTCTCAAAAAAAAAAAAAAAAAAAAACCCACAAAAGAGAAAAAAGGTTCCATGCTGTGGCATGTGTCATAATTTCATTTCTTCTTATTCCTGAAATACATTTTAAATATAAATTTTCATTACTATTTTCATTTCAAGTTAAGTTTATCAGATCCTGCAGTCCAGGGACTTCACACTTTTTGAGTTATGTCTTTTTTGGACAATTTGGGAGCTCTTTGGAGAAACTGAATACAATTTGAATACACTAAAATCTGGATCACACCTTAGATAAGGACATAGCGTCTTAGTGAGAAGAAATTTGATTCTGCTGACTAGGATACTAAAGTTTGACCTTTATGGTCATCTCTTAATAAAATAAAAGGAGAGCACTGGGCTATTAAATAGTTTATTCATGGATCATAGGGTGAATAAGACCTAGATCCTAGAGGAAACGCTTCCCACAGAGACACTCAGACTTTTATTCCTGTCAATGTTCTTGTGGATTTCGGGGAGCAATGATAGCTGTAAATCTGCAACTCATAGCATTTCAGGCTAAACACATTCAGCCTTTATTACCATTGTTCACTTGACCTCTTTATCCAATTTTTTTTCCACCCACTTGCCAATATCACCTTGTTCTTATGTAGGCTGTGTTTCAGCTAGCTTAAGCCTTACTAACAAATGAGGTGAAATCCATCTGAGGAGGAAGCCGGGGCATGGTGAATTGAAATAGCTTGCCTCAGGAGCAGCAAATTAGGTGTGGGACAAGAAATAGAACTCCAAAGTACACCTTTCCAGTCACTGGCTTCAGCTGGAGCCAGCATCCTTCAATGAATCAATCAGCATTTACCTATCTGTCCCCCACAGCAGTTTTGCAAATCGCTTTCAAAAACCATTGAACCACCAACAGTTTATCCATTCTGCAAAATATACACGGCTCTTCCCATATCCAGGAGGGTTATCCCTTCTCAGCTGCGTTCCACTCTTTTTACAACCCCTGATTTCAATATGCAGAAAATACATCCACCTGCTTAGGGAAATTACTCTTACCATATAATTGTCTCTTATGTTGAAATGTCCATGAGACCCTCTCAGGAAATAGGGGGCAAGATAAAGCACAGTTCAAACATGCCTGTCTCGTACATGTCCTGCCCTTGGAAATGGCCAGCATTGCTCTCTGCCTCCTGCTTAGGGTTAAGGCTTTTGCTATCTCCTGCCACCTCTGATGAAATTGCTAACAAATATATTATCCTTACCCTTTGGTTTCTATTCCAGCACTTCAAATGCATCAAGGGTCCAGAGAGAAGCTTCTTCTGGTCACCTTGATCTTGTGATGCAAGGCAGGTGGGAGCAAGGGCTCCACCTCTGCAGACACAGAGATGATGGGGTCGCCATGCTTGTGTTTTAGTCCTAGTTTCCTCTGCTTGAGTAGTTAGTGGCCTCCTGCCTGTTCCGTAACATAACTTCACTTTCCTTACCTGCAAAACGAAATTAGTATTTCCTCCCTCACAAGGTGCTTGAAGCCCCTCACCTTGCGTTTACTCTGTCTGAGAGACTATAACATATCTATTATTTTGTGAATGGGGCAAAAGGAATTGAGAGTGTCAGGGTATACCTTTTAAATAAGCCACTAAAGGCTAATCCTCATTCCGCAAACTGACCTAAACAATTTGGTTTTCACTAACAGATTCTTTTGGTCAGCTATGGCATTTAGAGGGAGAGGAGAGTATATATATATATGGCGGGTGTGTGTGTGCATGTGTATGTGTGTGTTTACAGTCAAAATACCAAAATATATCTATGTATATAAATATATTTGCTTTCTTTGTTTTCGTTACAATAACATTGTACATATAATTCTGACACATGTATTTTCATAACAGACACAAAAATAGTCATACAAATAATACCACAAAAGGTAAAAACAAAGTTGAAGAAGACATAGGAACAGAGAACAAAGCAACACATAGAAAAAGTAACAAACATGGTAGATACGAATCCAGCTATATCAATAATTGTGTTAAACATCAATGGTCTTAGATACGCTAGACCATGGAATATTATTCAACATTGAAAAGAAATGACCTATCAAGCCATGAAAAGACATGGAGGAACCTTAAATGCATGTTACTGAGTGAAAGAAGCCAATCTGAAAAGGCGACATCCTGCAGGATTCTGACTCTATGACATTCTGGAAAAGGTAAAACTATGGAGACAGTGAAAAGATCAGTGGCTGCCAGGGGTTAGGGGAAAGGGAGGATGAGTAAGTGGAGCATGGCATTTTGAGGGGGTGAAACTACTCTGTAGGATACTGTAACAGTAACTCTATATCATTATATGTTTGTGCAAACCCACAGAACACCAGGAGGACAGCACCAAGAGGGAGCCCGCTGTGGACTCTGGTTGGTAATGATGTGTCTGTAAAGCTTCGTTGTTTGCAACGAATGCACCAGTCTGGTGGTGGGGGATGTTTATTGATAATGAAGGAAGCCATAGGTGTATGGAGGCAGAGAGTTTATGGGAAATCTGTACCTTTTGCTCAATTTTGCTGAACATAAAACTGCTGAAGTCATCATTCTCAGCAAATTAACACAGGAACAGAAATTCAAACACTGCATGTTCTCACTCATAAGCAGGAGTTGAACAATGAAAACACATGGACACAGGGAGCGGAACATCACACACCGGGGCCTGTCGGGGGGTAGGGGACTATGGGAGGGATAGCTTTAGGAGAAATTCCTAATGTAGATGACGGGTTGATGGGTGCAGCAAACCACCATGGCACATGTATACCTATGTAACAAATTTGCACGTTCTGCATATGTACTCCAGAACTTAAAGTATATGTATATAAATTAGTCTATTTTTAAAAAAAAAAACAGCTAACCTGCTTTGGTAGCTCTGTTCTGCACTGTCGGGTGTTCCATCCTGGCGTGTGAAACAGGAGGGTTTTGCTGGCAGGACCTGCCCACTGCNAGCAAACTAACACAGGAGCAGAAAATAAAACACTGCATGTTCACACTCATAAGTGAGAGTTGAACAATGAGAACACATGGACACAGGGAGGGGAACATCACACACGGGGCCCTGTTAAGGGGTGGGGGGCAAGGGGAGGGAGAGCATTAGGACAAATACCTAATGCATGTGGGGCTTCAAACCTAGATGATGGACGGGCTGATGGGTGCAGCAAACCACCATGGCACATGTATACCTATGTAACAAATTTGCACGTTCTGCATATGTACTCCAGAACTTAAAGTATATGTATATAAATTAGTCTATTTTTAAAAAAAAAACAGCTAACCTGCTTTGGTAGCTCTGTTCTGCACTGTCGGGTGTTCCATCCTGGCGTGTGAAACAGGAGGGTTTTGCTGGCAGGACCTGCCCACTGCACATGCAGGTTCAGGTGACAGAGACCTCTGGAAAGATGAGGCCTGTGGGACCAGGGGGCTTCTTGTTGACACTGAAGATCAGGCTGCAGAAATGCCCGGGGCTTGTACAATCTTTTTCACTGAACATTATGTGAAGCATTATTCATTTTACCAGTGAAGAAAATATTTCTGACTTCCTTTGTGCTTTTGAACAAAGCCTGTGGTATGGATTTGCATGATACTTGAATTGCTGAGTAACCACTTCGGGAGGGTTCTTATTAGGGCACTAAAAATGTTAACACAACACTCGCGGGATGTAGATGAAGGTCAACTTGTCCTTGTGCATCTCTCCCAGTGTTGATGGCAGAGTTTTAGTATTTCAGCTGACAAAGTCTCTGCCCCTGCACTTCCAATATTCCCTTACTAATAAGCTCCAGGAGAACAGAGACAAAAGTTTGACTTCATTAGTAACTCCTGGAAGTTGCCCATTTAGGAAAAAGAGTTAATAAATCCAGAATTTTATAAGAACTTTTTGGTAAATCTGTAGATTTTCAAATCAGCCTCAGCATCATAAGACAATACTACAGGTTATTATAAATAGTTAAGCAAGAAAAATTAAATTCCAACCAAAAAATTGATCCTTAACTTTTTTTTTTTTTTTTTTTGAGACGGAGTTTTGCTCTTGTTGCCCAGGCTGAGGTGCAGCGGTGCAGTCTTGGCTCACTGCAACCTCCACCTCCCAGGTTCAAGCAATTTTCATGCCTTACCCTCCTGAGTAGCTGGGATTACAGGCACCCGCCACCACGTCTGGCTAGTTTTTGTATTTTTAGTAGAGACAGAGTTCCACCATGTTGGCCAGGCTGGTCTCGAACTCTTGACCTCAGGTGGTATGTGCGCCTAGGCATCCCGATGTTCTGGGATTAGAGGTGTGAGCCACCTCTCTGACTGATCCTTACCATTTGATAAAACAAATGTTATGTTGCTCAGCACACAGTTCAGGTAGCCATTTTGAAATTCACTTCTGACCACAGGGTGCCCCTTCTTCTCCTCTCCTGATGAGCTTGAGTTCTCATCTCCCTGTCTTGTGTGTCATGAGACCCCTTTGTCTACTGTGGCCTTAATGAACCCAGGAAGGGACCCTATATTGTGCATGCGTGTGGGAAAGAGAAACCGTGACTTGTCTTAGGGAACTGTTTTTTTGTTTTGTTTTGTTTTGTTTTTTTCCGAAAGCTGGCAGAGACTCTTTCTTTCCTGTAGCATGGTTCTTTAAATATTACACTCTTTTACAATCCTAACTAACTTTGTGATCATATCTTCCATAAATACACCAGAATCCCAGTCAGAATACGCACGTAGGAAGGGAATAGTCTGGAGCTCAAATGATTAGATGAGTTCAGAGAATATGCCTAATGATGAATTTTGAGCTGGTTTTTTGAGTGTCGTTTTCACCATCTTCATCATGTCCATCAGCTTCCAGCTTCCCATAGCTATCATAGGCTAAGAATAAAACCAGACTGGGTTTCCCTAGTCAGCATTCTCTTTGTCTAATCTTCAGAGGTAAAGTCCAGATGCTGTAAAGCCTTGGCCGGTGCGGTGGTGTAGGGCTAGCAGCATGTTACAAAAAACTATGGCCATGCAATCCTGGGGAGGAAGAGTCTACAAGTGCAATGTGGGGAAGGAGATGTAAGAAAATATATGACTGGCCAGGCGCTGTGGCTCATGCTTGTAATCCCAGCACTTTGGGAGGTCAAGGCAGGCGGATCACCTGAGGTCAGGAGTTTGAAACTAGCCTGGTCAACATGGTGAAACCCCGTCTCTACTAAAAATACAAAAAATATTAGGCATGGTGGCATGCACCTCTAATCTCAGCTACTTGGGAGGCTGAGGCAGGAGAATCACTTGAACCCGGGAGGCAGAGGTTGCAGTGGGCCAAGATTGCGCCATTGCACTCCAGCCTGGATGACAAGAGTGAAACTCCATCTCAAAAGAAAAGAAAAGAGAAGAGAAGAGAAGAGAAGAGAAGAGAAGAGAAGAGAAGAGAAGAGAAGAGAGAAAAGAAAAGCTGTGATTTGGGGATTCTGCTGACTTGCCTGGGTCCTGGCACAGGACTAGTGGATGCCTGACTATGCCTGGTTGTCACCAATGAAAATTAGCATCTATAGGATTCTGCAGGAAAATGGCAATCTTTGGGAAACTGTGCCATCTTTTAATACACCTTTCCAGGCTTCCTAATGGTCTGCTAACTACATTTTGGAACTTATCCAAAATAGATCTGGAGGTCTGTGTCTTCCTTTTAAAAAATTAATTGACTTAAAATAAACTTTATTGGCAACAGTCTACCTTAAATTAAATGCACCTGTTTTTAGTGTATAGACTGACCAGTTTTGACACGTGATCACCACCTTGATCCAGACACAGAACATTTCTGTGACTTTAGAATGCTCCCACCTGTCCCTTCACATCCCTCTGTCTACCCCCTACCCCACCCCAAGCCACCTAAGCTAGTTTTCACCACTCTAAGTTTTGCATGTTTTAGAGCTTCACATAAATTGAATCATATAGAACATACTCTTTTGTATCTGACTTCTTTCAGTTGACTTTATGCTTTTAAGATTCATCAATATTACGATGTGTCAGATCCGCACAAAAAGTGTGTCCCTTTTTACTGCTGAATGGTGTTTCATTCCAACGGTGGACAGGCATTTGGGTTGTTTCCGATGTGACTATTATGAATAAAACTGCTCCAAACACCGGTGTATAAGACTTTGGCGGCATTGTGGCTAGCTTGTTTTTTAAAATTCTGATAGATCAATCCATTGGACTGAACTTGCTGGTACATAGGTTTAATTTTATAAGAAGCTGCAGAACTGTTTTCTACAGTGGGTGTGGAGTTTTACATTCCCATCAGCAAGGTATGTGGGTTTCACGTGCTCCACATCCTCATTAATTTTTGGGATTGTCAGCCTTTTTAATTTTAGTCATTCGAGTGTGTGAGGTGTTATCTCATTTTAATTTTAGTTAGCACTTCCATGATGAGTAAAGTGGAACATCTTTTCACATTCTAAGATTAAGAAAAATCTTAATACCTGAATATCTTTGTCTGTTCAAATAGTTTGCCATGCTTTTTTTAAAAAAAATTACTTGGATTGTTTGTTTCTTTATTATTAACTTGTGATATATAAAAATTATTATGGATCCAATACATGTGTATGTGAGTGTGTATGTGTGTATATGGGGTGTGTGTGTGTGTGTGTGTAAGAGAATCTTTATACCCTATGTAATTTTTCTGTTTTTACTCTAAGTTCTGGGATACATGTGCAGAACATGCAGGTTTGTTACATAGATATACATGTACCATGATGGTTTATTGCAACTATCAACCCATCATCTAGGTGTTAAGCCCTGCATGCATTACGTATTTGTCCTAATGCTCTCCCTCCCTTAGCCCCCAAACCCCCCGACAGGTCCTGGTGTGTGATGTTCCCCTCCCTGTGTCCATGTGTTCTCATTGTTCAACTCCCACTTATGAGTGAGAACATGTGGCATTTGGATTTATGTGCCTGTGTTAGTTTGCTGAGAATACCTAAAGGATTACAAATCATTCTACTATACAGACACATGCACATGTATGTTTATTGCAGCAGTATTTCCAATAGCAAAGACTTGGAACCAACCCAAATGCCCATCAATGATAGACTGGATAAAGAAAATGTGGCACATATACGCCGTGGAATACTATGCAGCCATGAATAAAATGAGTTCATGTCCTTTGCAGGCACATGGTTGAAGCTGGAAGCCATCATTCTCAGCCTCTCATGCTGACAGTTTTATATGTACTTATTATTATATATAATATATAATTATATACAGTTTTTTATATACTGACAGTTTGTCTAATTGTTTTATCAAGTACTGATTGTGAACTTGTTTTAGTTCACTTATTTTAGTTCAAGGATAGTGTTTACTGTTATTTGTTTTAGTTCATTTCTTAATAAAGCTTGAAGTTTCAAGCTTTGTCGTTAGATATATATTTATTTAAGATAGTATATCTTCTTTATAATTCTCTTTTTCTCTTCAATACTCTTTATTGTGAAGTCTGCTTTTAATATGTTGATATAGCTATGTTAGCATACTTTTATTGGTTTGCATGTTGTACATTTTCTTTTCTTATAATTCAAGTAATTTTTCTTTTTTAAAAATAGCATTTCTTTTAGGAAGTACATATTGCTTTTCATCCAGTCTGAAAAATTCTGCATTCTGATGAGATCTTTAGTCTATTTACATTTACTGTCATTATTGACATAGTTGGATTTAATCGTGCAATTTTGTGATTTTCTTTCATTTGTCACTTCTATTTGCTCCTCTGTTGCCCTTTAACTGCTTTTATTTTATGTAACTTATTTTTAGAATTCCACCTTATTCTCTCCACTGCAATTCTGTACTAGACATATTTTAAACTTATTTTTAGTGGTTGCCCTAGGGCTGAATCCTCAATTTGTCAAAGATTATATAGAGTCAGCATTTTACCATTTCATACTTTATACTCCACACCCTACAGTTCACAATTCACATGTTATAATGCACGCTTGCTGCCTCCTCCCACTCAGAACACTCCACTTTCCAGATGTAACAGAACTATGAGATTGCAGTCTCACTCACCTGCCCACCATCATCCAAGCTCTTCTTGTCACACATCTTGTATCTATATATGCTATAAAATTTACCTTGCAATATTATTTTAAACAGTTTTAAAAGAAATTAGGAAAATGGAAAAGTCTTTTTTTATTTTCCAACATAGCGCTACTTTTAGTATTCTTGATTCTTTTGTGAAGTTCAAGTTTCCAATTAATATCATTTTCTTTCATCTTGAGAATATTACTTGGCATTTCTTAGAGTTTAAGTCTACTGGTGACAAATTCTTTGGAAAATCTAATTTTACCCTTGTTTTGAAAGATGTGTTTACTGGATGTAGGGCTCTGAGCTGTTTCTTTTATCTTTCAGTACTTTAAAGCGGTCATTTTATTATCTTCTAGTATTATTTGATAAGAATTAATAGAAAGGTATACAACGTTTCTCTTTTTTTGTAATATATCATTTTGCTCTGGTTGCTTTTAAGATTTCATCTTTATCTTGGATAGTGTTACATCTGCTTTTCTTTTCTTTTTATTTATTCTGCTTTGGTGTGTGAGTTGAAGTTTTATCAAAACCTGGGGATTTTACAATTATTCTTTCTTCAGATACTTTTCCTCTCCTATCCTCACGGTCCTTTTGGAACTCAAAATATTAGCATACACGTATTAGGTTGTAGCATACATGTACTACACATGGAAGCTAATCTGCTTGGTATTTTCTCATGGGACCAGGAGACTCTGCTCATTTATCCTCAAGGGTTTATTTTGCTCCTTTGTACTTCAGATGCAATGATATCTATCAACACCTTTGATTTACTGACTCTTTTATTCTGCCAACCTTACACAGTAGAATTTTTGGTTCAGGAATAGCCTTTTCAACGCTGGAACATTTCATTTGGTTTCTGCCATGCTTTCCATGTCTTCACTGAGGCTGTGTCTCTATTCATTCATTAAGATCATATCTTCCTTTAATTTTTTCAATATAATTACAAGAGCGCATCTGTGCCATAAAAGGGATATATTTCTGATGGCCTGTTTTCCACTATGGGTCATATTTACTTATTCTTTTGTATATCTCATTTTTTTTTTGTTACTGTGTCCTGAGACATTGTAGATGACACATTGCACAGCCTCTGAATTCTGTTCTCATCCTCTAAAAACTGTGGATTTTTTATTAGCAGGCAATATAGTTACTGCTGATGACTGAATTTCTATAGAATTGCTTTTTTAAAAATTGTAATTTCTTAAAATTATTTATGTATTTAGAGATAAAGTCTTGCTGTGTTCCCCAGGCTGGAGTGCACTGGTGTCCTCATAGTTCACTGCAGCCTTAAGCTACCAGGCTCAAGTGATCCTTCTGTCTCAGCCTCCTGAGTAGCTAGGGCCACAGGCACACATCATAATACACAGATCACATTTTGTTTTCAATAGGGATGGAGTCTTATTATGTGGCTCAGCTTAATCTAGAACCCCTGGGTTTAAGAGATCTTTCCATCCCAGCTTCCCAAAGTGCTGGGATTATAGGCATGAGTCACCACGCTAAACCTAGACTTTGTTTTATGCTTTGTCAGGGCTGATCTATGGAAAGACCAATTCATTCCCCAACTGAACCTCCAAAGTCTCCCTTCTCTAAGGATTTTTTTGTGACAGATGTGTTTTAGGCTTTGTGAAGGTGGGGCCACAGTAGGAGTTACCCTAGGGGGTGGCTTCTATGCACAAAATGAAACATCTGGGGTCTCAGCTCTGTGCCTGACTGCTGTTGATGAGATGTCTTTAACGTCTCTCCATCATAGCAGGCTGGACTCCCCATATCCTTCAGCAGCACTCTCCTATCTCTGTCCTCTGCTTAATCTCCCCTTAACATAAACCCTTAAGCAGGTTTATGTTAAGACGGGAGCAGTCATAGCTGAAAAGCCTATGCAGCCTAGACTTATGATGCGTCCCCAAAGGGATGCTTGCAATCACCATGACGCCCCCTTCTTCTGCCCCACAGACTCCCAAACCACCCACACTCTGACCCCTGCCTTCTCACCTCCGTGGAGTTGCCATTCTCTGCATGGGGGCCAACTTACTGCACTGCTGTTCAGGGAACTCGTCCCCCACAGACAGCCAGGAGAATCATGAGTTTCCCTTGTCCCCGTGGTCATATTCTTATGCTGCACGTTGTCCAATGCCTGAAAACAGTCACTTCATAGATATTGTCTAGTATGGTGCGTGTTTGTGAGACCAGTCCATAAAAATTACTCCATCATAGTCTGTGACATATTTAAAATTCTATTAAACTAACGGTAATTTTTAGAACAATACCTTTGCTAAACAGAATACCTGACACATAATGAGTGTTTCTAGGGAAGCAGATGTGCATTACTTGAGTTGTTGGCATTGCCTTACTTCACTCTTACATCAGTCAGGAGAATTTGGCTCCCAATTTACTATCCCCATTTTAACAATGTGGAGACTAAGGCTGAGGCAGGATGAATAATTTATTCTGTGTTATGTGCTAAGAAGGGCAGAGCAGCAATTTAAAGCCAATTTTGAATGATTTCAAAAGTCATGCACATGATATATATCTCTACCCAAAACACTTGCATATGCTGCCTTTACCAACCAAATCATACAGGAGGAAGCAGAATGTTTGAGCTGATAAAGACCCTTTATAGAAATGCCCAAGAAAAACTACCTGTCTCTAAATATTTTGGAGGAAACCTCTAAATAACATCTTTCTTGAAGCTGTGATTGCCAATTATTGATTCCCTGCAGAAAACATAAAGATAAATGGAGTACAACTTTTCTTGAGAATTAACTAGAAATGCTTATATAAATAAAAGTAAAGGTTTATTACCATTTTGTAAAATCTGAATGTTTATGTTACTTTTCTGAAGCGGAAAATACTCTGGTATGGATATTTTCATCATCTCTTACTGCAATATTGCTGTGGAAAAAGTCACAAAGACAGAAAACCAAGAGCCTGTATTCCTTTCTCATGGGATTACAGGTCATTTGCAACTCACCTGGCTAAGCTGAACTCCAGAATTTGGACCAGAGGCTTCAGGATGCTGGTGCAGTGCAAATCTGGTCCACGTGTCTCCTCATCCTTTGAGGGTCATTGACTGCTTGCTGTATCTTCTCTGCATACAGTTCATATGAGTGCAAGACAGCTCAATAGACCTGCACACAAGTTTAAATATTTTTGCATACACTTCATTCCATTGCTGAAGCAAGTTGCATGGTCAAATCTAGCATCTCTGGGCAAGGACAGGCATTCATACCACTCTGCTGCACTTCAAGCTCACGCAGATGAGCAGATGGTAAAATGTGATTGATGCGTGATAATGACAGTGACCAACCTACCACCATGGGCATGACCGTCTGTTAATACTGAGCCTCATAGTAAAATGAGCTCGAGAATCCAGAACTATCTTCCTTCAGTTCAGCTGTCTGATCAAAAACTTGAAATCTGGAAAGAGTGGTATCTGGAAAACCTACCAAAAGTGGCTTTGCGAAAATATCAGTTAATGTCTATTTCATTAATTATTCAGGGAAATCCAATCCAATAAGCTAAAATATGAACGTATGTGAACAGGTCAATAAGATTATCTTTACTTTCTAAGTTCCTTTTCAGGATTTAGAATAATTTTGGTAAAGGGGAACATGAAATAATTACAATTTTAATTTCTTTGAAAAGACATATAATTGTATTTTAGGCACTGTAATTCAGTTCATTATTTTAAAGTTAGAATATAAAAATGAACTCAATATATTTGCATGTAATAAAATGTGAGAAGTATATTAACTCTTGTTTCTTAAAAGACAACTATATATTGACTTTGGAAACATTTAGAATATAAAAGCTCATGCTATCTATTTCCTTACATTCTGAATATTTTAAATCAGAAATGAAGTCTCATTGAGTTTTCCAATTCTCACACAAATACAAGTTCTAAACTTACCTGTAGAATTTAGAAGTAAATTATTTGACTACTTTATTCATGCTCAAATATTTCTAAAATTTTAACTATCCTCATTAGTATTTATATCTTACCTCTCTTAAAAAGGACATTTCATGTAATTATTATTTTTATATGGATTTTAAATGTTTTACTATAATACAGACTTATTTTTAAGCTCTAGCTGAAAAATACCTCTTAACTCAGATGTTTATATTTTTACTTGGTACCTCTTAGTTTAGATATTTTTTTTTACTTAGTAGTTTTTATAGTATAAACTATTAGTCAAAGAATATGGTTATGTTTAAAATAAGGTATGTTATTATTCAATGATTTAAGTTCTATATCTTCTCAGAGTAACTTTCTTGTCAGTAAGAGCAGATTTATGCAAACACATTTAATAAACAATAGTGTATTTCAACATCTTTAACCCACTTTTGAAGAAATATTCTATGTAATTCAAGAAAAATAATTTTAGTAAGAAATATTATTCTTAACATAGATACATATATTTGACATTAAACATATATTTAAGAGGTTATTAGACATTGTCATGTACTTTTACAGAAATATCATAGATGCTTACATAGAATCTGGAAAACTTTAAGTTTCACCAAATACTCATGTGCTTTGGGCTTATAGCGTATGAGTTTTAGCAGAAGAGAAGTGAACCAGAATAGAAGGAAGAGGGGATATTGAATAAGGGATATTCAATGCTTTCTGTAGGTAAGAGATGTGGTCTTCATTTGATGCTCAACTCAAACAAATAAAATTGTACAATGGAAAATGTGTGATTTACAAGATATGTTAACAAGTTATAAAACCTAAGAAGTGGATTTGCATTTTTTAAGATCATAAAAATATTAGTTTGGCTATTCAAATGCATTAGGCTGTTATTTAGGTCCTCTTTTTCTTTATGTGCCCAATACTTTCATCTTTAGACCTCACTAATGCTAGACGTCTTCTTGTCCTACTTGATAATTTTATATTATATTTTATTCAGCCTAGTGATGTGAAGAATATGTTTACAATATGTTTACATTGCACATCGGTTTCTTGTCATATTTCCAGAGATTGAATAATGACTGATAACAAGAGGTAGGGAGGTTTTCAGGATTTCAAGTCTTTTTTTCTAGGACTTGCTTCTTTTTGATAAAGCAGTCTTTACACTGGGTCTTTATATAGAGTACTTTTCTCTCTGTCTATAAACAGACTTGGTTATAGGAGAAATGGCAGAACAGTTTTAGAGTATGGAGGATCAAAGCAGAACTCATTATTGATGTTAATAATTTCTAAATTTATGAAATGTGGCATGTTGAGTGCTGTTCTAAATGCTTTCATGCATCGATGCATGAGGGTGCTGTGTGCAGTCATGCCGGGTCACATTGCCAGGATCATCCTCGAGGACTGAGTGACCCATTTGCAGGACTGTCAGAACAGTGGATGCTGACTGATCATAGTGAGGTCTGTCTCCAGGAATAACCCCTGGCCCGAGCAAGCAGCCTCACTCCCACTGGAGGCATCTTTGAAGGGTCATGGGCCAGCGCAGTTCCAGAAGTCCCCCTACATTAGTATTTATATTGTGTGATTAATTCAGCTACTTTTGTTGCATTTATATTTATGTTGTTTGATTATTGCTGTATCTATGTGTTTATGTGTTTTGACTATAGTATGTATGCTGTTTGTTTAATTCTGTATTGATTAAAAAAAGGAATGAATTAATGGCATTTGCAGCAACCTGGATGAGATTGGAGACTATTATAAATGAAGTAACTCATGAAAAGAAAACCAAACATCCTATGTTCTCACTCATAAGTGGGAGCTAAGCTATGAGGTTGCAAAAGCATATGAATCACACAATGGACTTTGGGGACTCAGGGGAAAGAGTGGGAAGGGAGTGAAGGATAAAATACTACAAATTGTGTGCAGTGTATACTGCTCGGGAGATAGGTGCACCAAAATCTCACAAACCACCACTAAAGAACTTGCTCATGTAACCAAACACCATCTGTTTCCCAATAACCTACGGAAATAAAAAAATTAAAAAATTTAATGAAAAATCAGTCTAGAAGAAGCTCTTAACCTTTAGAGTCTTGTGGTCACAGACATTTGCATCCATATTTTTATTGCAGCAAAATAATATGGTGATGAGCAAAGCACTTTGAAGCACAGAAACATTTACATTAACATAAAATTATATGGAAGAAATGGAATGATAATTATATTCAAGGAGAAGAAAATGATGTAGAAATGCCAACTGTTATTTGAGGTTTTTCATGTATATTTTCAATGGATGATCTGAGAGATAAAATCATTCTGGTATTTAGATTTCACACTGGGTAAATTTAAGATCACGTGTCTAATTTTTAACCATCCCTTTTTTATTTCTAAAACTCCCATATTTGCTGATATGAAAATTACATTATTTACAACTATTTCAACTTATATCAAAAGTTTGTAGCTGCCACTTACACTTGCAACATTGTGGGAGGGAATATATAGTTTTAAAATCTATTTTGGTGTTAAAATAGGCAAAATTTCCATCAAATAAGGTGATCCCGAATTGTCTTTTGGCTGAAAATTCAGTGATGCTCTCTTATTTATTCTAGCAAGAGAGTCAGTGCAATCCAGTCTTTCGTGGTGGTCACCCATTCATGTTGAAAAAGAAAATTATTAGCAATGGAAGAAGTAACATCATGAGGCAAACCACAAACAGGAGGTAGCAAAAGATGTTAAGATTTTTGGGAAAAGTATATTTGATTCAGTCAATTAGTAATTTAGGAATTCTCTCTCCCAGTTGATGATCTAAACTTTTCAAATCCAAGGAAGGTCTACACCAGCCTGCTGCTCACCTTCACAAGTCTTGACAGGACATAATAAAAAAGTCCAATGAGATTCATATTAATCAAAGCAATGCTTAATTAAACTTAGTCTTCCCAGAGCTGCCATACAAATTACCACAAACTTTATGGCTTAAAACAATAGACATTTATTTTCTCACAGTTCTGGGGGCTGGATAGTCCAAAATCAAGCTGTTGGCAGAGCTACACTTCCTCTCAGGGCTCTAGGGAGCATCCTTTCTGCCTCACCCAGGTTTTACTGCCTCCTGTGTCTTGGCATCTGGCAGCATCACACCCATCTCTAGATCTGGCGTCATATGGTTACCTCTGAGTCTTTTTGTGGACCCTCCTGTCTCCTACATGGGCACTTCTCCCATATTTAGGGCTCACCTGACTCCAGTCACCCTCATCCTGATCTTTAATAACACCCACAAAGACCCTATTTCCAAATACGTCACATTCTGAGATTCTGAGTGGATGTGAAATCCAGGTGGACACTATTCGACACTGGCATTTTATATAAGCCATGTTATCAAATGTCCTTACCACTCAACAACAATAAAAAGAAGAAAGCAACTGTTTGAGAAAGGAACTTGTCGTATCTCACAGATGAGGCAGTTTAGGTAGACTGACACCTGCCGAAGTCAAAGCTGAGATAGGATTCCAGGATATCAGGTGACAAGTGCCCTTCTCTGTGCACCAGCCACTCTGTGGTGCTGGCCATTGCCCTAGCTCTCCACCTAATCCATGTCTTCATGAGGACCAGCGGTGCATGTCCCCATCACTAGCCTTGTACTGGCATCTCCTTGGTGTTGGTGTCACTGAAGGACAGGGAAAGGGAAGTGTTTTATGAAACTTTGCCTCCAAGATAGATGCAAGGTTCCAACTCTACACATCCTTCCCAGCCCATGAGATGACCTTGACTTAAACGATGGAGAAGTGATTTCCAGCAGATGGAAGTCCTCTGTTCAAAGGATGAGTCCATAAGAGACTGCATAGTCTAGCCCTTCAGGTACTAAAAGCATGTGATGCTCAATTAAAGCAGACAATCTGGCTTTCTGTGTCCTCATAACTGACCCTGATCAGAAAAATATGCTTAACCGCTATGGGCAAAACACTGCAGTGTGCTTCAGGAATCATGCTGATCTTATTACTAGTGACCTTTTACATTTGTGGCACTTCTGTGTTGTCCTTAATTGTCGTGTGAGTATTATCAGGATAAGAAACATCTACAATTTTTTTGTGCAATCCTTTTTTTAGATTGCTTTAAAATGAAATATGTTTATCACCTCTGACATTTTACTCTATAGCTTTATAAAAGAAATATATTGTATCTGGAAGGAAATTATATTCCCTTGATATATTTGTAAAGACAGAGAAAAAGAATACATTTCTTCCCTCAAAATGGAGAGTCATTATAAGCAGGGGGTGGTGGAATTATATGGAGGCATAAAGAAGGCAAACAATAATTTCATTCCTCTGCAGGACAGTTGGAGGTCTGACTTCAAATCTTTATCCAGTTATTCTATGGTTCAAGTGGAAGAACTGCTTTATTTCCAGGCAAGAAGCATCATTTGAGATTTTCCATGTATACTTTCAATGAATAATCTGAGAGATAAAATCATTCTGGTATTTAGATTTCACTAGGCAAAGTTAAGATAATGTGTCTAATTTTTAGTCGACCCTTTTTAATTTCTACAACTCCCATATTTGCTGATATGAAAATTACATTCTTTACAACTATTTCAACTTATAACAAAACTTCATAGCTGCCACAATAGAATAAAGAGGACTTATTCTATTGCACATTTCAGAAAATGGACCCACTACCAGCAAGAGAGGCAATGACATTATATGGATCAACCGGCAGGATTGTCGAATTCTATTGATCAACTCTTCCTTGTGGCACTAAACACTCAAAACATTATCACCAGCATATTTACAAACTTTGTGGATTTTCTACATTTTCAAACTACAATATTTCTGGTCATTCCAGCTTTATAATTTCATTCGAACAAATATTAGAGCCAAACAGACATTATGTTTTTCTTCCCTCTACTCTTCCAGCTGGAATCATTGCAGGAGATTTGCTCATCTGCCAAAACTTAAATCAACGGCTTTGTCTTGTCATGAGCGAAGCATAATAAGAATTACATCCACAACAATTGTCAAAGTGTGGTTCATACTTAATTATCATAATGGAGTTCTTAAATTAAGATTGAGTCAATATATATATACATACAAAGGTGAAAAGGTAAGTAGAGTATGCAACATAGTAGGATTACCATCCATCTCTGAAAATGAGAGATCTTCCCTTTTATGTGAAAAGACAGAAGGCGTCAGCCTGCTCAAGCTGATCTGGAAATAAACTACATTAGCATTTACAATAAACCCATGGCACTAAGAGAGATAAATATGGCTTATATGACTACATTAATGATATAGACTGATGATATTGGAAACATAAAGAAAATTAGTACATTAATAATGATAGTTATTAAGTAAATTTACTCCTTAACTATCTTATCAAAATAAAAAGGAATTTAATCTCAGATGTTTTGAAAAATTCAGAAAGCTAACACTTTATGTAAGTTTGAATAAGATATCACTATCAACTGATTAAAGTATAATGAAGGAACCTCTCTCTTTAGAATGGAGAGGAACTGGGTATGGTGGCTCATATCTGTAATCCCAGAACTTTGGGTGGCTAAGGAAGAAGGATTGTTTGAGCCCCAGGACTTTGAGACCATCCTGGGTAATATAGTGAGATCCCATCTCTAAAATATATATATATGTATGCTTCTTGTGGGGAAACAAAATAGTTCCTCAGTTGAACCACAGAATAACTGGATGAAGACTTGAAGTCAGAGGGGCATGGTGGTGGGTACCTGTAGTCCGAGCTACTCAGGAGATGAGGAAGGAGGATCACTTGAGCACAGGAGGTTTAGGCTACAATGAACTATGATCACACTACTGCACTCCAGCCTAGGTGACAGAGTGAGACCCTGTTTCTAAATAAATAAATAAACATTTAAAAAATAAAAATAGCCGGGCAGGGTGGCTCAAGCCTGTAATCCCAGCACTTTAGGAGGCTGAGACAGGCGGATCACGAGGTCAGGAGATCGAGACCATCCTGGCTAACATGGTGAAACCCCGTCTCTACTAAAAACATATAAAAAATTAGCCGGGCGTGGTGGCGGGCACCTGTAGTCCCAGCTACTCTGGAGGCTGAGGCAGGAGAATGGTGTGAACCCGCGAGGCGGAGCTTGCAGTGAGCTAAGATAGTGCCACTGCACTCCAGCCTGGTCAACAGAGCGAGACTCCTTCTCAAAAGAAAGAAAGAAAGAAAGAAAGAGAGAGAGAGAGAGAGAGAGAGAGAGAGAGAGAAAG
>NW_016814144.1:354031-357020 GCF_001698545.2 Rhinopithecus bieti
AAGAAAGAAAGAAAGAAAGAAAGAAAGAAGAAAGAAGGGAGGGAGGGAGGGAGGGAGGGAGGGAGGGAAAGAAAAGAAAGAAAGAAAGAAAGAAAGAAAGAAAGAAAGAAAGAAAGAAAGAAAGAAAGAAAGAAAGAAAGAAAGAGAAAGAAAGAAAGGAGTAAATAGGAGAATTTAAGTGTAATCAGAACTCATGTTAGCTTTGCCAGATTTGATTGTGTTGTATTATCTAAGCAGGACACAAAACATAAACCTCTTCACCTCCTCTGTCTGAAAGCGCAAATCTGAACTTGCTATAAAATTAAAGCTGATGTCATTTTGCAAGACCTTTAAGATCATAGGTGAGAGTTTTCTCACAGTTACTTAAAATTTAGTTAAGTGAAGGTTCATGTTATATATAAGATTTGGATGTTTTTGCCCGTAAAAATAAATTGCGGTTGTAACATTTTCCCAAAATTAATGATACTAGCAGATTTGCCTACAAGAATCAGGGTCATAATAACTCATGGTCATATGGTTGGACACACCAGACACAAGATTTTGTTGTTGTTCATGTGTTTGTTTTTTCATTTCAAGTGATTCTAATTAGTGATAAATGACTAACGTACCAAATAATAAACTAGAATTATTTTCTTAAATAGAATACTCGGTCTGTCAAAGTTTTCAAAATAGCTCATTGCACAATGAAAAGCAAGCTCCCTGGAAATACTGATTGTTATTCAATATTTCCCCATTACCAGTAGGTCTCAACCAAAGTAAATTTTGGTAAAAACTTATTCCTACAAAGAGACTTAAAGTTATAGTATGGAAGAAAAGACATGTACTGTGTGGATCCAAGATCCAGGGAAGCATGAGGACCCCCATGTAACAAATCAGATGCCGCTCAGAGCCTGAGAACTATTGGCAGCCTCAAGAGGTTCATATAGAGTCAAGCTCACTGACAGTCTGACCGTATTGTTCCCTGAGAGTCGATGTGCCATTCCCCTTGCGGGAAAGGGAATCAAGTTACATACCGCAGGCTTGGATTTTATTTCAAAGTGCCATGCTCAATTAGTATATACACACTAATCTGTTTTCTGAAGTTATATTGCCCTAGAATTCTGAATTGTGTTATAAAATAGTCTTTTAAAATGTCCACAATAATCCTCCTCTGGCAGCTATCACAAGCATTTAAAGTTGTTCTAAAATCTACATCTATAAAAATAAACAAAATTCCACAATTGTTTTAAAATGTTTTTCCTGCCATATTAACAACATCAACAACCAGAGTACTCATTGGCAATATAAAAATAGAAAACCGACATTGGTGAGATGAAGACAATATTGGTTCTACTCCTCCTGCCCTTCATCTGGGGAAGACCCTGGTCTTTTTTCCTACATATTGACACTTTCTCCGTAGAGTATTCCTTAATCTCCTTTGTTTGAGAAGACTGCAGTTTATCCAAGTTCCTTTTTCCTTACCACACGATTAACACCTCATTATACAGTAGCTAATGTACTGATTATTTTTGTCTAGCAATTTAGCACTTGATAATAAATGATTCTGTTCTTCAATTTTCTTTGACTATGCTGCCTGGTTCCCAGTCCTGTTATAAACATTGTGTGCAGAGCCAGGGCCCTACTGCCTGGGATCCCAGCCCTGCTCCTTTAATTACAAGTGTTTATCATCTCAGGAAAATTACACAGACTTTTTTTTGGCCTTCATTTTCTTTTCTTTTTTCTTTTTTTTTTTATTTTTTATTTTTTATTTTTTTGAGACCGAGTCTCGCTCTGTCGCCCGGGCTGGAGTGCAGTGGCCAGATCTCAGCTCACTGCAAGCTCCGCCTCCCGGGTTTACGCCATTCTCCTGCCTCAGCCTCCCGAGTAGCTGGGACTACAGGCGCCGCCACCTCGCCCGGCTAGTTTTTTGTATTTTAGTAGAGACAGGGTTTCACTGTGTTAGCCAGGATGGTCTCGATCTCCTGACCTCGTGATCCGCCCGTCTCGGCCTCCCAAAGTGCTGGGATTACAGGCTTGAGCCACCGTGCCCGGCCTGGCCTTCATTTCCTTGGTGCAGAATGGAGACGATGACAAACGATAGTCACATGGGTTGTTGTCCGAAGTAAATAATGATAACATTCAAGTATGTAGAGCTCTCTTGGAGATGTAGTAGTGTTATATAGTGTTAGCTATCATCATTGTTGTTTTATTGTTATAGTTATTTTTATCCTCAATGCCGGTGACCCTCAGACCATATCATTTGAACTATGCCTTGCACAGGTTTGATCACACGGTGAGGGCTCCATGAGTATAGTCTCTTTGTGCATGAGTGTGGGTGCGATTCAGGTTTAAACTCTCAACAACACTGCATTTGGTTTACCTCAGTAGGTCTATGCAGCCATGAAACACAACTGTGAGATGCAGATGAGACAATAGTAGAGACATAAACTCATAACACATCAATAAAAACTGGTACCGCTTCTAATGCAAAGCTTTTCTGAAGATCATGATGACACAGAGTGGAGGCATTGAAACAAGCCTGGGGAAGCTCTAAGGATAACATAAACGTAGCAACTATTGAAAACATTTTTGTTTCTTTAATTCTATTTATTCATCTAAATAAATTCAACATCATCATTTGAAAGTTCAAGCTGGGCACGGTGGCTCACATCTGTAATCCTAGCACTTCGGGAAGCTGAGGTTTGCAGATCACTTGAGCCCAGGAGTTCGAGACCATCCTGGACAACATGACAAAACTCTGTCTCTTAAATAAATAAATAAATAAATATAAAAAACATTAGCCAGGCATGGTGGCCCACATCTGTAGTCTCAGCTGCTCAGAAGGCTGAAGTAGGAGGATGATCTGAGCCTGGAAGGTCGAGGCTGCAGTGAGCCATGATCATACCACTGCAGTCCAGCCTAGGCAACAGAGCACGACCTTGTCTCAAATACATATACATATATATATATTTTTGTCTCAAATATATATATTGTCTCAAAATATATATAT
>NW_016814144.1:357504-373755 GCF_001698545.2 Rhinopithecus bieti
TATATATATATATATTTCAAGAGCAGATTTAATATCAGGAAAGCGTTAAATAAATTAGATACATTCAAGTGGCAGAATATGACACACCCATTCAAAATGCCATCATAGAACATATCAAATGTAAGGAAAGTTGTTCATGATCAATGTTAAAGGAACAAAGGTCAGTATCGTTGAAGTTTCATGATGAATGAAGAGGCAGAAGAGAAAGCAGAGAAGGAGGGGGAGGAAGAAGAAGGGAGTAGTAGGTCAAAGAAGGAGGAAGGGAGGAAGAAAGGGTATTTTCTTTCTGCTGAGTAAGTTGAGTTTGAAACAAAAACATTTCTGACTGAAGAGTTTAATCTAAGCTTTGTGTAACTTGAATCTACGCATGAGGCTCAGTTTTATTGAGAGAGGGGAAGTAAGAACAAGTAAACAATGGAAACGTCCCTTGCAGAACAATTGGTCTTATTTTAAAATAGAGTACAAACTGAGATGCTACCCGTAGCTCAGAAAAATCACACGTATATTTTTTATCTGAAAAAGAAAGCAGATTAAAAGGACTATTTGGAAGTAAATTCAATAATTGAGCAGTCTCAGGACACTCATGGCAAAAGAACAATAAGCACAAATACAAATCAATGTATATATGTTGTATGTATGTTTCTCAATTTACCTTGAAATCCTGCTAAATAAGAAGTAGTTGTATGTTCTGTATATTGATCTAGAAAGCTGCCTCACTTTATAAACACTGCAAAATAAACTGTACATGCAGTTCTTAATTTGTTCCATTGGAAAATTTTTATAGAAAATGCAAGGAGTATATATTTGCATGTTGTTTATATTTGCATGCCATCCCACGTGATTATTTTGAATTATGAATTAGAGTTAGTAATATTTATTCCATTTGTCATATTTAATCGTTTCTACTTAAACATTGTTTATTAGGATGAGAGTCATGAGACCTTTTGAAAATTAAAAGAGGAGGTCTTTCATCTGACTTGGTTACAGACACAGGCCTGGGGAGCTCATCAAGATTCCAAGCAGGAGACAATTAAAGTGTCAATCTAGTGAGATGTACGGGCTTTCTTGAAAACTCAAACATAAGACACAACTTGGGCAATAAAATCTACAGGAAGCAAATGAAAAATGCCAGCACTGACTCTCTATTCTGATCAATTTATTATTGATGTTGGTATTCATATATCAGAATGACTAATATGTTCTTAAATTTCAATTACATTACTATTACGGTCAGGTGGTATGTTAGTATTATTTATTTTATATAAGAATATGAACTAATGATATACATATATTTATACAAATGCTTATATCCAGATAGATATTCTCCCCCATTCATGCATTTAGGATTCTATACCTATTCTCTAAAAAAAGCAAGCCTTTTCATGAACTGAATCAAAACTTCAAGCACTGTGGCTATTCTCAATTTCCAATAGAAAATAAATTTCATGGTTCAATTCCAAATCTCTATTATATATGTGTGACTTGTACTACCTAGCAATTTTTATTTACAGGTTAAATAGGAACATAACAAAGTAAAAAAAAATGTATATTTATATTTTATTTGTATAAAATAAAATTGGCAAATATATAAATAGCTGCATGTATATGTGCTTATTTCATTTTCTGAGATGTCTCAATTTCATATTACGGGTTGGAATTTGTCCTGAATGCAGTACAACCAAGGGCATGTTTTCACTGTTTGCTTAGCCAAGAAATACTTTGTGGGTTATGCATTTGGTTAATATTAAGATCATAGGGTGATAATAGGGGTGAATATTTTCTGAATGGAAGAGCCATAGGTAAATCAGAAAAAAAGGAGAAGAAAGTAAATGTTTAGTGGCATCTCATTTTGGGAATAGACTGGCTGTTACATCAAAAGGAAAAAGACGGCAGTGAGATACGGGAGACAATAGAACTCTCCGACACAATCCTGTATTTGCTTACAAATATTTTCCTTGTTTGAGGTAAACCAAATAAAAAAAAATATAGATCTCATTTAGATACTGTGTATAGAGGGAGAACGCAGATACATTTGCTCTGGCAAGAACATTTAGTAGTAATTAAATGCCACAGGAAGAGGAGGTGGCTGAGACGGCTGAGATGGGAACTTGGAACAGAAATCTCTGACATGCAAGGGCTTTAAATACAAGACAAAGGATGGTCTGTAGCTATACTAAGGCAGAGCTAGAAACTTCTTTCAGATACTTTATTTGAAGAACCCCAGTAATCTTCTTTATAAAAAGCATCTTTATGTTGTTTTCTTTCCTTTATTATTATTTTTTTATTTTAATTTAAGTTCTGGGATACATGTGCAGAACGTGCAGGTTTGTTACATAGGTATACATGTGCCATGGTGGTTTGCCTCACCCACCAACTCATCATCCAGGTTTGAAGCCCCACATGCATTATGTATTTGTCCTAATGCTCTCCCTCCCCTTGCTCCCCACCCCCCGACAGGCCCCGGTGTGGGATGTTCCCCTCCCTGTGTCCATGTGTTCTCCTTGTTCAACTCCCACTTATGAGTGTGAACATGCAGAAAAAGCACCTTTATCTTAAAGAGTGTTGTCCAACTTGTTTCTTGCTCGTTAATGTCGCTGAGACAGACCTGTTTGAAGATATCCCACTATCTGCTTGAAGCCATCATATTTTACAGCACACACACACACACACCACACACACACCACACACACACACACATACACACGCAACCTTAGACATACCAGCAGATGACCCTGACTAGAATGTACACTCTTCTGTTCCATAGTCCCTGATGCACCACTCTTTTTCTGACACACCTTTGTCCTGTCCCACTACAGTGTTTGGCAGAAATGGAGGAAAGAACATTTAAGATATTATGCCAAACATGGGCGGGCGTGGTGGCTCATGCCTGTAATCCCAGCACTTTGGGAGGCCGAGGCGGGGGGATCACGAGGTCAGGAGATCGAGACCATCCTGGCTAACACGGTGAAACCCCGTCTCAACTAAAAAACAAAACAAAACAAAACAAAACAAAAAAATTAGCCGGGTGTGGTGGCGAGCACCTGTAGTCCCAGCTGCTCAGGAGGCTGAGGCAGGAGAATCACTTGAACCCAGGAGGCAGAGGTTGCAGTGAGCTGAGATAGCGCCACTGCACTCCAGCCTCGCGACAGAGCCAGACTCCACCTCAAAAAAAAAGATATGCCAAACACAAGCATGTTCAAAACTGATTGCACAGTAGAAAAAAAATGTTACTGAACACAAAAACTTATTTCAGCTGATTTTGACTTTCAGTATGACATTGTGATTCCTTTTAGGCAGGTGGCTTTTAGAGGAAAACGTTTCTAGTTTTGAGTTTGGAATTTTATGTAGCTACCTCCTTCCTAAGTGACTTGAAGCAATAGAGCAAGAGAAGTTTTCACTGACTGGAGTCAGTTCAGAAGAACGTATGGAATTGTCCTAAAAGAAGAAAATATGGTATTTGAAGAGCAGTGGGTAGCAAAGCGCCCAGAAATGGATGAAAGGCTTTGCCCTTTGGGGAGGAGGTCTATCGGCAGGCCACTCTGCGACTGGGGCTTTGGGTGCAGGCCACATAAGGAACGGTTGAACTGTGACACGAACTGTTTCATTACAGCAAAGTTTAGTAAACATGTGTAGCACGCAATGTCCTCAAGCCTTTGGCTTTGTGGAAAATTGTTAAAAGTGGTTACATCTTACATTTGGGTTTATTTGTAAGATGGGCTACAATAAGCAGTGAGATAATTCAACTTCAAACTGAAAGAGGAAGAAAGGAGGGAGGGAGGGAATGAGGGAAGGAAGGAAGGAATGAGGGGAGGAAGGAAGGAGGGCAGGAAGGAAGGAGGGAAGGAAGGAAGGAGGGAAGGAAGGAAGGAAGGAAGGAAGAAAGGAAGGAAGGAAGGAAGGAGAAAGGAGGCAGGGAGGGAAGGAAGGAAGGAAAAAAATATAAATCAAAGATGACCATGAGAATCTCTATAGTCTATATTAAAATTTCCATAATAGGTAGGGGCTTATGCAGGGGTGTGTGTGTGTGTGTGTGTGTGTGTGTGTGTGTGTGTATGTGAGAGAGAGATACTAAAGAATAAGAAAAGCCCAGATTAAAGAACTTGGAGACACACAGGTTATGTTAAAATTTAACAACATGAACTTGAACTATGGGAAGCAAGTATTCCATTTATTCAATCATTTATGTAAATAATTTTAGGCACGGAGTTAGGTTCTGGGGGACACAGATGTTAGTAAAATGGTCTCTTTATTCTGGGTGTTTTATTTATTTATTTATTTATTTATTTAGTTAGTTAGTTAGTTAATTAGTTTTGAGATGGAGTCTCGTTCTATTGCCCAAGCTGTAGTGCAGTGGCAGAGTCTCAGCTCACTGCAACCTCTGCCTCCCTGGTTCAAGCGATTCTCCTGTCTCAGGCTCCTGAGTAACTGGGACTACAGGCACATGCCACCATGCCTAGCTAATTTTTTGTATGTTTAGTAGAGATGGGATTTCACCATGTTGGCCAGGATGGTCTCAATCTCTTGACCTTGTGATCCGCCTGCCTTGGCCTCCCAAAGTGCTGGGATTGAAGGTGTGAGCCACTGCGCCCAATCATGATTAATGAATTAAGACACAAAGTAGAAAGAAATCTTACCTTTGGCACAAATAATGTGAACTAGCATACAGTAGGTAAAACTTCATAATATTCACAGTTATAATTTTAAAACAAAAAGCAGAACTACAGAAATATAGCAGCTATTTTAAGTTCACGGATAGGATGCAATTCTATCTGGAAAAAGATTCTTTCCATTATCTGGTAATCCGATGTCATTGAAAGACATCAAAAACTCTTGTAGGCTTCTTGCCTTGCTTTTCGTGGATTTAAAATCCTGGAGCTATTCTCACAGACCCTATGGGTCAGGGCTCCACATAAAACATAGCATTTTCCACCCTGGAAGCTTTGCAATGGAAACTTTGCAAAGTTCGGGGTGGAGCTAAGGGAAACAAACAGGAGATACAGAAGGAACAGAAGCTGGGACTCTCAGGGAGTTATTACCACTGCCCTGCCTCATGGGGCAAAAAGAGGTGCTTTCCAGAGCCCAGAAAAGGGCTGCAGTGTAGAAGTGTGTCACTGGACAAGCCCTTGCCCTCTGCCAGTCAGACTCCTGAACCTCCTGAACCTAAGATCATGGGAAAGGAAGCAAATTTTTTTTTTCAAAATGTGTCATTGTTTCCTTGGTTCCTAGACCTATTGACCTCAGGTATGAAAGAGGTGGCACAAAACATTGCCTTCCAGTTTCATGCTTTACTGTGACCTTGCAGGGCAGTGCCTTAACAATGAAGGTGTCCTCTCCCAGCTATTGACTTAGCTGAGTCTTCAATAGGTCGTTCTCCATGTTGTGCTACAATGTAGTGGGGCACGTGGTCAACCACTGAATTTATATTTGTCTCAGGCATCTATGGGTTGTCTGGGAAATTCTGCTGATCCGAACTAGAACTGGCCAATCTTAGCTGGGCACTTATTCATCTGTGGCCAGCTCATGAGCAGGCTGGGAGCTGGCTGGCCTAGAATATTCCCAGCTGAGACAACTCAGGTTTCCTCCACCCATCTCATCCTCCAGGGGCTGGTCCAGCGTGTTCTCCTGGTGGCGCCTGGGTTCTCAGAAAGAGTGTGCATGTTGTCAAGTCTCTTCTTGCAGCATGTTTTCTGCTGTCCTACAGGCAAAAGCAAGTCTCATGGCCAATGCAGAATCTATGTGGGAGGAAACTAGGAATGGGCGTGGAGACAGGAAGAGGTGGAAAATGACGAACTTTAGTGCAATCTACCAGAGGCACGCTGGCCTCAAAACATAAGTTTGAAGGTGCTCCTTTTTAATTATTTTCTGGATGAGTTTATGAAACATTGTTTTCAGTTATTCCTTAAATGCTTAGAAGAGTTTCTCAGCAAAGTCACTTATGCCCAGATTTTCTCTTTTGGCTTAGTTTCAATTACTTTTAATCAGTTACAGGATCAATTTGTTTAATAGATAAAGAATAATTTTAAGGTTTTCTTTCTAGTCTCAGTTTTGGTAAATTTGTATTTTTTAATCAAAGTTGTAACTTTTTTTCAATATTTGTCATAAAGTGATGTTTTTATGCAGATGGGATTTGTAATCAACCTTTTATGATTCTTGATTTTTTTTAAATTTGAGACAGAGCCTTGCTTTGTTGCCCAGGCTGGAGTGCAGTGGCGTAATCTTGGCTTACTGCAACCTCTGCCTCCCGGGTTCGTGATTTTCGTGCCTCAGCCTCCAGACTTACTGGGGCTACAGGCACCCACCACCACACCTGGCTTTTTTTTTTTTGTATTTTTAGTACAGATGGGGTTTTACCATGTTAGCCAGGCTGGTCTCAAACTCCTGACCTCAGGTGATCCATCCGCCTCGGCCTCCCAAAGTGCTGGGATTACAGGCGTTGAACCACCATGCTCAGCAGATTCTTGATATTTTACATCTGTGTTTTCTGTGTTATTTCTTACTAGGATGTTATCAGTTGTGTTAATTTTTTAATATTTGGCTTTTTAAGAGGTAATGCCATAGAATATAAAAGCGAGACATTCATATTGGGCAAGGAACACCACCAGATTGCAATGAAGATCTGACATCTTTGAAAATAAAGTTAAAAATAAACAGTGAGATGGTTCATAATAAACTGAACTATATCAGTAGTAAGGATGGGCACACAAGTTAAAATTTAATTCCTATGTGGAAAGGATGATGAATAAAAGAATATTGAACCTGGGGAAGCCCAGATCTGGGAATTCATGAAAACTATCTTCAAATAGTGGAGAGGCTGCCATACAGAAGAGGGGTTAGTTTTTTTCTGTGCCTCCCCAAGAGGTTGGAGTAGGTAGGATTTATTGGTAGAAGTTATAGGGAGAAGGATTTCAACTTCATTAAGGGAGACTATCATTGCTGTGCCAAGCAAGGATATCTTGGCTTAAGTTGTTCAAGCTGAAGCTGGATCCCTGCTTAGTGGAAATATACAGGGCTGTAGGTCTCAATATGTTCTCTCCCTGAGATCTTGCAGGAGTTCTGCAAGACAAAATGATTTTCATAATTACACGGAGACATGGTTGCCTTTTGTGTTGCACTGATGGGGTAAAAGCAATGGTGGAGAAAACTATGGGTGGCTGAGCACAGATACGAGCAGCGGCATGAAACTATGTCAGCAGTGAGTTTTATTTTTACCCATCAGAACATTAAAAGTAATCAAGTGCTGACTTCATTTAAGAAACAGCAGTAAAACAAATTAATTTACAATACTGACCCTTCAGTACACCTATTTTTAAACATTCCTTGTTTAAATTCTTGTGATAGATGGGAAATATTCATACTTAGCTTCTGGAAGTCAAAGTATGATGATTCGTAAGGAACAGCACTTGTGTGATACAGCTGTGGGTTGATTTAGTTACTTTTTCATGGAAAATAATTTTTAATTGAAAGAATAACAAGAAATCTTAGGTTATTCAGACGTGAGTATTTAGTAGACATTTTCTTAAGCAGAATAAACTGACCCTGTCACTTCAAGGAAAACAATGGATACTATTTGTTGCCAAGAAATTTGGCCTTTCAAGTGATAAAATTTTGGAAAACATTGAATCACTCTTGTGATATTGAAGCTTCCTAGTAGCTACATATTTCTCTTATGATATCAGTGGTGATAGTATAAGTGTGAATTTTTGATATGATATATTTAAATATGTCAACATTTGGAGGAATTGAAAAACTAAAAAATCTAGTAATTTCCAAATGACATCATGCATGATGTTATGGCATCATACAGAGGTAAACGATCCATTGAAAGTGGGACATAAACTCATGGATATTAATGTAGCAGGGTACAGAACATTCACTCATAAGTTTTCAGATTCTACATTACAATTTTCACACATTGATGCTTTTAAGAAACTACCACTTGTCAAATTTTGGTATGGTATCACATGAGGATAACCACAATTATCTGAAAAGGCTATCATAATACCCTTCTTTTCCACATACATCTCTGTGTGATGCTGAAATTTTTTACATACTTCATCCAATACAACATATTTGAATAGCATGTATGCAGAAGCACATAGAAGTATTCAAAGAAACCAGCTATGCTCTATAAATCAGACATTAAAGACATTTTTCAAAAGGTATGGCAATGCCTATTTTCCACTTTTAAAAAATATAGAAAAGATAGTAACTCTTATTAACAAATATGTTCACAGGGTATTGGTTTATTATTACTACTTTTAAATGAACCAATAAATAATCATTTAAATTGTTTCAAATTTAACTCTGAATATGCTAAAGATTTGTAGCTATAACCTATTTAACCAAAAGTTCCTTAGGGTTCTCTAAAATTCTTAAAAGTGTAAAGGGGTCCTAAGACGAAAATTTCCAGAATGATTATTACAGATCAGAGAGGTGAATTCACCACATGAGCTTTATGAGTTTTTTTTTTTTTTTTTTTTTTTTTTTGAAAATACAACGTTTGAACCCAATGTTGTCATTTTGGTGTAGAATATCTTGTTGACTTAGTTCCTTCAATTCCCATGAGTGAATTCTCAAATATGTGCGTGATACCGATTGGCTGGCCAAAATGATTGGGACGAATGTCAAAATCCTTTCATTTTATTGTGTAAGTACGGTTTTATTTTAAAATAAAAGGGATTTCATACCTGACACTTAATACACATGTTCACTTATATCATCTGTAAGTAAATATTTGTATCAGTCCAAAAAGCATCTCAGCTCAGCCATAAGCTGACTGGTTCCAGAATTTGTCAGTCATGTTACCCCATCAATATCTTAGGCGGAGTAAAGACTTAAATGGTGTATAATTACTATAACAAAGGCAGGCAATTGCTGAAGATCCTCTCTTAAAAATAATAAAAAAAACTTCAAATGGGTTTAAAGTGTGTAGTATTCATTTTGTTTTAGTCTTCCACTGTGTTTTATGATTCCCTGGAAGGCACATTATATATTAATAAATGGCTGGTTTTCTCTTGATTTTTTTCACCTTATTCTTTCCAAATGGCAAAAATCTGTTTCTGTGTGAACTTTAAAAGTTTGAGTAAGATGCTTCAATGCTAATTGAGTTTTTCCCTGGAGAAATCGTTTCTAATTAAGATTTTTTAAAAACCTTGGCCTCTTGATCTAAACTTTTAAATGATATTTTCTCACATTGTTATATGCCAACTACACACATATACCAACTGTACTCAAAATTGGAAATCTTCGTCCCTAAAAATTTATCAAAGGTCTTCAGAAGAGTATTGACCTAGTAGCAACATGTAGTTTATAATATGGTTATCTGTTTTAAAACTCCATTAAATATAGACTGTTATTTCCCAAATAGTGAGAAAACAAAACTTTTTTTCTTCTTTGTAACATTCCAGGGCACCTCAGCATGTAACTTTACATAACTAAGAAATGTGCTATGACTTACAGGGTTGAGGAAATAAATTCTTGAACAGCCTTTTTTTTCATTTGTTTAAGCAAATATTTAACAAATGTCATCTAAGTGCCACTAACTTTGTAATGCGCCAGCATAAAGTGGCAACCACACGAACATGTCTGTAAGTAATACTGTTTTTTTTCACGAAAATCTGACCCTGAATGTGTCTGTGATCTGATATTCTTGAGTCCATCATGAGTATTAAGTGCTTTTCTGCCATTGCAAATACAGAATAGCTCATGAATTGCTTCAGCATTTAGTATTAGTTCTTATTAATAGATACGAGGAAGCACTCATTCAAAATTTTTGTGCCCAGTCATTACATTGTCTTCACAATAATATTGTGATGTAGACTTTCCATCGCCTCTGTTTTTCATCGTGGTATGTATGATCTATAACAATATACTCAAGGTCAACCCATCTAAGAAAGTTAATATTGCGATCTACTGGTTTATTAGTTCCATGATGGTAGACATCATAATAGTTTTTTGAAATTACCTAAGTAAATAAACAATAAATTTGTTTTTATAAAAACATCACTCGAGGTCTATTTTCTTTATAATAATATATACAACAGAAACTTCAAATTAGTACTCAAGAAAAATTCAGTAATGTTTCTAAAATGCTAAGCACAAAACTGAGAAACAAGGTCAGTTTGCAATGCCATTTGAAGCTATTTTATTAGCCAGCACATTTGCAGAAAGTTCCTGGCATCATTGGCTAAATGACTTGGTTATTCTTCTCATTCATACACATATATTAGTGGGATCAGCACTTATAAACAATAAGTGATGTAAAAATACAAAATGGAGAGACGTGAATCTGTCATGCTTTTAGGAAAGATCATGAGTCCTATCGAACCTGAAATGAATGGTGATTATGATTTAGATATGAGCTTCCAATAAAGTAGCCATGAGCCTCAGGCGACCTCAAGCTCTTAAGATGTGGATGACGTTAAAGACATTTTTCAAAATCTAAAACAATGTTTCTTTTCCACTTTTAAATAATTAGAAAATATAGTAACTTTTATTAATAAATGTATTAACAGGCTATGGGTTTATTATTATCTCTTTAAAATGAATCAATGGATAATTATTTACATTGGTCTCAAATTTAACTTTGAAAATGCTAAAGATTAATTGAGATGTACTGTACATTTAAAATACACACCAGATTTTAAAGATGTAGTGTGAATAGAAGAATAAAACATTTCATTCATAACTTTTATATTAATTGCACATTGAAATGATAATTTTTGAGTATATTGTTTAAATAATAGAGTTAATTTAGTTGGTTTCAGTTTTTTAATGTCATTTATAGACCATTTAAAACTATTTGTATGTGTCTTACTATATTTCTATTGGCAGTAGTGGTGTAGACAACTGGTTAGCGAAATGTGTAGGTTTTTAAAAAATTCGCACAGAGGAATTGTAAGCATGTCAATAACACATCTGGCATTAAGTTATTAACACTTTTTTTTATTTGCCAACTAAGTTCTTTATCATAGTTTAACTTTATCATAGTTCAATTTACTATGACTGATTTCCAAATTTGTTGGCAATGACATATTATAACTGTATACTGGAAGAAGTTAGTTTCCCAACATCTATTTTAATTTACTTTATTTTGCCATTCAGAATGATCATGTTTTTGATGAATATTAGTCATCTACCCTTGAAAGAAGCTTGTTTGAAAATATCAAAAAAATGTAAAGGATTTTAATAAGTTAAGACTATATGGAAACACAATGACAAGGTAAATTGCGTATATACTCTGCAGAATGTATATGAAATTTTTAAAAAATCGTACCCTTTTTCCAAAAAAGTCTATTATGCAAAATGTTGGCCCGACACTGTGGCTCACATCTGTAATCTCAGCATTTTGGGAGGCCGAGGCAGGCAGATCACTTGAGGTCAGGAGTTCAAGACCTGTCTGCCCAAAATGGTAAAACTGTGTCTCTACTAAAATTACAGAAATTGGCTGGGTGTGGTGGCAGGTGCCTGTAATCCCAGTCACTCGGGAGGCTGAGGCCTTGAACCCGGGAGGCAGAGGTTGCAGTGAGCCTAGGTAGCATCACTGCACTCCAGCTCGGGTGACAGAAGGAGACTCCATTTCAAAAAAAAAAAAAAAAAAAAAATTAATAAAAATAAGAAATAAAAAAAGTTAACCAAAATCAGCATTTCTGAGACTTGAAACATCATTTTGTCTCTGAACTAATAATAAGTTTCAGACTTGTAGTTAGGGTTTTCCTCTCTGACATCTCGCCCTAGCTCCACTTGAAGCTCGGGGCCATTTTGTTGTGGTAGGACAGAAGGCATTAATTATCTAAATCGGCACAGGAAAACATTGAATGACTGCGACCTAAATTCCAGTAATATTTTTATTGATGACAGGGTGATTGTAAAAGATACAGAATCAGCCATACGTGGGCAGAATGTGTGACAGTTTTGCTGCCTTCCCTCTTGGGATAGTAAATCAGGCTTTACCCGAGGAGAAGGTAAACAAACTTGAACTTGGCTGCATGATGGGGAAAAGACTTTCAGAGAGGAGCCCATACTCTCCCTCGGTATGGGCTGGACATTAGGAGTTCCCAGATTTCCAGCAATCTCCATTTAATTGTCTTTCCTGGTTGCTTTTGGGCCCCCATAAGAGCCTTTTGCAGTCCGAGCAGTTGTAAAGTGATCCATGGTTTTGCTCGTTTCCTTCCTACATTTTTTGATGATCTTGTTTCTCCTTTTAAACCACAATCTCAACCTGGACCTCTGTGCAAACCCATGGTGAATTTAGAGCTTCAGACGTGCTCCATCTCATACAACTTGCCCTAACAACACTGGGCCTGTGCTCTTCTTGGATCTTGCCCCATGATAAAGCCTCCTCTGATCTGAGCATAGTTCTGAAAAGTAACCCCAGAGACTAATAAAATCATTTGTGTGACAATGATACTAGACACAGCTGGCATTGTGTATTATGTCTCCAGGTAACATACTTACAACATATACAACATATACTGCTTAAATAATACAATAAATATATGGCTCAATATTCGGTTATGAAATACTTGCTATGAAACTGACGTTTTAGAAGTCCTTTAATTAAATAATAGGCATGATTCTACTCTGCTCTGATTTTTCCTTTGTAAAATTTATGTAGCTATCATTTTACCCTCAAGCATTTTTGAGACTCTCTGTCACTCTTTGCATTATAAAGATCTCCTTAGCTTCAAGAGAGAAGACTTAATCATGATGGGGTTTGTTATTATATAAATGATGTTGATATACAAATATAACATATATATAAGCATATATGTGTATGTGTGTGAGTGGATGTTATATATAAAACAGAAAATTTTCCCAAGTTCACATAGACTGGTTTATAACAGAAGTAAAATTCTAACTCAAGTTTTCTGATTTTAGATCCTAAGCATTGTGGAAGTAACTTACTTGTATATTTTTAAACCCAGCCCTTAGACAAAAAAAAAAAAAAAAAGTAAAATAAATGAATAAAGCTGGTAAGTGTTAGTCTGTTACAAAATCATTGAAAAGTTGACAGATGTTTAGTGAATTTGTGTATTAGGTTTGGATGATTTGCCCTAGAATACAGGCCATAGGTCAAACAGAAGCGTTCTCCTTCACTCTGAAAGGGACAAAGGCAGGGAGGTTAAGGAGATGGGGTCATAGTCCAGAAAAGCTAATGTAGAGGAATGGTTGTTGCTGAGTTGGATGGTGTGGTGGGGAGGGTTGAACTGTATGCTGTATTCAGAATTTGCTACGGGGAGTCCTGAATAGAAAGTAGGGGCTTAAAGAGGTGGGCAACCCTCCCCTTCCTCAGGATAGCTAACGAGGCCCTTGGGAACTGGAGTGCCTGCTTGTCAGGAGATTTCCATCATTACTAATGTTACTGCTGCCTGAACCCCTAGTTCTTGGGCTCTTGCATAAGTAATAGAAATGAGCTCCAGGCCAAACAGAAATGTTCTCAGGCAAGGTTGAATAGGCTTAAGGCTCAACCAAAGCAAGGGAGCAGCAAATAGGAAAGGGACCCAGTGCTAGCTCCCTGAAGGGCTCGGCCTCCTCGTTTTAAGGAAGCTGGGATGGGAACAGGAGCCCTGTGGAGGCAGAAGGAGGGTGGAAATTTTCATCAGCTGCGTGGTCTGATAACACGCTTCTTCACACATCATATATCTCCTTAGCACATTAAGTCTTCACCCCCGGGTGTGATTTTAGTATTTCAATGAGATTATAATAAGGAAAAATTCAGTGGAAGGTCAGTGCTGAGTCCACCTTGTCTTCAGCTGGCTGCATCTGGCCCGGTTCTTACCAGGAATACCAGTCTCACCTCAGCAACCTTGGAAGATGGCCAGATTCTTGGGAAGAATGCTGGAGTCCACTTTAGCAACCTTGGGGGACATCACTCAAGGAGGTAAAGGGTTAGGGTCTTCCCTTCATGGTTAGGAATTTAGCTTGCTCAGCCAAGTTAGGAGGGGTCAGCTTGCTAACAGAGTAGGCATTATACCTGAAGATATTAGACATATTAGGATCCTGAACACCGTGTCTCCTGTCTGCCAGGACGGAGTCTCATCCCTATGCTGTCTCACCAAGACATCAAGAATAACAAAGCCAACGCTCACAGGACACACGAACGCAAGGACACATGGCACCCACACCAGCCCTGCTGAAGTAGCATTGCAGAAAATGCTGAAGACAGCTGTTACTGCCCATGTATTATAAGGCAGCACACAGAGATACAGCAGGGCCAGAAGCCAGACTCAAGGGAAATTTTCCCCATCCTTAGGCCTGGGACGTTTAAAGTGTGAGTAGAGAAACACGGACGCCTCCCAGGACCTTGAATCCTCAACCTCCTTACCAGCTAACCTTTGCTGAATGATGAACAAGGGTTGGCAGGGGGGCACTTGTGGACTGGAGTCCAAGTCTGGCCATTTCAGCTGCGTGTTGTGGCAAACTCATGAGAGGAATTGTCACATCAGTATTCATAGTTAGGAATGCACCAGTTCTAATTCTCGCGTTGGCTTAGGATTGGTCTGAATTTATTGTCTTAAACCCTGAGCCATACCTATATTCACGGAGCCTGAAGGAGACCAACTCTGTCTCTGGGATAGACAGCTTCACCTTGACCCCGCACAGTTTTTTCATATATTAGCTCCACTTTGATAGTCAATATGAAACTTATCCAATGGTCCCATAGAACTGATGTTTACGTTTTTTAAAGAAAACATAGAAATTGACACTCCCAGTCTTAAAACTCGAGAAGCTTACATTTGTCTTATTTGAGTTTCTTTCTCAGGAAACCATCCATCAGGCCCACTGATGATATAAAGAAACTGAAATTCACCAGATCATTGCATCTAGAGAATAAGATCCCAGCCTCTTCACTCAGTATGATTGCCAGACGAATCACCTGTTGCCTGCTGATCAACTACTCATTCTTACCCCTCCCTAATTGCTGCTTTTTCGCAGGTAGCGACATTTCTTCTTTGTTATATAAATCTCAAATTTTAATTGGTTGAGGAGACAGATTTGAGTGCGATCTGTTCTCCTTGGCTGCCACACCTGATTACAGCCTTCTTCCCTGGCAATACTCATTGTCTCAGTGATTGGCTTTCTGTGTGGCAAGCAACAGACCTACAGCACCACCCTGGTGTCAGGGTAACAAAAATATGCTTGGAAAGGAAGGTGCTGGTTTGCAATTAAGCTGTTTCTCATATGGCAATACTGTGTGGTATTTTCCACCCTGTTTAGAAGCTGGGTTTTATTTGACAATGGAAAATAAGTATTCATCAAAAATTTCCCCGTAAATGGGCTTTCAAATGAGTAGAATACTGGTCCTTTTTGGCATTGTGTGAAGATTCTTACATAATGCTTTATTCCATGTTCCTATGATTTAAAATTATGTTTCCAATTCTAATGGTTAAACACAGCTTACTCACATATTCCCTACTGTCTGCTTTACACACACTATTTCTTAATACTGCAGTTGACTGTAACATACTATTTGTATGCTTATATATTTGTTAAACAGCTCAGAATAAAACCCAGATATTTGAATAGCTACCCCAAATATAAAAGTAATATTTTGAGCTGAAACTTCTGATTTTTAACTGCCAACATTATAGTTATTCTTAAATAAAAGATAACATCTTTAAAAATCAACATCTTTAAAATATGTTAATTTTAAACAGTAAAGGACATCAAAAAAGTTTAATAAAAATAATTCTTTATGAATTTCTTTACTATTCATTATTTTTAAGATTCATATCCTGTGTTTGAACTCAACAACTTTTGGACTGGGTTAAGATATATGGTTAAATTCAGCTAAAGTAATGTTGTCAAATGTTTAGGATTCTTATAAATTATTACCCTCTAGTTTATTATCTTCAAATCTTTTTTCAATTATTGAGGAGTTTCATTTAAAATATACTAGAAATTTAAATTAAATATTAAATAAATGTATTTAAATATTAAATAAAATTTAATATACATTAAAATATACTAGAAATAATTTTAAAAGTACATATTTTATATTATATAGTATCACAATTATTAACTTAGAATTACAAAATCAAATTAAAAATCCAGATAATGTTTTCTATGCATGAAAATGTAAAATTTTGGAAATTTATTTTAAATTCTCATATAATTTACTAAAAACCAATAATAAATAAAAATGAATGTTCCTAACTTAATGCAACTTATAAAATGTGAAATATTTTATCATAAGTGCCCTTGCAATCAACTAATCTCAGGATAGCTAAATTGAACATATCTCAAAAA
>NW_016814144.1:375493-425264 GCF_001698545.2 Rhinopithecus bieti
GAAATTTATTTTAAATTCTCATATAATTTACTAAAACCAATAATAAATAAAATGAATGTTCCTAACTTAATGCAACTTATAAAATGTGAAATATTTTATCATAAGTGCCCTTGCAATCAACTAATCTCAGGATAGCTAAATTGAACATATCTCAAAAATCAAGTTTGGCTAATCTGGCAATGTACTTTTGAACTTGGGAAATATAAGGCAGTTGAAAAACAAATGTCTTAACTTTTTACTTTCCCAATCCATAGCTGAAGTATTTCCATGGCTGTGTGGGGATGTCATGTTTGAAAATATTAAATTGAAGAAAGGTCTTGTGTTAGTACAGTGTATTTGAGGATTTAGTATCTATTAAGGACAGACATTTACATATTTGAAAATGTTGAGCTACATGCACATAGCTTGCTTAAATTTGTGAATCACCTCTGCAATGAAATAGGTATAAAGACCTACAGTGTGATCTAATGTTAGAATGAGTCATAATGGAATTATGTAGTCAAAGCAAACAGTGAAAAGACACACAAGGATGTGGAAAGAAATAATGGCATATTACTGAATAGTTAGACTTTGAACTTTAAAATAGATATCTGCTAGATATCATTCTAGGGCAAAGCCAACTATGAGAGAGTCATTTTTCTTTTAAAAGGAGCTCTTTGTGGAGGCTAAATACAATTACTATTGTGTGATTTATAGACAGCTCTCGAGCGATGTGGATATTTTTATTTCTCTCTCTCTGAGTCTGAATGTTCACTGTTGTTACCTATTTGGATAAAATATCATTTTGAAGTTTGGCCTCTTTAAAAATTCTCTAGATCTACTGGTATTGTTAATTTTAATTTGGGACTCTGAATTTTATCACATGAAATTCTAAAAAACAACTATATTCTTACTGCTCAACTTTCTCATATTACTTCAAAAAGAGAAGCTTTGAATGAAATCCTCTTTACACAAAGACAGCCTCAATTAGAGCTGCCTCTGTTTAAAGAAAAGTTGTCTTGGTTAGTAGTGTTTATAGTATTTAATATGATCTAGCATGTGATTTTTGTTTAATAAGAATATTTAAATATTACATTAATTAATTCATTATCTAACAATATATGGACTTGGGGACAAAATAATAAGAAAAAATATAGAATCTATAATGCAAAAAAAGAATCTTTTATGTGTCAAAATGTGTATTCTGGAAATTGTGTTTACATTCTTTAAAACAACTATTAAGTAGACAGAAATAATAGGATTAATAAAATATCTATGTATGAGCCAGTATTCAAAACAAACCTCTTAGTGAAAATAGTTATACAGTTTTAATAAATCTAAAAAAAACCCACATGGTAAAATCTTGATTTTCTTATCACATTTACACTCTTTCAAATACATAGATTTATTTCAGTAAACTTATTAGAAGAACGTTGACAATAAAGATATTCTACCTAAAATTATGCAGCACAAGATAGATAAAAACATGGATAGATGCATGAAACATTATGGATAGTAAAGGATACTTGAAAATGAAACATTATGGGAAGGAAGAAATATTTGAAAAGGAAAGAGAGATTAATGAGAGAAATTTTACCACTAAATATTAAAACACAATTAACCTCTAATAACTACCACTTTTATTAGTGTTGATCTGGTAAAAGAACATAAGACATTGTGTGGCAAAGTTGAGCCCGCAAAACTATCTGTAAGAATTTAATATATGATAATAATGCATTACAGATCAAGGGAAAGCATTGGTGCAACAATGCAACTCAAAAACATATTTCAATTATTCTTTGCCTTCTAAATTTTTAGGAAAAATTTTAAAAGTGCATGTTTTATATTACATATGATCACAGGTATGAACTTTAGAATTATAAAATTAAATGAAAATCCAGATAATATTTCCTATGGATAAAATGTAAAATTCGGAAATTTACTTTAAAATTGTCTTATAATTTACTAAAATCCTTAACTAATAAGAATGAATGTTTCTAACTTAATGCAACTTACAAAAGGTGAAATTTATCATAAGCACCCTCACAGTCCACTCCCAAAATTCCAGGTGGATTTCATACAAATTTCACGAGGAGATAAATGAAAGGAGAAGAATGAGGAAGTAGGAAAATAATAGAGAGAAAGGATGAAGAAGTTGAAGTAGTTAGGGGCAAATTTTTTTGACTACAAGTTATGGATTTAGCTAGGCTTACACACTAAAAGCAAAGACTACAAAATAAAATATAAAATGTAAATACTTGTGGTCATTAAAACATAACAATCAAGGCAGATGATATGAAATAGGCACACACCTACAAACACACGCCCAGGCATGAGTGTGCACACACACCCAATGACAATAAAAATGGGCAAAGACATTANTTAAAATTGTCTTATAATTTACTAAAAATCCTTAACTAATAAGAATGAATGTTTCTAACTTAATGCAACTTACAAAAGGTGAAATTTATCATAAGCACCCTCACAGTCCACTCCCAAAATTCCAGGTGGATTTCATACAAATTTCACGAGGAGATAAATGAAAGGAGAAGAATGAGGAAGTAGGAAAATAATAGAGAGAAAGGATGAAGAAGTTGAAGTAGTTAGGGGCAAATTTTTTTGACTACAAGTTATGGATTTAGCTAGGCTTACACACTAAAAGCAAAGACTACAAAATAAAATATAAAATGTAAATACTTGTGGTCATTAAAAACATAACAATCAAGGCAGATGATATGAAATAGGCACACACCTACAAACACACGCCCAGGCATGAGTGTGCACACACACCCAATGACAATAAAAATGGGCAAAGACATTAACAGACTTGACTAAAGAGGGACTACACATGGCAAATAAAACACAAGAAAATCCAATCCACTGATAATCAAATAAGTTATAATGGTAAGGTAGTTTATGGTGAATTTTCTTTTATAAATTTTGAGGATTAAAATTGTTTCAGGTGAAGTAACAGGATGAGATGAGCTCTTAGACGATGCTATTTGAAATATAAATCAGTACAATTCTTCTGATTATTATTTTAAAAATATGTATCAAGGACCTTAAAAATGTTCATGGCCTGTGATTCAGTAGTTCTATTTTAGAAATGCATTCTGAAATATGAAGTCATGATCAAAAGTATTTAGAACTTACCTTCAACATAAATATGAAAAAAACCAAAGACAAGTTTAATGGGTGGTTATTTCATAGCTAAATCGTGTACTTGTTTCTAAAGTATGTTTCCAATTAGGCTCACATGAATGACCCAAAGACTTTCAATATAATCTTGTGTGAAACAATCAGGAGAGAACTGTGTACATTGCATAGTTTAATCTCAAAATGAAATATCGAAATGATAGGCAGGAAGTATAATAAAATATTGAGATGATTTTTCTCTGAGGTATGGGGTTGTATAGCATTTTAAAAAATGTAGGCTTTCTATATTTTTTCCATTTCTATATTTCTATTAGTTTCATGTATTTCCTTAATAATCATGAAAAATCATAACTCTTCTGAAAACCATTAAGAGCTTGTAATGTAAGATCTGGTCACAGGGCACAGGGCACTCCCATGCTGAAGCACAGACATTCTTTCCCTCAGTTAGAAAAAGTCTTCTCTAAGGAGGTAGCGCTTTTCCTTTTTAGCATTCATTATTAACACACACCTTATATCAACTTGAAAAGATATGTGCAGATTATAATGCTAAGTGTTTAGGAAAATTGAACCTAGGATTTCAAAAAAAGCACTCAACAAAATTTCTACTCTTGAATGACAAATGAAAGCATTAGCTAAATGCCACAGGCCAGAAACTCATGCTTTCTAATGAAAAGAGAGGGAGGTAAAGATGAAGACTTCATAAATTATCTTTCAAACAGCTAAAAATAGGGAGATACTTGTTTCAGTAAAAAAGTATTTAACTTTCACAGCATCAATCACTCTTCACGAATTGACATGCACCTTCTACTCAGTAGGACTATTTCACTACTTCTTTTATGGTAATCATTTGTTAACTCTTTGGCCCCAGATTAAAGGAGGTAAGCCCAATTGAGGCCCACTAACTCCAGTACCAGTTCCTCCTCGAATTTCCTGGAACAGGAAGACAACTTTGACTGAGTTTAGTGGGGCTTCATTAGCTGTAAATCAAGAGCAGCAGCTCTGGACCGCATTCTGACAATTTCATTGCCAAACCATTTTGGTTTGCAAACACCAAGTGTAGGTGCCTTGTAGACAAAATGGTGGCAAAATAAGATATTTGCCCTCCATAAAGAGAAGAATGTTTCCAATCACTAGACTCACCATGCCCTCTGGGAGATGAACTTTTCCCTTTGTTACTCATTGATTGATTGATTCATTCATTCATTCAATGCATGTTTCGGGAAAAACAAAGAGTACACAAAAATAAATCAAACGTAATAAATACTCCTTATAACTTTATAATCTAGCAGAGTAGGACATATTAATCTCACACTCATATTGTGTTCTTATTTCATAATATTTTTATGCCCTATGTTGACATAACTTGTGATGGGTAACCACAGAATAGATCAACTGTTGACACACACCTATACCCTGTTTTACTAAATAGGAGGCCATGGGGGTGATTTTCTTTAAAAACCTGTTCTACACACACACACACACGCATACACACACACAATTTGTGGAAAGATTATAAACTAGAAACCTTCAGAATCTATCTAAAATATAAATGATGAAAACGTTTTATGAATTGTGTTTAAGACACATTTCTATGCTACAAAATGGAATGTGCTTACACCCAGTAATAAGCACCAGATGTTTGCTCCTGGGAGACTGGATAAAAACAAGACCCGTGAATGACTTTGTGACCCATCTGGGATTGTGAAATATGCATGGTTTTTGTATGGAGATGTAGTTAGCTAACATACCTAAATGTAAGCATGTGACTCACGGGTGGTGGGGCATGGGGATGCAAAACTAGCTTTCCAGTTGGTCTTGTTTACTGAATGATATCATGTTCTTTTTGCCCCGTGACCTCACCATCAGCAAAACAACATACCCTAGCTGATGGCTTACACTGCTCCTGACAGTGAATAGGGAAGGTTTATTTGTTAGTCTCTGTTTGGTTGTTTTTTTCCTGGATTGCTTGTATAGCAACCATATCAAGTTTCCCAACAATACTTTCTGAGATATTTTTCTAATTTTACTTATGATACTCAGATTGTATTGATTGGGGTCTCTTACCTCTTTCAGAGGGTAATCTTTTCTATAAACTGTGATCACGTTAAATAACTGGTTTATTCTCAACATTAATAGCTTTTCTAGACACTATATTTGCAACTTGAGTGAAATGGCCCCTGTGACCTCATGCTCCACATGTAGGGTACCCACAATGGCATGTTTCCATTTTATTGAAATATCTATATGCAAAACTACAACTCACAATGAGACTGTGCACAAGTGAACATAGTGTAAGATGTGGCCCTTTCTTGAGGTGCTGTTCTCAAATTGAAACAGACCCAATAGTCCCATAGACGGCTTTTTTTTGGATAAAGATATAAATTGTCCCTTCTGGCCTTAAAGCTTGAAACTTAACATTTGTTTTACCTGAGTTCTTTCCTCAGAAAGTACCCACAGGCCTCTCAAAAAGTATGAAAGAACTGACACTCACAAGATCATGGCATCCAGACAACGGGACACTAGGCTCCTCATTCATTAGGATTGCTTCCTTACCTCTCCTTAGTTACTGTTTTCCTACATGTGGTTACGTTTCTTCCCTGTCATATAACCCCCTAATTTTAGTCAGTCAGGGAGATGGATTTGAGACTGAGCTCCCATCTCCTTGGCTGGAGAGACTGATTAAAGCCTTCTTCCCTGGCAGTACATGTTGTCTCAGTGATTGGCTTTCTGTGTGACCAGCAGCAGGACCTCGACCGAACCCTGGTGTGTCAGTAACAAAATGTGTGCTGCAGATTTACTGCTTTGCCTATTCTGCCAGCGGGGGCATTGACTGGAGTGTTCCAATAGGGACACCCCTGTTCAAAGAGATACTCTGAAATTTTATTATTATTATTTTTTTGTTTACTGAACCATACAACAAATTAAAAATTACAAAATTCTAGTGATAACATTCAATTCCATCTCTGTAAGAATTCATATAAACTTTCCATTTATCTTGACAAGATGTTCTCAAGTGTGTTTTATGAAGTACTAACCTCACAGGCTGCTCTGTAAAAAGTGAGGTTTGTGTTGAAATAAGTTGAGACATCCTCCCAACTCTCTCCTCTCCTTCCATTGGGTTCCATATGTATTAGTACAGAGCACTGAGAAGAAGAATAAAGGAACCTGATCACATTTGCTTAATCCAGAATTTCTCAACTTAACTTGCCCACATGGCTCTTCTCAACAAAACCTCTTTAAAACACTACAGAGAGTGGATAAACATGAAACAAACCACTAGAAATGCTGACTCAGGGAGCCTCTGTCCAGCTGGATCTTGACTTCTCCTCTTTTTGTACCACTCACATCCTATTTATCTTCTGTGCATACTCTCTAGTTCTTCCTTATCTCACCAGACTCTAGCTCTTTTTGTCTCACGTTGGTGTGTATTTCTCCGTAAAAAGAACTTTGTCATAATATACAAAAAATGGTAAATTCTGTGACTACATTTGCAAAATGTGCAAAGTTCAGATTTTAAATGCTGATTCTTCATTAACTGTATTTGGTAAGTATTACTTTTCTAGTGTTTCCTGTTAAATGCAGTAGGAAATGGTATAATTCATTAACACAGGGTATGTCTCTCCTTTGCAGAGTAGCCCTGTAACATTTTGCCTTTTGAATGTTCTAGGTCTGTAGTCTTTTCTGTTTCTCCACTATGAATCCAAGATGAAGCTAACTGTCCTAGTGAATAGAAATACAGTCCCAGGAAATTTCTTGCTTAACAACAATACATCTGCTTGAAGAAGCTCCAGAATTGTATTGTTTCACCTTCATTCCCAGTATGAGGTGCATCACAACATTTTACTAGGAGCATTAGTTACTGTATTAAGTATGATACAAAACTTGTGTTAATTGTAGAAGGAATAAATCATCCAGGTATAATTAGAAACTTTAAAAATAAAACCTTTTATTCTTTCTCTCCCTCTTTCACAATTTTCTGGAATTCCTTTCCATTTTTCTTTAATGTCTTTATTTGCCCTGAAAAGGACCGGGCATTCCATTTGCATTCACATTCATCTCAACGGTGTCATCTCCACTTAGGTTCTGTCACTCACGGATCCTCACCCTTGAATTCATCTCTCCATTTTCTGATCCACCTTGTCCCCACAAAAGGCACCTACTTAAAAATGTGATGGTATTGCATTTTGTTTGCTCATCTATCTTCTTTTAAAGGCAACAATCAATTTTGCGTTCTTAGTAACAAGCAGTGTGTGAACCAGCAAGCATCCAACAGTGGTTAAATAAATGGCTGATTTGTCTGCAACATGTAATTCTTTATAACTCATACTTTGTTAACAAACTCTTCCAGAGATCCTAATTACAAATTGCTAAAAATTGATACCAGTTAAAATAATACCTTATAAATGTGCACGGATTTTCTATCATGCTGCTCATCATGTGCATACAAGTTGTTTTTCTTTATGTGTTATTTTTATTTACTGTTACATAATAGTTTTTTGACAAAGTCTTTTTAATGGTTATTTTGACTGGCTGTATCATGGTTCAGTACTATATCATTTTATTATTGTTCAGTCATATAAGTATGCAACTGTAAGTATTATTGTTCAGCAAACATTTACTTCTTAGCCATTTATAGTGTTTGAATAATAAAAATAAAATTTGAATCCAGGTGGTCTGGCTCCAGAACTCCTGCTCCAAACTGTCATCATGCACTTCATTTCTAGGCTATGTTTCTTAACACAAAATCATCAAACCAAACAGGTATGACAAACTTTTTGGGCAGAACAATAGTTTCATGTATTATTTTTAGAGGCAAAACTGTATAAGCCGTGACAGTTTACAGGAATAAACTGACATTGATTCACTAAAACAACCTTTACTTATTTGTTAGTATAAAATCATACATTACAGTAGTTCAATTTGTATTTTTTACAGAGCCAAAGAAGTTGTATATGTTTGTTACCTAGTTTTATTTTCACTTGTGAGAATTGGTTTTATATCTTTTGAAAATATGTCATGTGGAGACTTGATTGCATTTTTTGTTTTGAAACTAAGATAAACGTTAAAATGTACCTGTCATAACATGTACACATATGTTTTCTAGTTCATGTTTTTGTTGTAACTTTGTTATTCATTTTAGTTTTAAATGTATACATTAAATTTGTAAATGTATTTTAGCTTTACATTTTCATGTTGAACTTTTAAATTCATTTCATTTTTAAATGTTCTGGTCTGCGTTTCTGTTAACCTCAAAGTTGGAGGTATTATTACTTCCAATCAAGATTATTTTTATCTTTTTAATGTTTTACCCCTTCATCCACTTGGAGTTTATTTTGGTATATAAGTTTGCATTTAAGTATTTTTGTTCTAACAATAGCTATGAAAAGGCTGTTTATTTTTGTCTTCCCAGGTGAAACTCTAAAATCTATCATATGGAATTAGTCATGGTTCCCTCCACTACCATTCACCTGAAAATACTGACGTTTATCCACCTACACATTCAAGTCCTAGAACTTGAAAAAAGAAATCTCATTATCCCATGTCACATCTCAGGTAATAGCTAAGGATGATAGCTATTTACTTAATAAAATGTGTGGGTACCTTTTTTCTGGTCAACGTTTTCCGAATTAGCTTTCTGCTCAATGTTATATTTATATGAACTACAATACCATTGGCCTTTGTTAAATTGCATAGAAATGCATCATGTTGAACCTATTTGCAGTAACTATTTGTCTTCAGAGCATACCACAACTCCAGGAAGAAAATGTGAGAAATCCTCTCTGGAATGAGAGCCCAGGACTTGGCTGCCAGTAACTGCTGCAGGAGAAACAGCCTTCTCTCCCCAGCGTTTATGTTTCCAGCATCCCGGCCTCCCTCCACACTCTGTTACTTCCCTGGTGGAAGAGGGAGAGGATTATCTGAGTGGGAAGTTCAGAGAGAAGAAGCTGGCAGGCATGGTTCATCCCTTCACTCCTCTCTCTTGGACTCACCTCTCTGCAAGCTGTTTCTTCTTGACTCTTGGCTTTTGTGCATTTACAATAAGACCCCAGGCTCCAGAAAGGGAGCCTGGTGGTAGCACAGACACCTATGGCTGGGAGGATGGATCTCCTAGTTCTAAGGCTCATTGTTCAGAAGACCCTAGTACTGCAATCCTCAGCCATATCTTCCCCATAGCAGTAATAAAGGAGATATATTTTTATCTCCCTCTACCAAACCTCTGCATTTATCTCTTAGGTGGTTCCAGGTCTGAATGAGTGAGTGTCACTGGTTTTCTTTAAGTCCTCACAGGAATCCAAGATCAAGAATAAATATGTGGAAAGACATTAAAATATTATCATCATATGTACTTAAAGATTCAAGAATCACTCGATCTATTTGATTGAATATTAGCAAAGATAAAAGACATGTTCTGATTTTTCTTCTCTTTGAGGCCTCATATATTCACACTTAAGGGGCTCAGGAGGCTACAACATACTGAGAATATACACATCTGTCTTCCCAAATCGCTTCTCAATTTTCACAAAACATGTTTAAAAACTATGAGTCTTGTAAACAGAAAATGTTTGGTTTAGTCTTATAGTTAGAAAACTCTAAATGTCAAGGAAGCAAAAGTTACAGGTGTGGAATGCACTACCCTTAAATTTAGGGTGAACAGGTGATGGCAGCTGCCACCTGTGGGTTGCAGGGAGTTGACTATGTGGACTCTTGCTCACCATGGCCTGTGAATATTCACCTAACACTATCTGATAGCAATATTTCACAGAAACTGTCAAATGCCTCTGGTTTCTTTGTAGCAGTCTTAATGTAATAAGTGGGCAGACAATAGATTATAAAATATAGGGATGTTATCCCCCTCAAGTTCAGCTCAGGTATTATCTACCCCCAGCCCTAGACTATGGCATCCTGGAAGGTAAATTCTCCTTCTTTTTATTAGCTTTGTTATCAGATTGCCTCACAGTACTTATGTCTAGCTGGCAGTAAATATTGCTTAAAACAACATAACTGGATGATCTGCTAATTGTAAACATGAGTCTCAGTAAGAGAACAGAAAAAGTAAGACATTCCATTGAAAGACATCTGTTGAGCTTTCTTGTGAGCTGGATGGTGAATAAAGAGTTTCTAATGGTTTCATGTCTTTTAGATTTCAGGATAAATAGGTGCATATGAATCAGCTGATTTTTGTTACTGGAGTGCAGTAGTATTGCAGATTTCCCAAGCTTTGAATCAAGAAACGTAGAAGTCTTTCTAACATTAGGCCCCTTCCCACTTGTTATTTTGCTGTTCATTGCTATGAATTACCACATCTCATTCTGCAGAAAACAAACAAAACAGGTTTTCCAAAGTCAGGAAGTCTCACACATATTTCCAGAGAAGACCTCATATTCTACTCCATCTCAGTTTCCTTGCCTCACATAGGAAGAAGGAGACGTCTCCAGTGTTACAAAGCTGATCAGGCATGGAAATTGAGTCTCTTAACTCACACACTAGAGTTTTTTGTTTAGCAGTTGTGACCTGGGGTGGACACTCACTGCATGTATTCCCTTTAAGATGTCTGCTTTTGCACAATTCACAACTGCAAAGATAGGGAACCAGCCTAATCGCCCATCCATTGATGAGTGGTAATGAAAATATGGTACATGCACACTATGGAATATTACTCAGTTATACAAAAAAGAATGAAATGGTGTCTTTTGCAGTAACTTGGAGGGAACTGGAGACTAGTGTTCTAAATGAAGTAACTTGGGAAAGAAAAACCAAGAACTGCATGGGAACTAAGCCGTGGGCATGCAAGGGCATACAGGGTGGTTAATGAACATTGGAGACCCAGAAGTGGGGAGGGTGGGGGGTAGGGAGAAAAACTACATATTGGGTACAATATATACCACTAGGGTGACAGGTGCACTAAAATTTCAGATTTTACCACTAAACAATTCATCCATGTAACCAAATGGCACTTGTACCCCTAAAGCTATGTGAATAATAAAATAAATAAATATTATTTTAAAAGAAAAACAAAAAAAGGTGTCCGTTTTATAAAAATCTAACCTTTAAAGACTGATCTGATAACAGTTACGAAGGATGGTGCCTAGAGAGAAGTTCTATTTTCCTGGACAGGTGGGACAGTTCCAAAACAATAGCTATTTTTATTTTTTTTTAATGCAGTTGCTTTTTTTTCTGAACAAGACTTGCATTTATAGTAATTTTATGGTACAATATGAATAATGGTTCTTGAAATGCTTTTTTTCCAGGACAAATGTAAGCCACAAGGCAGTTTTTTCTTTTTTCCTGTTCAATAATAATTCTTTCCATTACACAGAGAAATACTCAGATAAGTGGAACAATATCAAATTATATTTAAAGAAGCTAAAAATGTCTTGTTGGTTAATAGGTAATTCTAAATCAAATAATTAATTTTTTCTTTGTATTGAACCATGCAGAATAAAATTATTGTAATTATATTCATCAATTAATTTAGTAAACATCTTTGTGTGACTTTTATAGTTTTATAGATGCTGTGCTGTGCTACGTGTTGGGGATGTAGAGATTCAAAAGTGTGCAACTAATCCAGACTGGAAAGATAATTTCCTGAAGGCAGTGATATGTGAAGGTAGCTTTAAAAATGTGTAGGAGGTTGACGGGAACATCAAGGAGGAAATTCAGCATCAGAGAACGTGTGAATGCATCAAAAACACACTTATTTAAGGCAGCAGTTCACAGTTCCAAGTGACTGGGGCATAAAATTCAAGGTGGCAAATGGTGAGAAAAGAGAGTGGAGGGTCCTACCGGGAACTGATAGTGACTAGAAGGCAGGACTTGGACATCTGCTAAGGATTTAGGGTTTCCATCCTGAAGGCGCTGGAGACTCCTAGCATGGGGTCAGGGCTGCATGAAGCTGTGTGGCAAGATTCATGGTTTGGAAAGACCACAAAGCTAATGTGACGGCTGAATTAGGGGGTCGAGGCTGCACTCACTGATGCCAGCTAGATGCCTGAGGCATGGGTGAGGCCAGAGGTAATGGAGACTGGACGGGAACGAGGGGGGTCTGGAATGAACTGAAGGAAGCAGGGTGGACCCTTCGCAGACCACCAATCTCATATTGTTAGAATATATTGTTTTAATATAATATTTTATAACATATTATTGGCTCAGTAACTGTATATATTTTTAAGTGATGAGACCACATGAGCCATAGTCACCCTACCTGAGGTCTGTGGAAAGGTATTAGTAGTTCCCTTCATCCAAAATATTACAGACCTCATTTTTATGCATGTTAAAAACTACAGGATGACTGTCTTATTCATTTTACTAGAAAAACTGTTGGAAATCTATGTGTTTCTCTCCCATGTGTTAATACTGCTTGATGATAAATCAGATGGTGAACTTTTCCTCAGTTTTGGGTTTTGGCTTGTGTTTTGCTTCTTTTCTTCCGATCTGCTTGTTTTTGAAGAAGTTGACAATCCTGGCTGTGGACACTTTCTCCTCGAGGAGCAGGAGTGCAAGGAGATGGAGACTCTCAATGTGCAGGGAGATGCATTAGCTTAACAACCCTGCCCCCTCATATTAGTCAAAGAAACAGAACTCGTAGGATATGCTATATATGTGTGTGTATTTCTTTCTGTTGGATGAAGCCCACATGCATTAGGGAGGGCAATGTGCTTTGCTCAAAGTCCACCAACTTTAATATGATTCTCATCTGAAAATACCTCACAGGCAAATGCACAATGTTGTTTAACCACATATCTGGGCACAATGGCCTGGGCAAGTTGATGCAAAACATTTCATGACTGCAGCCCTCATCTCCCCACCCTGCCCCTTCCATCAGGGAAGAAGAGGAGAGAAGTGAGAGCTCTTCCTTTCTCCCAGAAGCTGGGTGCTCACCAGGGGCCATGCTCTACTCTCTGTGCTAGGCTGTTCTTCAGAAGAACTGGTGCTGTTTCAGGTCTCCCTGATTTATGCAATTTCAATTCCATGCTACAAAATCTGAGTGCACTGGCAAAGAGCTTTTAGAAATAAAGAAGACATCAGATTCTAGACACAAAAGAAAGAGAGGGAGGTGTCTTGGCTTGGCCAGGACATGTGGCTGCAAGCTTTGGGGACAAGAGCTATGGGTTTTCCTGTCAGTTAGCGGATTGGACTGGGTCTTGCTGCATTAGGCTCTAAGTCTTATGAACTGGGCTGCCAACTATCAGTAGTGGCCAAATGAAATTTCCAATTTGAGAGGTCACTTAAGCTGATGGACCCTTTTTCCATAGGATGAGGCAACTAATTGAGATGTGTTGGGCTGCAAGAGCAGAACCCTGAGCACAGGACACCAAAGCTCAGTACAGGTTAGGGTGGGGACTGAGGAAAACAAGGGTGCTGGACCCAGAAGATGCAAGTCTCACTGCGGATCTCTGTAGATAACTCCCAAATGGCTCACACAGGCATAGCAGAGGCTAGTCCAAAGCCCGTGTGGCTCCCTACTAGTGGACCCGTTCACATCACCAACTTAAAGATTGATCAGCTCTTCTTCATTCCCCACTTGAATAGCAATATGCATCTACTGGATAAATTTCACTTTATCTGCAATCCAGACATTAACAGGAGCCTAGACAAATTGGCTTAACCCTTAAGTTCAGATCTTCAATGTCATTTCTTGAATTTCTTCATATTTCCAGAGAAGTCAGAATCTCATGATCATCTCTGGCTCTATTATAGGACCAATAGGTGTGTGTGCAGTAACAGTCCAACACTGAGACAGCTGGGACTGCAGCAAAGAATGAGTTTAATGATTGCAGAGTGGCGAGCAAGGAAATGGGAAGAGAGCCTTAAATTCGTCTTCCTAAGGTGTTCTTGGCTGGGGTTTGTGAGGGCACAGTGGAGGGCAAGGGCTCATGGACAACATTGCCAAAGGGCCCAGGGGAGTAGAGCCACATGCCCCCCCCCATTCCCATGGGCATCACCCCAAGCCACAGTTACAAGCAACCCTCAAAGATTCACAAGAGGGCTGAGGCTCGAGAGGATTAGAGGATCATTCCTATATGCTTGATCCCAAAACACACCCTAGCAAACCCCATCCAGGGAAGGAACGGACATTGCCATGCCCCACCCAAGATGCCAGGGCCAGGAGGTGGCATCAGTCATGGGGGGATGGGACACTTTGAGAGTGGGCCTTAGGGGCCAGGGTGCTTGGGTATAGGCACCTGACGCCCATTCCAGGAGGCAAGAGGGTAGCAGGAGTCATTACCACCTGTGAGTTGAGGCTCTGAGCCCAGGACATGCTCCAGTGTCCATTGAACTGCCCTTATGAAACACAAGTTCCAACATGAAATTATCACAAAATTCAACACAATACCTGCAGACCCTGATACCGCAAGTGTGGGGACTTCCTGAGCACAGGGCCTGGGTGACCACACTGGCCAGCGTCCATGAGGCCAGTTCTTCTGGCCAAGGCCTGCTGAGGTGCAGAAACTGCTGTTGTGGATAAATGCAGAGGAAAAAAGTGAGCACATGCAGCCAGCTCTCTTCCTGGTTTTTTATTTGGAACTACCGGCCTGCAAAAAGCACCTATTTATCTAAGCGGGTCCAGGACGTAAGAGTTTCCAGTTTTACAGGAGCACCACCTCATGGGGAGGCCCACCCCAGACCAGCCTGGCTCTGATCGGGTGTGAAGACACTTCAGTACCACGGAGTCCACTCACCTAGGATAAGTCACATCCTCCACTATCAGCCTTATTAAGGGTCATATTTTGTCTCTCATCAGCCTTGCTCTTATTTTTTTCTTCAATTGCTCGATCAGATCAAGGGCTGAGCTTATGTTATCAACTGGGTCCCTGCAATCCCAGTCAGAATATGCTTGGTTCTTGCTGAGGCTGACCATATGTTAAATGCTTCCAGGCTGCATAGAGGAAGGGGCTAAGTAATGTCCCTGTTCCTCTTATCCCCATGAGCGTTAGTTTCTTTAAAGCCCCTCCTCAGTGAACTGTTTTATAGACACATGCAATACTCATAGGCAGGTTGACCAGCACTCTCTTTCTTCCCCTCGTACAGAGGTGCATGTGCTTCCAAACTTTAAACTTCAAAGGAAAGGAAATCTTCAATTAAACATCTGTAAAGCAAGTTCCCTTTTACTGTCTCTCAATAATGAATGAGGTGCAGAATCAATAGCAGCATAGATGTATTCAGAGGGTAATGACAAGAGTTCATTCTGCTCCTGGCCCGGGTCAAGCTGTCCAAACTCAGAGTTGATGTTCTAATAACCCAGCCTGGCCCCCCATACCCATGCCCGCGCACCTGCTCCTTGCTTTCCTATTGGTTTCATACTGTTCACTCTGCCTTCCTTGCCTGGCTGATTTTTATCCATGTCCTAAAATGTAGCTCAGAGTTGACTTCCTCTAGGGAGGGTTCCTGTTGCCATTAAAGTCTCTTGCGTGCATGTCCTTGATGACCTGTTGTGGATACCAGGGCCATAAGTTCCATGACCATACTGTTTTGGGACAATCTATTTACTCATCCATCTTCTCTTGCTAGACTAACAGCAGTGCAAACACGGAAATTATGTCTGTACCTCATTTACTCTTTTAAAGCCCCATCTCCAGTTTAGAGCTTGGTGTAGAGCAGTTCCATTGAAATACTGACCTGAGGACGTTTCAACTTATATTTAGTTATGTTGTCATCTTTTTCTAAGAGATTCAAAACAAAACTGATAAACATGCTTTTAAAAAATGAGTATTTCATTGTTGAGGAATGCTTTTCACAGAAAAAGACCGGTCAGAGTCTAACAGAAGCAAAACTACCTTTTGAACTATTTATTTTAAAGTTCTTCTCTCCCCATGTAGCTTTCACATGGTCTCGTGAGTTATGACGTCAACTTCTTCTACGACCTCTAGAAAGTCATTTTATGCCTCAGTTACTTTGTTGGTGGAACTAGAGATGATAACTACTGCTAAGCGATATTGATAAAAGATGTTTGATTTGAAAGTGTTATAACTGAATGCTCCCAAACAGTAATTCCAAGCATATTTTTCTAAGGTTCTGAGGATTGTGTTAGTGATAAAGCAGAAGGACGGGCTTTCCATTTGACAGTTTGGTATTTCCATCTCTCAAATCAAGCTAGCAGAGTTAAATGTTCTGGTCATATTTAACTCACGTCTCTTTTTTCCAAATTATTCAACTATGCCATGGAAAATAATATTTGCTTTATCCTATCATTAGACAGTATGCTGACAGGCTTATAAAATGACATGATTTTTCATTTCAGTAAACCATATTTAAATCATCATTGTATTCCTTATCTATCTACTTGGAGGTAATTTGGTTTACTACATTAATGTGAATTTTATATTTTTTGAGTCTTCACTGAAAACTGGTCCTATCTTCTATTACCCAAATAAAGACTGCACTCAGACATAATGTAATATTCAAGAGCAATGTCTAAGCAACACAAATAATCTAGGAAAATTGTACAAGAAAGTTTGAGGATAATGCTAAAATTTGAGTTTTGGCCTCACCTTAAATGCAGTGTGCCACATCCTTTGCTGTTAAGTTAAAATGTACCTTTGATCAAATCATTTCCTTTGTCTGCTCCCCAGCAGTCATCATTTCAGTGTTCATGTCTATGTGGATAAATGGTGAACTGCTAGATCTGATTTCTCACTCTATTTTTATAATCTATTTTCTTTGGATATTTCAGTTTGGATATTTCAACCTTTTAAGTTCCAGTGAGCAAGAGTAGACCTAAATTCATATGTGCATTCAACATTTGGGGACTAGGTTTTTTTTTTATTACCACAATAAATACATGCAGAGTGATTTCTGTGCATGATAAGATGATAAGAGACTGATTGAATGGTTACACTTCCCTTTGTTTCCTCAGTTTCCCAAGGCAGCATGAGGGAAGTTCGGTGATCCATGCAGCTGGTGCCTGTGCCAGGAATGAGGGTCCCAGGGATAGTAGGGGCACTGACTGCCAGGAATGAGGGTCCCAGGGATAGGTCAGCACTGACTGACCAGGAGGCTAGGGGGTGTCATAGTCCACTTAGTGCTGCTATAGTGGAATACCTGAGACTGAGCCATTTACATAAAAAAAGAAGTTCATTTAGCTCACAGTTTTGTAGCCTGGGAAGATCCAGAGCATGGTCCTGGCTTCTGACAAGAGCTTTCACACTGTGTCATAACCTGGAGAAGGCCAAGGGGAAGCAGACACGTTCAAAGAGAGGACTGAACAGGAGAAGGAGGCTCACTTTATAACAACCCACCGTCCCAGGAATCCAGCCTCAAAAGAGCAAGAACTCACTACTGCAGGAAGGACACCAAGCCATTCATGAGGGATCCAAACCCATGACCTAAACATCTCCTGCGAGTCCCCACCTCCAATGCCACCACATTCACACTGGGAATCACATTTCAATATGGAATTTGACAGTGGACAAACTCAGCTATAGCAAGGGGACTTTGCAGAAGTCAAGCCTCTGCCTGGAGTTACAGATGGACCCTCTACATTCTACTGTTTCCCGGATCCGAGGTCCTATAGCACACTGCACTTGGCCTGCCATGTCCTGGAGAGAAAGTGCATTATACTCAGAAATGAAGGTGTTGTCATTTCCTTAAATCCTGCCTCTCCTCACTGTAATCAGTGGACCCTCCATTACCATGAAACTGTAGCCATAATGACTTGGGGGTGTTGCTGGTTAACCTTCCCTGTTTATACCTCATCAAATCTGGCCACTTCGTGAAAGTCTGTTCTCAATCGCATTTCTTAAATGTACCCTTTATTATTTCAGCACGTATCAGGACAACCAATACTTTTAATGAAAAATCAGAAACGTCTGTTGAAATTATGTGGTCCTGTTCTTAATCTCCCTTCCAGTTTTTAGTTCATCCATTCTTCCAGTATCACCTTTAACCCATTACTTGCTGAGTAATCATTTGCAGCGTTTCTGTAGTTGTGTTTACAAGACTCAAACTGACCCCTTGTCCTGATTCCAGTGCTCTTCCAATTCCCACCACTCATCTTTGACATGAATGCCTGTCACCATCCCAGTCGCCCCCTAGTGTCCCAGTAACAGCCTGCAGTGTGGGTGGCTGCTGCTGGCTCCTGGGAGTACACCCTTCTCTAGATGCCTTCCTTCCAGATTCCCTGTTCCAATGTGTCTGTCAACTTGGTCTGTTTTTTGGGAAATGTTACTTGATTCTTCCATCAATCTCTGGAGCACAGTGACCCTGCTTTTGTTTTAGTTGCCTTGGCAATGGGCACAGAGCAGGAAATACTATATAATTCCCTTACAATTCCAAGTAGGGCTTCTGACACAGGTAAAATTTGAGGTGTAGTGCCAAAACCATTTCTAAGAAGGTTGGTGGTCAGGGTGGGATTCTACCCCCCTGTGAAGTGAAGGCACAGCAGGGAACCAGGTGTGTCAGAGGCCCATTTCTTGGCATCGTGACTGGATAAACCTGTCTGTGACCTTGGGCATTTGTCTCCAAGTCTATTCGGGTTTGAGACTACAGTGGGACAATCAAAACCAGACCTGACACAGGAGTAAAATGTGAAAGTCCTCCCAGTCCTGATCAAGAATAAGGGAAAATGAGAGAGCTGAGCCCACAGAGGCAGGGACTCAGGGGTGGTGATCAGAGAGGCTCTTTAAAAGTTGCATTTGGTAAACATTATTAACGTGCTTGCTAAATTGTCAGAAGGCAGTAAAATCAACATAATACAAATTGAGGCCATTTTCATTGCTAAACTTTTTTGCACGTGGCCGTTTTAATTGCTCCTGTGTTTCTAAAGCAAGAGGAAATCCCATTCTTTAATTTCTGTCAATTAATAAGAAAAAGGATGACATTTTTTAACCATGTAGCAATATTTTGTTGAGGAAAAAATCTACCGCTTATTGGCTCTTACTGTAATGAATACTCACCCATTTGATCACTAAGAAATAGATTCTAAGTTCCAAAGACACGACTCTTTCAAGTCAAAGGCATTATGTCATTATTTAAATTGTAATACATGTCAGCTTTAGGTCAGAACATGTGTTTCTTACCAGTTGCCTCATGTGTCGTACAAGCCCTATTTGGGAATTGCTTTCAGGGCTTTTTCCTGAATCAGAGGGGCAAAGGCTGTAACTCAAGGAAGAAGGCAAATTTTATCACTAACTACTGTAATTGTTCAGAAGACAATAAACACTTTCCTTGGACAAAGTAATAAGTGAATCCTACTTCCCACTCCAACCACCAGCAGAAGGGTTTCTCCCCTACCTCTGGGGTCATGGGGTCAGCTAGGACAGTGTTAGTAGTTTGCTTTTGTTTGCTTATGCATGAGGTATGTATTTGTATTATTTTCTTCAGAAAACTAGGTGTATCAGAAGGCAACAGCCCATAATATAAGTTAAAATTGCATGCTGCATGGCTGTACAGTGCTTTATGTTTTTTTTCAAATGGAGTTCATTTAATAACCAAGTTGACTATCACATTGGCAATTCCAAGTACTCAGAAATGACATTACTCTACCTATTTTATGTATGGGTTGACAGTCAGACATGCTAGATGACTTGCCAAGTCTCCCAGTATTCTGAGTCAGTGCCCTTTCTTCCACTCAGTCCTGCATCACCTTCTCCACAGTGGGCTATTTGAGGAAACCCTCGCCTCAGAATGCTGGAATTCCCATTTAGGTTCCTGAGAAGTAGGGAGTGAGATTCTCCAGACCATCTTTAGGGGAAAAAAAGGAAATGAGGGTAAATCGATATCCAGCTTGTCTTTCAGAATCCCAGAAGTATAATATTTAATCCCTTCCCAATTTTTATATCCTGTTCTACGTGGATGTAATTAGGAATCCTATCATGATAGTGGTTAATGAATATCTAATGGTGAATTAATATTTAACATTTCAGGTAGAATGGTAGATATTTTATTTACATTTTCTCATTCAATTTAATTCTTAAGACAATTTATAGATGAGATATTCCTTTTTTTCTAATTTCCTTTTGAGAAAACAGTATTCAGAGATGTTGAACCACTGATCCAAGTTTACACATCAGTGAATAGCTAACATAGGGTTTGAACTCAAACCTTGTTTACTGGAGAGCTTTTCAAGGACACTACAGATTGGGCCGGCCCTGGCCAACACTAACGTTTTCCTCCTCCTTTATTCCTAACCCATCTGAAAGTTCTGTTCTGTATGGCACTGTAAAAAGCAATGAAGAAACTTTGAATGTGCCCTTCAATAAAGGAGATTCAAGAGATGAGTGTTGTAATTTATTTTAAATCTCTGAGCTCTTTGGAAATGGGTTATCAAAAGCAGTGTCCTTAATCTGTGATTTGAACTTATTTAATGAGATTCTAAGTAGGGCTAAGGAGAATGTTAACATTTCCCTTCCTGAAATTTTATAGCTTTCTACTTTTTAATGTTTCTTCTACATGCTCACTAGCCCTATGTCTATCTTGATGGCATTATCCCACAGTGATTGTTCAATGCAGAGCAGTTAAGGAAGACTTCTGTGTCCAGTGGTGCCACAGGCTGGATCTTGGACTGACCGTCCCCTTGAAAACAACTGAACAGGTTAGATAGAACATGAGATTAGAGAAGGGTAAGGAGAAGGATGGAAAGGGAGAAGATGACAAGGGAGAAATATGTGGACAGGAAAGAGAATTGGGAAAAATTTTGAGAAAAGCAAATTTAAAAAAACTGTTTTAACATTTAAGTTCAGGGGTACATGGGTAGGTTTGTTACATAGGTAAACTTGTGTCATGGGAGTTTGTTGTACAGATTATTTCATCACCTAAGTATTAAGCCTAGTACTAATTTGTTATTTTTGCTGATCCTCTCCTTCCTCCCACCCTCCACCCTCTGATAGGCCCCAGTGTGTGCCGTTCTCATCTATGTGTTCATGTGTCCTCATCAAATTAAATTGGTCTTATCATCAAAACAAAAAACAAACAAAAAAATGATAAAACAGAAAACTAAAAACCCCTTTAACAATAAATAATGTGACCGGGCATGGTGGCTCATGCCTGTAATCCCAGCATTTTGGGAGGCCAAGGTGGAAGGATCACCTGAGGTCAGGAGTTCAAGGCCAGCCTGGCCAACGTGGTGAAACCCTGCCTCTACTAAATATACAAAAAAATTAGCCGAACATGACGGTGCACCCCTTTAGTCCCAGCTGTTTTGGAGCCTGAAGCAGAAGAATCGCTTGAACCCTGGAGACAGAGGTTACAGTGAGCCGAGATCGTGCCACTGCACTCCAGCCTGGGCAACAGAGCAAGACTCTGTCTCAAAAAAAAAAAAAGAAAACAAACAAACAAACAAAAAACCCAAAAACAGACAAGCAAATAAAACATAAAACAAAACAAAACAAAAACAATAAATAATGTGAGCTTGGCTCTTCCAATCTCATGTCAAGCCCCATACAAATTTAAAAAATCAAAAGATTCATTAGGCAAGTAGTACGTTTTCTTTTCTAAAAACATATTTAACTTATTACTGTGGGAAATTTTAAAGCTATACAAAGTAGAATATCAAGGATCACGGATCATCATGCGTCTATGACATAACTTGGACAATGTCAGCTCGGGCCCGTTTGTCGTCCCCTCCTCCTCTTCCCCATCTAATGGATTATTTTGAAGAAAATTCCAGAAATCAGAGTAACTACAATCATTACTCATTTACACAATTAGAAATTTTACAAAATAGAACCACAACACCATTCTCACATCTAAAAACTGAATAATAATTACCCAATCACCAAATATTTAGTTGGTGATCAAATTTCCCTAATGGTTTCAATGATTTTAAACCTTTCATTTTACATACTCAGTTTTATCATGGTGGTGATAAAACAATGCTCCTTTTGTTTCTAGATCCTTTTAGGATATTTCCGTAGGATACATGAGTAAGCTTTCTAAGTTCTTTATTGCTTATTCAGCTTCACCCTATGGTTCATAGCAAAATTTGCAGGAAATAGTTTGGTCAGTCTAGATCAGAGACTGACCACAGATAAGCTTTGAAGAGCATGGCTTGCTATAGCCAGAAGACCGTGCCAACTGAGCCTGATATACTGTTTAAGAATCATTGTGTACAACTGTGCATAAACTCAGCTTCCTCTCAATGCACCGCCTCATGCTTGCCAATTGTGCTCTAACTGCCTCTTGGAAGTATCCACCCTTAATCTATTCTACAGGAGGTTTGGCAGCATTCATAGGTATTCCTCAACTTGCTGTAGATGCAGATGTCTGTGTTACTTCAGACTGCTTGCAGTGCTTTAAAAAATCATTACATGGCCATTCTCGACAGCATAAGAGCTGTACAAAACTATTATGCCTGAACTTGAATCACAGGATATGATTCAAAATGGACAAGGGAAATGACAGGAACTGTTTAGATGAGCATTTGTAAAAACACTCAGCAATGACTTTTCTCCTTTGTCCTTTCTAAATTGTTAATCTCAAAATTTTAAAATCTGAAATCGTTCTTATTTTACTAAAGATACATCCAATACCAGTTGTAAATAGGATATTAAAATTTCAAATTGAGGCTGAACTGGAAGTAAATTTGTTATAAGTCATGCTTCATAAACCAGGGTCTTTGGGGTCTGTAACAGTTGGGTAAATGCTTCTGAAATTCAGTGACAAATATAAATTTAGGAAAGTTACTGAAGCAATTTATGATCAATATAGAGAAATTTAAGAAGCAGATAAATACTATTAGCCTTAACTCAACTTGGGATTTGCTCATAAAGTATCCTTCTGTTGCTTCTAAAACTTAGTCAATTACATAAACCAGGAGACTTGGCTGTGTGAGAAGTGGGCTGTGTTCATGATACCATGAGTAAAATCTATTTGGCTGGGATCAGTGGCTCACACCTGTAATCCCAGCACTTTGGGAGGCCGAGACAGGTGGATCACCTGAGGTCAGGAGTTCAAGACTAGCCTGCCCAACATGGAGAAACCCCATCTCTACTAAAAATGCAAAATTAACTGGGCATGGTGGTGGGTGCCTGTAATCACAGCTCCCTGGGAGGCTGAGGTAGGAGAATCACTTGAACCCAGGTGGCAGAGGTTGCAGTGAGCTGAGATCGCACCATTCTGGGCAACAAGAGTGACACTCTGTCACAAAAAAAAAAAAAAAAAAAAAAAAAGAAAAAAAAAAAGAAAATCTGTTCTGCTTCTATCCCTCTCCCGCCCCATGAAATCCCAGTTGTCAGCTTCTTGGTGGGCTTGGTCTTGATTTAAATGCAGGAAACACTTAATTGGCATTTGGGCAACAAGGGCAATAATTTTAAGCTGTTATAGAAATGAAATATTAATATGAAATCCATTAACAGAAGATGGAGTTGATTCTTGATATCACTAAGAGTGGTCCATTAAACAAGTTACTTCCCTTGAAGTGGCTTCAAAATCCATGACTTAGTTACTTATTCAGCCTATCAATTAGGATGGGATATTGTTCTGAACATCTATTGATTCAGATTCCCCAAAATGGAAACCAGAATATGTACATAGATAAAAATATTATAGAATATATAGAAGACATAAAGTGGTCACATTATTCCAGACATATACTGATTTAAAGTCATTGTTTTCTAAGATGATCATTTATCTTTAATGAATCTTTCAACGTGAATACATCCTTTCTCTTTGAGAAATCATATAAAAGATAATTGTGGCAAATGATATGTAAAACAGTTAAGAATTCTATCACATTGAAAGACAGGTTTTTTTCCTGAATGACCATAGATAAAGGATCGATTTTTTAGTATTTTATATTATTTTTAATGCAATTTTAAATTTATGGACAGTACAATTCACTTTTCTTTTGTGTCTAATATGATAAATCATGATGCATAGTCATGTAATCACCACCATAAATAACAAAGAGTTCCTTATTCCCTATACAATCTTCTAGTACTGACATTTGCAGTCAAACCATATGCTCATTTGTCCCTATAATTTTGTCTTTTCCAGAATTATATAAGAATAGAGTCATATAGTATGCAGCTCTCGGGTCTGGCTTCTTTGCACTGACATAACGCATTTGAAATCCACCCAAGTTGATGAATATCTTAGCAGTCTATTCCCTTTTATTACTGAATTGTACCTATTCTATTGTATAGATTAACCAGTTTGTTTACCCATTCACAATTGAAGGATTTTTTTGACATCATTTGTTGAAGATATTGTTCTTTACCCATGACTTGTCCTGTTACCTTCGTAAAAATAGTGACTTTACAATAAATGCAAAGTGCTATTTCTAGACTTTTAATTCTAATACACTGCTCTCTATGCCCAGCCTGTCTTCATTGCTGTGGCCTCTTAATAACTTTTGAAATTGAGAAGTGTCAGTATTCCAAATTTATTGTTTATAAAGATAGTTTTGGCCAATTTAGATAAAGGTTTATACAATTTGTTGACTTTAAAAAATAAGTTTTTGGCTTTGTTGGTTGTCTCTATTTGTTTGCTATTACCTGTTTTATTTATTTCCACTTTAACGGTTGGGTTGGGTTCAGTTCAGTCTTCTTTTTCTAGTTTCTTAAGGTCCAACATTGTTATTGATGCTTTATTTTTCTTTTTTGAATATTGGCATAACAGCAACATATATTCCACTGAGTACTGTTTTCACCACATTCCATATGCTGTGGTATGTTGTGTTTTTGTTTTCATGAATCTCAATATATTTCATAGCTTCCCTTGGGATTTCTTCTTTGATGTATTAATTATTTAGGAATGTGTTAATTTCTGCACACTGCAAATTTATAAATTTTTCTGATTTATTTATGTTATTGATTTTTAATTGTATTTCATTGTGATTGTAGAATAAACTTCGAATGGTTTCTATCCTTTTAACTTTACTGATGTATATTTTATTCTTATCGTATTGTCTATCCTGGATAATGTTTACATGTACTTAAGAAGAATGCATTCTGATGATTTGGATAGAAGGTATTATAGATCAGGTGTACCTTCTTTTGTTAAATGTCTTATAATTTTTTAATGAAAACTAGAGTTTTAAATATTGTGCAACAAATCCATCAACAGGATTTTCCCTTTCTCCCCGTGGTTTATTATTGTCTCTTTTGTTATTGCTGTTGTCACTGTTTGTTTGTTTAGTGACTTCCCAGAACGAATTCCCTAAAGTCTGTATTCTTTGCCATGTGCAATCACTCAAGTCTCCACTCAGTTTATTGATGAGCTAATGATAGGTCACAAATTTCCTGAAGTTCCTTGAACCAATAAGTCTCTCACTCTCTGCTGAGAAGCTCGGTGCATGTGTTGGGTTATGCCTTCACTTTCCAGCAGTTCACAAATCTGCCTCACTCTTCACTTCCTGTTTGAATGGAGTCTCAAGGACGGCCAGAAGTAAGAGACTGAGGTCCTCTGAGGTCTTTCCTGGCACACACTCAGCCCTCTACAGGTGCATGGTCTAGATTTCCAAGGGTGTGGTAGAGCTTTTCAAAGTCCTTAAGGTACAACTAATTCCCTATATATATGTTTTAGGGTTTTCGGACAGATTCTTATTTGCCTCAACTGTTATTGCTACCTCAGGCGCTATTCTTATTTTTGCTTTTGCTTTTTTTTTTTGCAAATAACATAGGGCATTTCTCACTAACTGAGCTCTGAGGCCACGTAAAGACAGACCTGGCAAAGATGCTTTTCTTGGTTGCTGTTAGACAGGATGAGCGGTTTCAATTCTCCTGGAATAGGGAATTTCAGAGTAATCTGAAGATGGTCTTCCTCTTCCAGGGACTGCCAGGCTTCTAGATTTTTAAAACTGCCATACTGCTTATGCATCTGGTTGTCAAGAGTATCAAGAAACTAGGGAGAGGAGGATGCGAATAGGGCAAGTTTAAATGTCACAAAGCTTTTATGGAGAGTCAACCTTTTTCTGGAATAAACACTCTGGAGAATGCTGCAAGTCTTTTATTTCTAGAGTTCTGAAAAGGCTGATTGCCTGATTTGTTTTTTCTTTGCCAGTGATCTTATTGTTATTTTGGAGGAGAGGATTTTGGAGGTCCACTACTTTTAAGTACTCTCTTTGATAATGTTGATTTATGGTAAGTTTGAAATCAGGTAAAGTGATTCCTCCAAATTTGTTCTTCTTTTTTAAAATAAGTTCAACTATTCTACTTCATTTCCCTTTTTATATACATTTGAGGATCAGCTCCTTAATATCTAGAAAGCATACTGCTGGAATTTTAATTGTTTTTATATCATATTAAATGTATTCGCATTAAATCTAGATCCATTTAGGGACAATTAACACTCTAAAATTAGGTCATCAGATTCATACCTATAGTATATCTCTCCATTTAGGTAGGTCTTCATTTATTCTGTCATGAGTGTTTTGTAGTTCTGAATCTACCAATCCCACACATATTTTTAACACCTCAATATTTTATTTTTGTTAGTTTCATTTTATTTATTTTTAAAATTTATTACTTTTTTATTGACAAATGAAAGTTGTATATATTTATGTTTTATAACATGATGTTTTGAGCTCCGAATTCATTGTAGAATGGCTGAATAGAGCTAATTAACATATTTTTGTGATGATAACATTTAAAATCTACTCTTCTAGTGACTTTTAAGTACACAGTATTTCATCCAACATAATGTCCTCCAGTTTCATCTATGTTGTCAAATATGTGAGGGTCCCCTTTATTTTACTGCCGAATAATATTCATTGTGTATATATAACACATTTTCTTTATGCATCTATTGTTGATGAACCCTTAGGTTGATTCCGTATCTTAGCTACTCTGAATATTGCCACAATGAACATGGTAATGGTAATGCAGCTATATTTTCGAGATATTGATTTCATCTCCTTTGGATATATGCCCAGTAGTGGGATTGCTAGATCATATAGTAGTTCTATTTTTAATTTTTTCAGGAACCTCCATACTGTTTTCCATAATGGCTGTACTAATTTACAGTCTTACCAACAGTGTACAAGGGTTCCATTTTCTCCACATCTTTGCTGACACTTGTTATCTTTTGTCTTTCTGACAATAACCATTCAAACAGGCATGTGGTTTTATGTCTTGTGGTTTTAATTTGCATTTCTTTAGTGATTAGTGATGTTGAGATTTTTTTATTTATATATATCTGTTGGCCATTTGTATTTCCTCCTTGGAGAAATGTATATTCAGGTTCTTTGCCCAATTTTAATTGGGCCACTCTTGAGTTGTTTGAATTTCTTATATATTTTTGATATTAACCCCTTGTCAGATATAGAGTTTGCAAATATTTTCTCTCATTCTATAAGTTGTCTCTTCATTCTGTTTGCTGTTTTCTTCACTGTGCAGAAGTTTTTAGTTTGATGTAATTTTATTTGTTTGTTTTTGCTTTTGTTGCTTGTGCTTTTCAAGTCATATTCAAAAATCTCTACCCAGACCAATATCATGGAGCCTTTCCAATATGTTTTTTTTCTAGTAGTTTTAGTTTCAGGTTTGATATTCAAATCTTTAATCCATTTTGAGTTGATTTTTGTATAGGGTGTGAGATAAGGATCTATTTTTTTTTTTTTTTTTTTTTTTTTTTGAGACGGAGTCTCGCTCTGTCGCCCAAGCTGGAGTGCAGTGGCTGGATCTCAGCTCACTGCAAGCTCCGCCTCCTGGGTTTACGCCATTCTCCTGCCTCAGCCTCCCGAGTAGCTGGGACTACAGGCGCCCGCCACCTCGCCCGGCTAGTTTTTTGTATTTTAGTAGAGACGGGGTTTCACTGTGTTAGCCAGGATGGTCTCGATCTCCTGACCTCGTGATCCGCCCTCCTCGGCCTCCCAAAGTGCTGGGATTACAGGCTTCAGCCACCGCGCCCGGCCTAGTTTTATTGTTCTGCATGTGAATATTCAGTTTTTCAAACAGCGTTCATTGAAGATACCTTCCTTTTCCTATTGTGTGTTTTTGGCACCTTTGTCAAAAATGAATTGACGTAAATGTGCCAATTTATTTCTGATACTTATCTATATCACTGTATTTCCAGTGGGTTTCTTGCAGATACCTTACTACCATACAGTCAAGTCTTTTCGTTTGTTTTAATTCGATTGATCAATCTTTATTTTTGATTTGGTGTGTATAGATTATTGAAATTTAATGTGATCGCTGATTTGGTTAGGTTTAATTCTAACATTTTTATTATTTTCTGATTGTCATTTTCGCTTTTTTATTTCTCTGGTTCTTCCTTGTTATCGTGGACTGAAGGTTTGACTCTTCCTCAAATTCATATATTCAGGCTGTAATTTCCAATGAAACTGTATTGAAGGTTAGGGACTTTATGGAAATAATTAAAGTTATATTAGATTATAAAGGTGAGGCTCTAGTCCAATAGGACTGGCATCCATGCAAGAAGAGGAAAAAAATCCAGCACTGGCTCTCTGTGCACACACAGAAAAGAGGTCATGTGAGGACACAGCAAGAAGGTACCTGTCTGCAGGCAAGGAAGAGAGGCCTTGCCAGAAACCGCACCTGCTTAGTATCTGGATTATGGACTTCTGACCCTCAGAACAGTGAGAAAATAAATGTCTTTTGTTGTTTAATCCACCCAGTCTGTGATATTCTGCTGTGAGAGTCAACACCAAGTAATATACTTGCTTTCATTTATTTGCTTTTTTAACTACTTTTAAATATTTAACTTAACATATGTGTTGTGTTTTAGCTATATCTCTTTTTACTATTTTAAGTGGTTGATCAAGAAATAAAAATATACTGTCTAATGTTATAATTTTCTTTCAGTTATTATTTTGCTTCCCAACATAGCAGACTTGCAACCAAATAGAATCATTTGGCCTCCCCTTTTTATTATAGTTGCCATGTGTATTACATCTCTCTCTCTCTCTATCTCTCTATCATCTATCTATCTATATTAAACTGCCCCAGACAAGATTAGAACTTTTGTTTTCTAACGTCATATATATTTCACAGCTTTATAGCAGTAGAAACATATTCTATTACTTTGACCCAGATATTTACTATTTGTTTTGTTTGGTTTAGTTTGGTTTGAGACAGGGTCTGGCTGTGTCCCCCAAGTTGGAATGCAGGGGGGTGATCTCGGCTCAATGCAGACTCATCCTCCTGGGCTCAAGCAATCCTTCTGCCTCAGCCTCCCAAGTAGCTGGGACTATAGGCACACGTCACCACATCCAGCTATTTTTTTATTTTATATTTTTTGTAGACAAGGGATTTTGCCATGGTGGCCAAGCTGGTCTCGAACTCCTGGGCTCATGGGATCCTCCCACCTCAGTCTTCCAAAGTGTTGGGATTACAGGCATGAGCCACACACCTGACGATATTTGCTATTTTCGTTGCTCTTCCTTCACAGTGGGATTTTGAAGATTCCTTCTGGCATAATTGCACTTCAGTTCTTTTAGCATTTTTTTAATAGCCATTCTGCTTGAGATAAATCACGTTAGATTTATTCAATGTGAAACTGCATTTCACACAGCAGTCACCCTTGTGTCATTCTCGTGCTCTCCTGGCCCTTGCCCGTCCTCCTCAGACACCTCTCCCTTCTGCATTTTCCATTTCTATTGGCAAAATATCCGAATTTCAAACTTGGGAGTCCGCTTCTGCTCCTTTCTCCCCCTCATCCAAGCCCTAGTAGCTACTATCTCACTATTATTTAGAATGGAAAACAGCAAGTCTATTTGAGAAACATTTATGTTAAGTGAATAGGAATTACTGATGTGTGCCTTTGACATTAACCCATGAGCAGTTGTGTGCCTTTTTTATTTTGGTTTTGTTCTATATCTACAGCTATTATAGCTCTATCTGTATCTATCTATGGCTATTATATCTATCTCTACGTATGTATATAATGTGTACCATGTGTTATTATGTAAACATACACATATTCTCACATGTATGTATGTATCTATGTATGTATATAATATACACATACTTATATTTATATACTGTAAATCTATTCATTCAGCATCTTATTCTTACTATTAAGAATTGTAAGAATTGCTATGTTACTATTAAGAATTCTCCATATAGGTATTTTTTTCTCCTTCAACCTCAGGAGACAAAATGAGAGAGCGTCATAACATTTTTAGTCAAAATTAGAATTTAGAATGAAATGTTCTGGCAGTTATCTTGTGAAGGATGTGGATATTTTTATATTATTTATTAAACTATGAAATGGCATTAACTGAGAACATCCTACAGCTTCAGCTGTTGTAATTTCACACCTCGTTATGGCTTCTGATTTCAAGGTTCCTGTGTGCTTTAGGGAAGCTTCTCCAGAACCAAATCCAGCATCATAGTTGCAAAGGGGCCAGCTCGATGCCAGCAAAATGAACTAGAAAATCGAGTCAATTAACAGGCTAATTCAGGATAGATTTTCCCACAATATACACAATATGAACATGAGTTTTACAGGACTATGTAAATGATGGAATTGGTGGCTCGTTAAATGGACCCGTGGTAAGCATGGGAAACAAGAGGATGGGGCATCTTATTGGGAGAAAAATGAGTGCTTTATCAGCTGCTCGCATCCAATGCCTGCACCGGGTTGTTACCTTCACAGCTGCTTACCACTCAGAGAAACCAATCACGGCCTTATCAAACCCCCATTCTCCCTGCAGATCAATCAGTGTCCCTTCCAGTCCTCCCTGACTGTGGTCTGGGTGACAGCCCCTTCACCTGGAATTTGATTCAGTCTCATGTTTATGTGTTCACATTCTACGGCTTCACCTGTGTCCCTCCTGGCTCTGCCTGCAGCTGTAGGTTGGCTGTGTCCTACTCAATCCTTGCTCTTGTCCCCAGACCCCCAGCCCAAGCCAGATGCGAGACCCTCCCATACTCTGAAAACAACATTCAGACATCTCATGTCTATTTGAACATTTCTGAAACTGGAAGAACGACTGCTATTACTTTTTTTTGAGATGGAGTCTCGCTCTGTCGCCCAGGCTGGAGTGCAGTGGCGCCATCTCGGCTCACTGCTAGCCCCGCCTCCTGGGTTCACACCATTCTCCTGCCTCAGCCTCCCGAGTAGCTGGGACTACAGGCACCTGCCACCACGCCCAGATAAATTTTTTGTATTTTTAATAGAGATGGGGTTTCACCTTGTTTGCCAGGATGGTCTCGATCCCCTGACCTCGTGATCTGCCTGTGTCAGCCTCCCAAAGTGCTGGGATTACAGGCGTGAGCCACCGTGCCCGGCCTGCTATTATTTATTTCTATTTTGTAGATGGAGAGTCAGGATTTGGCAAAATTAATTTGCGAATCTTAAACAGAGGCCTTGTGACTCCCAGGCCAGCACATCTCTCATAAAATGCCTCTGCATCCCACCATAGCCCTGAGTGAAGAGTTCTTGGCCTTCACAGACCTTCTCAGGGTCACTACTGAATTCAATGTAGGGTCATTCTGGCCATGTGATATTTTAAAATTTGTATTCTAGGTATTTTTTTCTGGATGTGAAACTCAGATTCAGTCCACTTCATTTTCATTCACTCAACACACTTCTTTTATTAAATTGGTCTCTTTGGTAAGCCACAGAATGCACAATGAACAGCAGAGGCCAGTGTGTGTGGAAAGTGACAACAGAATATGTCTTTGCAGCCATAAGAATATGATGGTATTATGAATTGTGGAGTAGTTGGAAATCTCGTAAGGGCCTAAGGATGAACTGGTAAACCTAAGCTATATGTCAAAGGAGAAGTTGTTTATATACTGGATATCTATTTAACCTCCAACGGAATGGAATAAAATTCCAATTTTCATAACTAAATTTCAAATTATTTCATGGTATTTTTCCACAATGTCCTGATGTCTCATAGGAAGCTCGTATTAATATGATAATGTAGAAATGTAAAATGAGGTATATGGCATTTTCAAATACGTGCTTTATTTTTCTTTGGGAAAGTATATTGTACTATTGTGCTTATGCTCATGAAATTCATTGGCATATGTATGTTACCCATCACCCAGAAGCAGCTGGCCTGGGAGATCTGATGGGATGCTGCTGTTGTTCATTTGTGTTGCTATAAAGGAATAGCTGAGACTGGGTAAATTATTATTTTTTTAAAAGCTTATTTGGCTCGTGGTCCTGCGGGCTGGCAAGAAGCATGGTGCCAGCACCTTTATCTGGTGGGGGCCTCAGGCTGCTCCCAGTCCTGATGGAAGGCAAAGGAGGTCAAGTTTCAATGGTAAGAGAGGAGGAAAGAGACAGGAGGAAGGCACTAGGCTCTTTTCAGCAACCAGCTCTCAGGGAGAGCTCTTGCAGGAACGAACAGAGTGAAAATTCACTCATTATCATGAGGACAGCACCAAAACATTCATGAGGGATCTTGCTCCCTCACACTTCTAGTTAGACCCCACTGCCAACATTTGTTCCATCAAATTTCAACACGAGGCTTGGAGAGGTCAAATATCCAAACTATAGAAGATGTTTCTTTGAGAAGATTCAGTGATGCTTCTGTCTTGGTGGCAATGCCTCCTAGAACTGGAATAACATTTTTCAGGATGTGATGTGTGCTTTAGATCAACGACCAATATATTAGTTTTTTTCCAAAGCTAGAATCCATGGGTCCAAGACTGAAGGGGTGAAAATGGGAGTGATTTATCTCATTATTGCTCCTAGTGATTCACTGACAAGACATTTTGCTTCTTATTCCTATGATATTGGGGTCTTCTGGTCCCCAAAAGAGGTATGGGATTGTGATACTGTCATTAATCTGGGATTTAAGACAAGGTCTTATCTTGGGCTTCCATAACAAACCACAGACAAGGTGCCTTAAACAACAAAGTATTTCTCACAGTTCTAGAGGCCGGAAGTCCAAGGTCAGAGTGCCTGCTGGTTTAATCTCTGGTGACAGCTCTCTTCTGGCTGGTGGATGGCCAGCTTCTCACTGTGTCCTCACAAAGCACAGGGGGACAATGAGATATGGAGACAGAGAGATTGAGAGAGAGAGATTTGGTATTTCTTCTTATAAAAACACTAATCTTATCAGATCAGAGCTCCACCCTTATAACCTAATTTAACCTTAATTACATCCTTATTCCAAATACCACCATGCTGGGGGTAAGAGCTTCAATATATTAATTTGGAGTGGATGCAACTTAGCCCATAGTAGATGGACACCAGGCCCCTTTGGCATCTCATGCCTGTGAATCAACAGGCCAAGAAGAGTGTTCCTCTACGGGAGTAGGTAGAGGTGGTCAAGGAAATGCTGGTCAATGCTGGTCAATTAATTAATAATTCCTTCCTATGGTCAAGGAAATGCTGGATTTACATCCATTGAGGATAAGTAGATGTGTGTTTGAAATAATGAAATCACTTGGGGTGCTTGTAATTACTTCCATGTTCTATAAAACTGGCTGTTGTTTAATTTTTCAATACAATGCTACAACTCAATATAGGCAGGCCTCTTAATGGTGTAGAACGTTCTAAAATGAAGAAATGAACTATTCTAGAAGGCAAGGAGCCACAATTAGCTATGGTGCTTGCCAGGGGAAAAGATAATACGAAAGAGGCTGTGGAAGAAACAAGTTACCATTATCAACTATGATCATGTGAGCAGTGGCAGAAAGAAGGACTTGAACAGTGTTGAATGTATTTTTCCTGGCCAGATGCAGTGGCTCCCGCCTGTAATCCCAGCACTTTGGGAGGCTGGGGAGGGCGAATCACGAGGTTAGGAGATCGAGACCATCCTGGCCAAAATGGTGAAACCCAGTCTCTACTGAAAATACAAAAATTAGCTGGGTGTGGTGGCACGTGCCTGTAATCCCAGCTACTCAGGAGGCTGAGGCAGGAGAATCGCTTGAACCAGGGAGTTGGAGGTTGCAGTGAGCCGAGATCTCACCACTGCACTCCAGCCTGGCAACAGAGTGAGACTCCATCTCTCTCTCTCTCTCTCTCTCTCTCTCTATATATATATATATATCTCCTTATGTTGATTTGTGTATATGTTAACCAACTCTTTCCTTTTATTCCTTTCTTTCATTTTTATACAATTTAAAATAAAATATATTAATAATAATTAACTTTATACCTCTGTATTTAAGTTATAGGATATCAATGGAGGACTTAGAGGACTCAGCTAGAGGAATGAACTTTCACCTAAAAGGACTTTGTGGCCCATTTTTTGAAGAGCGTTAAGAGGTACATGGTTGTATGTAAAATAATAGCATGATATTAAACAAAATGCATGATTTTACTGTCATATTTATTTGGAAATTGTCTGCTGAGGAGTATCATGCATGAATGCCAGTTAACAAAGCATGCATCATCGTCATTTTACACTGTACCAACTTAGTTAACTAGAAAAGGAATCTGCCAATTATGGCCTGAGGGATAGATTCTGCCCACTCTCTGTGTTTGTAAATAAAGTTGTGTTGAAACATAGCCATACCTACTCTTGTGTCTGCTGTCTATGGCAACTCATGCTCTAGAATGGCCTGACTGAGTAGTTGTGACAGAGACCATACGCTCTATAAAGCCTAAAATGTCTCCTATCTGGCTATTAACAGAAAATTGCCTGTATATACATATATATTATATGTGTATCAGGGTCATCATTGCAATAATTTATGAAACTCTACTCTGACAATGTCTAAGTCCTTACTCACATTGATGTTTCTGTCATCCAACCATAGTCATACACATAAACTTTATACAGCCACTAAGCCAGCCTACCTGCCTGCCTTCCTTCCTTCACCTCCCTCCCTCCCTCCTTCCCTACTTTTCCTTCCCTCCCTCCTTCCCTCCTTTTCCTTCCCTCCCTCCCTCCCTCTCCTCCCTCCCTCCTCCCTCCTCCCTCCCTCCCTCGCTTCCCTTCCTTCCTTCCTTCCTTCCTTCTTCATTCCTTCTTCCTTCCTTCCTTCCTTTCGCTAAATTGTGGATAAAGAGAGCGATGCAGTGGCAAATCCATTTGCCCAGAACCTACTCATCTGTTAGGAATGCTGAACAACTCCCTGGCTTCTCTTTCTAGCCCTCCTTTAACACAGACATAGGCCGGAGCATGTTATTTGTTCTATTGAAAAGTTTGTTGTTTAGTTTTTCTCCCTTCAGAAAGATTAACAGTGATATAGCGAAGATAACAGTTTTTCTTTTTTTTTTTTTTTTCTGTGCACGTTACCTGGTGCTCCTAGAGGAAAGTCTGACAGCATTAATGAGAAAAGATAGTAGCCCTGCCCCTTTTGGGACTCCAAAAGGCCCAGGGGCCACAGAGGAAAACACTGGCAGTGGGCAGGTGTTGGAGATTCCTCTCAGGCTGGCAGATGTCACCCCATCTACTCTGAATGATGAAGTTCACACCTGCTTGATTGCTAAAATTTGCTTTTCCATATGTTCTATTTATCTGTGTAAGAAACAACTCAGAATTTAGTAGCTTGGCTTGGGTTCTGCTCACCCCATGTTTCCGTTGCCTTCGGTGTGGGCTGGGCTGATGTGGTGACATTCAGCTGGTAAATATCTTGGTGATTCAGAATACATATTAAAAAATGTGTCTAGGTAATTTCACTCCCTCCACGTCTTTGGTAGCTTCAAAATATTTTGATTCCCATATTTCTTTATCTTCTAAAAGCATGGTCCTCTATAATCTCTGATCTTTTGTGGATCATATTTTTATACAAATGTAAAATCACAGAATTTGTTTCACATTTTATTTGTAAATTTTTATTTTATAACGGGAATTTACCAAGCAAAATGCCAGGTAAATATTAAAAGATTCTTGTAGTTATGATATTAATACTTAAGGGACTCAGGGAGTTAAAGAAATATTTATGTGTATATGTGTGTGTGTGCCTGAGTCAGTTGGAGTGTATGAGCATATGTGCGTATATGTGAATATATGCATGTGCATATCTGTGTACATGATTGTGTGCATATGTACCTGTGATCATGTATGTACACACATGCATGGGTGTGTGAGTATGTGTTTGTATCTCAATCATGCATCAGTTTTCCTTCAACAGTAACAATAGTGGTCATTTTCCCAAAATTATAGTAAAAGTATTCTTTTTCTTCCAGTGTCTATTAATTTTACCTGTAGGAATAATTCGTTTCAGGGCCATCTTACCTGATATAGGCTGCCTTGTAGAAAATACATTTAGTCCAAGATAAAAAAAGGAGAATGAACTCTTTCTTGCTATAGGATAAACCCACTATGGCCAACTAAGCTGAAATAAAAACACTCAGGCAATGGAGTGCTTCAGAAAAGAATTGATTTTTGATATTCATTCTACATATAATCTAATCACTCTCATTCATATCCCTGTAATATACATTTCGTTACAGCTCTCAGATTTATCCTTACATAGGAATAATCAGTGAGAAAGGAGAAAATTTGTGTAAAGTATCAACTTGCTTCTGACATCATGATAAAAAGTAAAATTCATTTTAAATGCCTGAAATAGTGAAATGTCTTCCTGCGTCATTTTTCTTCCCTTCGAGTCTCAAATCCGGGTTCTAGGAGAGGTGTGCATTCCACTCCCATTCCAAAAAATTCCTAGTGGTGGGAAAATAGGCCAACTGTCAGGCGTGTGACTATGTTCAGTTGAGCTCTAAATATCATAAATGTTTTCTTCTATATTTCATATTTTCCACTCTAAAAATAATGGTGTCATGAAAATATCAACTTTTTCCTAAAGCACCAAACTATTCTCTAAACTTTAGATTGGTAATTAGAGAATCCAAAGGATAACATACTGCTTGATCTATTTGGACAACTTAAATGTAAAAACCTACATTTTCTTGGGAGTTGTAGAATATTAAGAGATAATGAATATTCACTATTTTATTTAACAAATCAAATAAGTATTAATTCTTCCACCTTTCTTTTATTTATTTCTTTTGGGACTTTCTTCGGCGTGATTTCTTGGCACTACATATACCATAAAATGTGGTAGTTTTCAAATAAACTTCCACAAGGTAAATATTGAAATCAACCAACTAGTATTTTTCTTTTGACCTAAAGACATTATAAAATTCACAAGATTTCTTGTAGTAATAGGAACAAAAAGAGAACATTAAATTCTTTCTCACAGTGTTTCAAATTCAAGTCACAGAGTCATTCAAACAAGATGGAACAAAAATAGAAATTTATTGGCTCAAGTCAGTGAGGGTCCTGGGCTGGGTGCTCCCAGCCTAGTCAGTCTGGTGGCCCAGGCAGAGCCTGTAAGACAATGCCGGGTCCTGTGCTTTTGACGCTTTATCCTGCAGACCCTTCCCCACATCACAGCAGACATCCCCGCAGCTCCACACTCCCCTTGCCTTGGCACTCACGTTCTCTGAGGAGGCTAATGTTCTCTTTTGCAGTGCCCATATTAAACCTCAGGTATATTGTTTTCTAAAATCACGCTTTTGCATCCAGACCAGGGAAAGAAACACTCATAACCAGTCTGCACCCTGTCCACTCTGTGTTCAGTGACATTGGGATGCCCTAGACCAGGGAAGAAGAGTTCTCAGCAGGAAGGCAAGGAAGGCTAATATCCCCCCGAAAGAATAAAGAGGAGGAATGCTGTGCAGGATAAAACAGATTATGAAATTTTAGAGGCAAAATGCTTTTTACAAATACTCTATTTTAAGTATCTCATGTTATAGATGAGAAAACCGAGGTACCTGGAAGACTGCTTGACTTTCCACAGTTGTGTTGTAAGCACTGACACCTGCAAGAAGAGAGTACTTCCTTCTGGTTGCTCCTTCTGAAACCTTGCAAAAATTTTTGAAGATAGTATATATGGGGCATGTTAAGGAGAAAGTTATTTGCTTTATTTATCTATTTGATTTATACTTAGGTTTTTCTATGGGATGCTTCCTTGTATCTCCTGTACTCACCTCAGCCCAAGCTTACGTCTACAGGAGTGCATGCATTATACGTATGACATACTGTGTAGCACATTCACGGTGCCTGCTTACCCACTTACCTGAGTCCCATAAGACAGAACACACTGACACACAGCATGTTGCATGAAGTAGGTTTAACTCACAGACAGGCAGCAAGGGACAACAGAGGCCTAGGATTTACTGTGAGCCAGTCTCCCAAGGCTCAAGAAATCTGCTGAGGGAAATAAGAATCTCATCTGAACCTACCCCACTCTCACTGCTGCTGAAAGCAGCTGTGTCCTAGGTTTTATACTCCAGGGTCATGTGATTCTCTCAGCTACAGTGTTGAAAGATTTCCTGTTTTAAGAGGGAATTAGAACAGAGCCCAGGCTGTTGCTGCCAGCCCAGGATGTTGTATTTCCAGCACATTCTACGGTTATTCTTGAGACCTATAAGTGAGAAAGGAGGGAGAACTTCCTGCATGTGTGTGTGTGTGTGTGTGCGTGTGTGTGCATGTGTGTGTGTGTGTATGTATGTATGTAAATGTGAGAGATAGATCAATCCACATGGTGATTCATTTATTTAATGCCACGAAAGATAAAGCAATTATAACATTTGCATCTAGAACTTAAAATTAACGGCCCTTGCCATTGAATAGATTACTTTTCTCTCTAAATTACTTTCCAGCAGTATTTCCACACCTATAGAAACATCTCTCAGAATAGAAGAATGAGTTCAACCAGATCCTTATCACAAACTCTAATCCCTTCCAGCTGCTTATGGTAAGACACAAATATGTATCATCCACATAGACCCACTGATGTGTATTGAAGATCCACATATACAATGGGAGGAAATATCCAATTTTCCATATGCCTTCTATCTTCCCCATTTCTGATCCACAGGCCTTGTAGATTGACAGAGACATATAATACAATACACATTTGGCCTTGAAATATTTCTAAAAAAGCCTGGAGTCACTGAGCTCAAGGAATGAGTTGGAAGGACAAGTTCATTAAACTGAAACGCTGAACAAACACCGACGAAATAAACCAGAAGAATTTCGAATAACTAGACATTTTCTCTGAGCCATCCCTGACCCTTTCAATACCAGGTCCCAAATAAAGAAGTAAATAAACAGCATTTTGAGATAAATGTCAGCACCTTATTGCAGAAAGTTCTATTGCAAAATGTATCTTCCAGATGTCCAATAAAAGTATAACAACCCCAAGCATCACCTGATCTTATTGTCACAACTTTGAAAACTTTTAGAGTATTTATACTCAACAGTACAAATGTGTGCGAGCATAAACACATGTACACATATATAAATAACTTTGTATATGTATATATGGCAAAAGGTGTAAATATGTGATATATCCAAACCCACTCATACTCTTTGGAGAACTCAGTAGTAGAGAACAAAGTTGTGACGCCTTCAAGATTCAGCAGGTCCTGAGATTCCACAGGAAACCAGCCAGTCCGGCAGTTGACAGGCACTGCATGCCTGCTGCAGTGGCCGGGTGGGGAGGATTACCTACAACATTACAGAGCCAGGCGGAGAGAACTAGCAGCCAGCCTGACAGCAACTTGTCCTAATCAAAAGCATGTGAGGTTTTCCACATCTCGGTTTGTTTCCTGTTTAACATGTGATTTGGACATTTTGGGGAAGAAATCTAATTTCAAAATTGTCTAAATATGTTTAATGACAACTCTCATGCTGTTGGAAAGCACATCACTCTGAATGACATCTATCTTGTACGCTACCTACTGGGAAGCCCAGCAATCTTTTTTTTCTGTAATAATTTTCTTTCAGCAGAAAATATTACACTGTTTCTGAATAACTAGCAGTTACATATTATATAAATTGTGCACTACATATACTATGCACTCTCTAAACCAACTGTATCATAAATGTTGGCACTGCACACTTATGTCAAATTAATGTGATTTACTGAATTTTCTAATCCCCTTGCAGGGTAAAACCCAACATATATAAACATTTCTCCCCAAGTTTTCCCTCTCTGCATAAGCTCCAAATAAACTGTAAAAGTATTTTCTTTATTTTAGCATATTTCAACTTCATGTGTAAAGACATGTACCTAAGATCTTGGCTTATCCTATCTAAATCTCTCACAACTTTCAGAGTAAACACTTTGATAATTTCCTACCAATCATTACCCAAGAATAAAACTACAAATAACTTGCAGCGATTTATCATGTATCTGAGTTTCAATACCAGACACAATGCTCACCAGACTGAGAGAAGTTGCAATGAAATTCCACTGCGACGAGCATGTAGTTCAGGTAGGAGAATGCAAAGCAACCACACACTGTGGTCTTTGTTCCTTCTCAACCTTAATATGTGACTCAGTCTTTCCATAGTCTGGGAAATTCACCTAACTAAACCTAATGAAGAAAACCTATGTTGTTGGTAACCAAATACCAAGTTGGAGATCAGAGCTCAAATTCCTGCTCTAAAAGTTATCAGCAAAAGAAGTAAGTTACATATCATTCCATTCATACATGTATTTATAATTTTTTTGTACTTTTATCTATCAACCAATCAACAGCTATTTTAATCTACTCTGTGAAAGGCCCTGTGCTCATCCACTTAGCAGATACAGAGAAGCGTAGAAAGAAGCCTTGTTGTCATGGAATTTGTGAACTAGATAAGAAGATACAGTGACAGCCCCAGTCCCGTGTCAACATCTGTAAATGTCCTTGCACGTGCTTCTACAGTCAGTACACACAAGCTATCCTACACGTAGCTTGTAGAGGATAATTACAAGCTAGTGTGAAGCTATATGTAATTTATAAACACAAAATAAAATACGCAATTAATGTTGTATGATCTCAGAGTTGTGAGTAATGTTTAAATTAATGCATGTAGATGAAAGAGATGAAATGAAAAAACTAAAAGGCAGAAATGAAGTCCACAGGCAAACAGTCCGGGCGGCGCCCTGACAGCCCGGGGGGCGCCCTGAGCCTAGTTAAAGATCGACCCCGGACCTAACCGATTAGGTTATCTATAGACTCCAGACATTGTAAGGACAAACGTTGTGAAAGTCTCTGTCCTGCTCTGTTCTGTTCTAATTACCGGTGTCTGCCACATATCTTAGTCCTGGGCCCAGAACAAACACATTCCCAACTTCCTGAGCCCAACACAAACACATCCCCCCCCACACATCTCAGAAACACCACCTAGAGAGCCCCGATAAGGTCACAGCTGTTTGTAGTTTTACTAAATGCGCGGGAACAAATAGAAAACTGTTAATTGTATAACTTAAAATATTAACCAATTACCAGTTGTGATGCTGCAACCAAAAGAATTCCTTCGTACTTCTGTAACCTTACATATCCTGTATGCATCGGGCTATAAAAAGCGGGCACATGCATCATTCAGTATATATGGGGCATGTTAAGGAGAAAGTTATTTGCTTTATTTATCTATTTGATTTATACTTAGGTTTTTCTATGGGATGCTTCCTTGTATCTCCTGTACTCACCTCAGCCCAAGCTTACGTCTACAGGAGTGCATGCATTATACGTATGACATACTGTGTAGCACATTCACGGTGCCTGCTTACCCACTTACCTGAGTCCCATAAGACAGAACACACTGACACACAGCATGTTGCATGAAGTAGGTTTAACTCACAGACAGGCAGCAAGGGACAACAGAGGCCTAGGATTTACTGTGAGCCAGTCTCCCAAGGCTCAAGAAATCTGCTGAGGGAAATAAGAATCTCATCTGAACCTACCCCACTCTCACTGCTGCTGAAAGCAGCTGTGTCCTAGGTTTTATACTCCAGGGTCATGTGATTCTCTCAGCTACAGTGTTGAAAGATTTCCTGTTTTAAGAGGGAATTAGAACAGAGCCCAGGCTGTTGCTGCCAGCCCAGGATGTTGTATTTCCAGCACATTCTACGGTTATTCTTGAGACCTATAAGTGAGAAAGGAGGGAGAACTTCCTGCATGTGTGTGTGTGTGTGTGTGCGTGTGTGTGCATGTGTGTGTGTGTGTATGTATGTATGTAAATGTGAGAGATAGATCAATCCACATGGTGATTCATTTATTTAATGCCACGAAAGATAAAGCAATTATAACATTTGCATCTAGAACTTAAAATTAACGGCCCTTGCCATTGAATAGATTACTTTTCTCTCTAAATTACTTTCCAGCAGTATTTCCACACCTATAGAAACATCTCTCAGAATAGAAGAATGAGTTCAACCAGATCCTTATCACAAACTCTAATCCCTTCCAGCTGCTTATGGTAAGACACAAATATGTATCATCCACATAGACCCACTGATGTGTATTGAAGATCCACATATACAATGGGAGGAAATATCCAATTTTCCATATGCCTTCTATCTTCCCCATTTCTGATCCACAGGCCTTGTAGATTGACAGAGACATATAATACAATACACATTTGGCCTTGAAATATTTCTAAAAAAGCCTGGAGTCACTGAGCTCAAGGAATGAGTTGGAAGGACAAGTTCATTAAACTGAAACGCTGAACAAACACCGACGAAATAAACCAGAAGAATTTCGAATAACTAGACATTTTCTCTGAGCCATCCCTGACCCTTTCAATACCAGGTCCCAAATAAAGAAGTAAATAAACAGCATTTTGAGATAAATGTCAGCACCTTATTGCAGAAAGTTCTATTGCAAAATGTATCTTCCAGATGTCCAATAAAAAGTATAACAACCCCAAGCATCACCTGATCTTATTGTCACAACTTTGAAAACTTTTAGAGTATTTATACTCAACAGTACAAATGTGTGCGAGCATAAACACATGTACACATATATAAATAACTTTGTATATGTATATATGGCAAAAGGTGTAAATATGTGATATATCCAAACCCACTCATACTCTTTGGAGAACTCAGTAGTAGAGAACAAAGTTGTGACGCCTTCAAGATTCAGCAGGTCCTGAGATTCCACAGGAAACCAGCCAGTCCGGCAGTTGACAGGCACTGCATGCCTGCTGCAGTGGCCGGGTGGGGAGGATTACCTACAACATTACAGAGCCAGGCGGAGAGAACTAGCAGCCAGCCTGACAGCAACTTGTCCTAATCAAAAGCATGTGAGGTTTTCCACATCTCGGTTTGTTTCCTGTTTAACATGTGATTTGGACATTTTGGGGAAGAAATCTAATTTCAAAATTGTCTAAATATGTTTAATGACAACTCTCATGCTGTTGGAAAGCACATCACTCTGAATGACATCTATCTTGTACGCTACCTACTGGGAAGCCCAGCAATCTTTTTTTTCTGTAATAATTTTCTTTCAGCAGAAAATATTACACTGTTTCTGAATAACTAGCAGTTACATATTATATAAATTGTGCACTACATATACTATGCACTCTCTAAACCAACTGTATCATAAATGTTGGCACTGCACACTTATGTCAAATTAATGTGATTTACTGAATTTTTCTAATCCCCTTGCAGGGTAAAACCCAACATATATAAACATTTCTCCCCAAGTTTTCCCTCTCTGCATAAGCTCCAAATAAACTGTAAAAGTATTTTCTTTATTTTAGCATATTTCAACTTCATGTGTAAAGACATGTACCTAAGATCTTGGCTTATCCTATCTAAATCTCTCACAACTTTCAGAGTAAACACTTTGATAATTTCCTACCAATCATTACCCAAGAATAAAACTACAAATAACTTGCAGCGATTTATCATGTATCTGAGTTTCAATACCAGACACAATGCTCACCAGACTGAGAGAAGTTGCAATGAAATTCCACTGCGACGAGCATGTAGTTCAGGTAGGAGAATGCAAAGCAACCACACACTGTGGTCTTTGTTCCTTCTCAACCTTAATATGTGACTCAGTCTTTCCATAGTCTGGGAAATTCACCTAACTAAACCTAATGAAGAAAACCTATGTTGTTGGTAACCAAATACCAAGTTGGAGATCAGAGCTCAAATTCCTGCTCTAAAAGTTATCAGCAAAAGAAGTAAGTTACATATCATTCCATTCATACATGTATTTATAATTTTTTTGTACTTTTATCTATCAACCAATCAACAGCTATTTTAATCTACTCTGTGAAAGGCCCTGTGCTCATCCACTTAGCAGATACAGAGAAGCGTAGAAAGAAGCCTTGTTGTCATGGAATTTGTGAACTAGATAAGAAGATACAGTGACAGCCCCAGTCCCGTGTCAACATCTGTAAATGTCCTTGCACGTGCTTCTACAGTCAGTACACACAAGCTATCCTACACGTAGCTTGTAGAGGATAATTACAAGCTAGTGTGAAGCTATATGTAATTTATAAACACAAAATAAAATACGCAATTAATGTTGTATGATCTCAGAGTTGTGAGTAATGTTTAAATTAATGCATGTAGATGAAAGAGATGAAATGAAAAAACTAAAAGGCAGAAATGAAGTCCACAGGCAAACAGTCCGGGCGGCGCCCTGACAGCCCGGGGGGCGCCCTGAGCCTAGTTAAAGATCGACCCCGGACCTAACCGATTAGGTTATCTATAGACTCCAGACATTGTAAGGACAAACGTTGTGAAAGTCTCTGTCCTGCTCTGTTCTGTTCTAATTACCGGTGTCTGCCACATATCTTAGTCCTGGGCCCAGAACAAACACATTCCCAACTTCCTGAGCCCAACACAAACACATCCCCCCCCACACATCTCAGAAACACCACCTAGAGAGCCCCGATAAGGTCACAGCTGTTTGTAGTTTTACTAAATGCGCGGGAACAAATAGAAAACTGTTAATTGTATAACTTAAAATATTAACCAATTACCAGTTGTGATGCTGCAACCAAAAGAATTCCTTCGTACTTCTGTAACCTTACATATCCTGTATGCATCGGGCTATAAAAAGCGGGCACATGCATCATTCGGGGCCCTCTTGTATGTTGTGGAATGGAGGGACCAAGTTCAAACTTGCATTAAAGATCCTTGCCGCTTGGCTTTGACTCTGGACTCTGGTGGTCTTCTTCGGGGAATAAACGGTCTGGGCATAACATAGAAGGTTAGACATAAATTAGGCTCTGTGGAATGTGTGGGGCTCATTTAAAGGTAAATGCCCCTGAAGTGTCCTCTCATGTCACTGATGACTCTGCAACATCGATCCCCATAGGAATTTACATTTCTGGAGCTCCCTTTTGGGTTGTTTCCAGAACGTCTTGTTTCAGGAAAGTGAATTGGAATAATCATGGTTGGTTTTCAGTTGTATGCAACAGATCGGTTTTCGTCTGATGACCCTTTGTACTCTTCCTATGACCCTATACAACTACACAACTTGATTATTCACTTAAAGAAAGAAGGCTGAGTGAGCAAAGAGAGGTCACAGGGTCCCAGTTCATAAAACTTTGCAGGGACAGGAAAGTGAATTGCAATGTTTGCTAGACAGAGACGTGTCCAGCAAAATTCATCAAACTACCTAACGGTAGTTATTGTAGGAACTACATAGCAGCCTTGCCGTGGCTCACAAGGCCCCGCACTCAGACCCTCCTTCCAACACTTCCAAAGTAGTCCAGCCTCAGAGCCTTTGTGCTTGCAGTTTTCTCCACCTAGAACACCTTTCCCCAAGATATCCTCTATTCTCATTTCCTCATTTCCTTCACTTTGGCTAAAACGTCACCTCTGCAGTTAAGACTTGTTTTACGTCCATCTTAAAAATAGCCAAAGGCACAGCTGCTTTCCTCATCAATCACTGGCCTCACTTTATTTTTCTTCATTGCATGTATTGAATCATGACCTTCTACTTTTTTAATCTGATGTTTATATATCTGCTCTTCTCTGTCACCACCATCTGCCCCCACACGCATACCATGGAAGTTAGGTATTCTGTTTCCCATTGCTCTTTCCCTAAAACCTGAAATATTGACTGGCACCTACTGGGGTCTTGAAAGTACCTGTTAAATGAATGAACTACAAGCTAGTAGGAATCAAAAAGCAGTCCATTTTGGGGTGCATGATATTTCCAAAACACTGAAACACTCCAGATCAGAAACCAGAAAACTGCGCAAAGGCTGCTGTTGTCACTTGCAAGTGTCTCTTTCATGGCGAAACACTTAATCTGTGAAAAGTTCACCAAATCCCACCCTTTGGATACTTTGATTTGATTTATTATGTCTTGTATGTTGTTCTCAGTGATGCTGCACTGAATACTGGCACACCCAAGAAGGAACACGAGGTCATATAGACACAGGTTGTTTTTATCGTTGTTGTTAACTACATGGAGATGACTTGGAAATTGGATTGATCTATTATTTATATGAAAACAGGGTCTGTTTGCTATTACTGCCCCTGCTCTTCAGGGCTGCTCTGGTGTCCCTGAGAATTACTACATCTCCTTGCATGCTTTGCATTTTTGGACCTTCCTTCCAGTTGCCTTGACCATCAGAGGTTATTCTTCCCACCAAAGATCACTTGATAGAGATACCTACAAAATGCTTTCCTCTTGCTACAAAGAGTCACAGCTGGCTTTGTCTCCCAATCCCTGTGGCTATTTTTCCATTCTTTTTGAATAGAACTATAAAGAATACCTAGCATATCTACAGATGCTATTGTTTACATAAAAAGAAATTAGAATGTCTATATGGAATGCCAGAGACTCCTTCAAGTAAAATTATATTATTGTATTCATGTATTCATTCATTCCTTCACTCAACAAACACTGATTGTGTCTCTGGCATGAGTCAAGTGCTATGGTAAGTGCTCATGCTTAAAGATGGATTAAGATGCAATCTCTGTTGTAAAACAAACCATTGTCTGAATGCAGGTGGGACTATGATAGCCTAATTTCTTCTTTTTGACGAAGACCCAGGCAGAAGAGTCCTGGAGCCAGAGGAGTCATTAAGTCAGCCGTCTCTCCTCTTCTTGAAAGCCTCTCAACCAAGCAGGTAATACTCCAACGTAGCCACTCTGTGATATCTGATTTGTGTCCCTTTTTTTGCCCCTGTTCAGTATTGACCCATACTCCTTCAAAGTCACCCAGACCCTCCTTTCAGCCATCTGTTAAGTTTACAAAGCAATTCAATCATTCCTTCATGTAGTGACTGTCAAAAATGTTTGTGTTACATGTCACAAATTTAACCATTATTAAGGACTCCCAAAGTGCTGTGCTCTGCCTCAACCAGGCACTTTTAGTGATGCAAACTTGGGGGCTCCTGGAAGACAGTCAATAAAATAATTTTAGATGAGGGGAGCCTCATTCTAAACATGATTCATCCCTCAGTACCACGATGGTAATCTGCTTTTAGGAATCAAGTAATGTCTCATTGAAATTTGAGGCCAAGGTTGGAAGCATTGGCTTATGCTTGTAATCCCAGCACTTTGGGAGGTTGAGGCGGGCTGATCGCTTGTGTGCAGGAGTTCAAGACCAACCAGGGAGACATGGTGAATCCCGTCTCTACAGAAAATACAAAAATTAGCCAGGCATGATGGCATGTTCTTGCAGTCCCAGCTACTCGGGGACTGAGGAGGAAGGAACACTTGAGCCCAAGCGGTTGAGCCATGATCATGTCACTGCACTCCAGCCTGGTGAACAGAATGAGATTCTGTCTTAAAAACATAAACGAAATAAAAGAAAGAAAAAGAAAATTGAGGTTAAATGAATACTACGTTGATTCTAATAGTTATTCTTAAAGATACTGTCTTTCAATATCCTCACCCATCTAATCCATAATGTTTTCTCCTCTCTTTAAAGTATTTCTTCAGTTTCCAGGAGGCACAAAGATTACTGAGACTGCTCTGAAGGCCAATAGTCATAAAGAAAAATATAAAAGTGGCATCTCTGCTAGGCAAAATTTATATCCAACAAGGAGACTCAGGCTTTCACAAAAGACAAATTCATGGCTTCCTGTTTTCAAAAAGGGAAGTGAGTAGGTATCTTTCTCTTTAGGTATGTGTCCAGCTGGACTTGGGAGAAGTGTAACAGCCAGGCAAGGGCCAGCAGATGGGGCAGAAATAGAAAACCCCGTTATCTTCACCTTTGCCACCTTCTCTAATTGAGATCTAAAATTTCTTCTTTTCTCTCATTCACTTCTGGTAAAAACTCCACGTACACCAGGAAGGCATGACACCTTGATGGAAGTGGTCCTTCATACTTCAGTGTGAATTTAAAAAGCTGATTAAAAGTTTAACAAAAGGAAAGAGTATGTCAGGAAGTGCTGGTCATTTGACAGGAGGATACTCCCTGGTAAAAAAAGAAGCTATGAGTATAATAATAAGTGGCATTCAAGACAAAACACACAGGGAAGTTGCTTAAGAGTCACCCAGCTCATTGGAACAACAACTCAAAGATCATATTAAATGGTAAGCAGAAGTAATTTAATTCCTTACTCGAACGAAAGCTAACATGGCCCACATTTACATGCTTGTACTGCATTTCCAAAATGATAAAAACATTCCCCTTTTGTTGTCAAGATATGAGTGCTTGCATTCAAAACAGGCTTAATGCCCATCAGTCCATTGAAGTTCATTAGCCAAGAGATGATTACTACCTTAGCATGAACGATGTATATCTTAGCATGCATTATCAGCTAAAAGGAGTTTTAATCCTCATGCATTCTGACTGTGATCTGATAAAAGTTTAATGATACATTAGAGTAGATGCTTTAGATTTATTTCTATGACTACCAAAGCAAGCCTTGGTTGAAATAATCTAGCCATTATCTTTTTGGGTCTTACATAGTTTTCCATGACTTATGTCATTATTTCTGTGTTTTTGCAGTTATCAGCAAAAAGTAGTTTCCATAGCTTTATAATTGGTTATTTGTGTTTGTTGTTGGCCTTAAAATAGTGTATTAATTCACATAGGGACACAGACAGATGTTGTTATGCCCAGACCGTTTATTCCCCGAAGAAGACCACCAGAGCCCAGAGTCAAAGCCAAGCGGCAAGGATCTTTAATGCAAGTTCGAACTTGGTCCCTCCGTTCTACAACATTCAAGAGGGCCCGGAACAATGCGTGCGCTTGCTTTTATAGCTCGAGGTAAACAGGACTTGTCAGGTTACAGAGGAACAAGGCATTTCTCTAGGCTACAGCATTACAATTGGTTTACATTTTAAATTATACTTTTAGCAGCTTTCTTATTGGTTCCTGCGCTTTTACAAATGGTTGTAACCTTATCAGAGATTCTCCAGGTGTTGTTTTTCTTTGAGATATATGGAGGAATGTGTTTGTGTCGGGCCCAGGAAGTGGAGGCATATGGGGGGATGTGATGTACTCAAGGCTGTGATGTGTTGAGGAATGTGTTCTTTCAATGTATGTTTGGACGTTGAGCTGTAATTTTTCATGCGCTGTTATAATAGAGTCTCATGGCTTCCGCTCAAACTTCATTTCCCTCTTCATGGTTTAAGTGAATATAAAACAAACACAAATGCTTATGTGCAGCAATTTTCTCTCACAAATAGGTCTACAGTTATCTCATCAGGAAGATATATTGTATTTAAGACCTTATTTGCCCTGTTTCACACCCAGGCAAGGTGGTTTAGGGAGTATCATTGTATCAAGTAGAATGTATCAATTGTATCATTGTATCATTGTATCAATCATTGTATCAACTTGGAAACTTGCTCATCTTATGTATAAACTTGAAATTAACTTGTCGAATAGAAAATAATGAGAAACTGATTCAGTTTATCTGATGCTTATTTCTTGTGACTAACCTGTCATTTAAAAGAATTAGTAAAACAGACATTTTTGGCCTGCGTTAGTTATGTATTTACAATGGTTTTCTATTTCTTTTTGCACTTAAATATTTAGTTCTGGCCGGGCGCGGTGGCTCAAGCCTGTAATCCCAGCACTTTGGGAGGCCGAGACAGGTGGATCACGAGGTCAGGAGATCGAGACCATCCTGGCTAACATGGTGAAACCCCGTCTCTACTAAAAA